>NW_019154103.1:19047064-19346834 GCF_002288905.1 Enhydra lutris kenyoni
TTTTTTTTTTTTTTTTTTTTTTTTTTTTCAGATTCGACACCAAAATGCAGGGAGAACACTCAGATTGAATGAAGGCTACATTTGAATCTATTTGAAGAGAGGTTGCTACTGTGTTACCAAGAATTTTTTTCTTATATCATCACAGACCTGGAAAAAATTCCCTTTTTTACTATTGATTTTATTATTTACAACACTATGGCAGATAAAGGCAGCCGGTTGTTCACTGAGAGAATTCTGAGTGAAAGTGTCTTGCCACTATTCTCCAGAGCATATTATTTGGCACCTCTTCTGTGAAGGCCAGGAAAATGGTTTCTTATAAGGTATTGTTTTAAGGAGTACAATTGAAATAGAATATTTTAACAATGATTTTATATAAACTCATTGGATACCAGTAATGTAACTACAGTACACCAGGGAATATCACATTAATGTGTTTGAGGGGGGAGGATTTCTCACCTGCTTGTTGGGGGGTTGTCACAGTTATGGGAGATCATGGAGTATCAGAACACTTCTGTTCTCTGCATTAACATCATAGTGCCACAAGAATGGTGTGTACCTGCGGCCCCACCCCGGGAGAGTTGGTGTGCCTGACTCCTGGTTATCAAGTGCCAGATGTTTTGTGTTGACCCTCCCCCCACCCCCGAAAAAAAAGGTTTTCTCTTTTATATCTGAGTTGTCTTTTTTTTTTTTTTTTTTTGCCTAATCCTACAGGGAAATTTTTAAAGTAATGTTCAACTTCAAACAAATAAAACGGACCACACATTGATCTATTTTAAAAGTAGTTTTTCAAACGTAACAAGTATTTGACTTTTCCCAGTGGGTTCCCAGGTGCTTCAAAGACCCTGCTGTAAGTTTGCTAGTTCTCTATGTTAACAGAATCTGCTGTGTAAGAGTTCCAGATCAAAGGTAAGGGGTAAGAATACCATTGTGTAAGGTCCAGTCAAACTTGAGTTAGTTGCCTCCCGTGATACACAACAGTCAACAAAAACACAAACATTATCCCTCTGTATAATAGATAATAGACACTTAAGTTTTTTTTTTTTTTAAACATTTTTATTTATTTATTTGACAGAGATCACAAGTAGACAGAGAGGTAGGCAGAGAGAGAGGAGGAAGCAGGCTCTCCACGGAGCAGACAGCCCGACTCGGGGCTCGATCCCAGGACCCTGGGATCATGACCTGAGCCGAAGGCGGAGGCTTTAACCTTAACACTGAGCCACCCAGGCGCCCCGACACTTAAAGTCTTGATCAGAGTTTTTCAAGAGTTTATTAGTTCTTGACTGAAGTAAACTATTTTCCATGCTTTCACTATTATAGTTTATACACAGATTTGGGCTTATAATTATCATCATTGCTATACAAAGGAGGAATGTTTTGAGGGAATTATGTCAAGTTGAGTTGTAAGGTTTCTAATAAAGCTAAGAAGTGGTACCCTTCCTCTCAGCTCCCTTCTGTAGTCCAGCTGCCTCTCTAATTGCTGTTGACTTGTCTCAGGTGGGTCTCCTGTGATCAAGAGCTGGTTAAGAGTGGTTGGGGCCAAGTGTGCTCCTTTCTTTATGCAATCGGCATTTCCCCTAAACTTGTTACTATTTGAATTCTAGCAAAATAAAATGTTGCCTCATGCCATTGTGAAGCTTGTCTTTAGTAGGAACTGGAACTGAGCCTATCCTGCCGTCTTGCCACAGTAGCAGTAACAAGCCAGGTCTTAGGATCTCTAACGCATTCCTCCTGAGAAGATGTGCTTTGCAGGTTTCTACACTGACTCAGGTTGGTCGATCCTTTTCTCTTGAAGGAGCACAGGAAAATCTTCAGCATGGGAGAATTATGTTGCATGTTTACTTTTGCTATAGACTGAGAAAACTTTGGCAAAGCTACTTACCTATTTCTGTTTTTAATACAAATAAAGCTTTCAGCTTAATATAGTCATGCTATTAATTGCCTAGAAGAGAAGAGCAGTGCCTGTATTTTTTTTTTTAATGGAGTTTTATAATTGTTCGGTAATGTGTGGAGGCACAAGCATCATATAAATAAAAAAAGCCTGTCTACAAAAATACAGCTTGTGCATTTGAGGGATCACTTCTTTGTTATTAATTTAGAATGTGGAAAAAGGAAGATCTCAATAAATTAAAACTCATTTGAGACCATTTATGTACTTGTTACACTTATTTTGGTTCTTAGCACAAATCCCCTAGGGAAAGTGTATACATAATCATTACCTTCCAGCAAACCTTTCACAGTGGTGTTAGCTTCGGCGGCATGTGACCACTTTGTACATTTACTGTTTTGGGAGTTTTTTGCATAGGATTCTTACATAATGAGACATTTTGTTTAGTGTTTCTTAAATCTCTAGACTCAGCTGATATAAATTCTACGATGTGACTGCCACTGTACAAACGTAGAAACTAAGGCATAAGATCTAACATTTTCACCCCAAAAAAGGTTTTATGTTTTTTCTTTCAGTGAGTTACACCAGTCATCCCAGGGAAGAGAAGTATAATTGCAAGGAATGACACTATTGTAAGTATTCATTACATTTTTTATGTGGTTTTAATCCATACTTGACTGAACAGTTAGAAAAGGCTGATTCTGGATACTCTAATCAAACAAATGAATTGGCATCTGTACACATACACATACTCACACTCGACATTTAAAGCCCCAGAATTTAAATAAGCATTCCTTTAACAATACCTGAAGCTTTTGTGAGAAGTTTAACGGTCGATTTCTTTACTTGATTTTCTGGAACATCAATTGCCTGATAGTACAGTTTTTTTATTTGCTTTTAATGATGAGTACAAAACTTAGAAATATTGAGGGTACATTTAATAAGTGTATAAACTGAAATTAAAGCCTCTGAATAAGACTAGTTAACACAAAATTAGATCACTTACAGCATTACAGACATTTGGATATTAAGGTCAAAGTGGGAAAAAAAAAGTTCCTACGGTCCCTGAATAAGAGAGCTTACTACCGAATTTTTTTTCACTTTTATATATAGAATAAAATTCTTAAATCATGCAGAGAGCCTACTCTTGACTCTGGGAAACAGAGTTGCAAAGGGGAGGTGGGTGGGTATTAAGGAGAGCACGTGATGTGACGAACACTGGCTTATACGCAGCCAATGAATCAATGAATACTACATCAAAAATTAATGATGTATTACTATATGTTGGCTAATTGAATTTAAATTTTAAAAAATTTTAAATTATAAATTTAATAAATTGGGCTACTCAAAAAAAAAAATAGAATAAAATTCAATAAAGGATACTTTCGAAAACCTATTGATTGAATTTTGTTATTATACTTTAGCTCCAGATTTGATTTTAATATACTGTCACTGGTTTAATCATTGCCTGTGACAGGGCAAGTCATATAATAGTAATAGGTATTCAATAAATCACAAAGCAAAGTCGTTTAAAAAAAGTCTTTCAGTTTGGGGTCCTGGCTGGCTCATTCGGTGGAGCATGAGACTCTTGATCTCAGGGTTGGGAGTTCAAGCCCCACTTAGGACATGGAGAGCACTTAAAATTTTTTTTTTAATCTTTCAGTTCAGATTATCCTAGTATTTAGTATGGTTCAAATATAATTTGAAATCCATATAGCATCTGTCAGCTTGAATCTGTGGAACAGTACCAAAATGAGCAAGTATTATGATTTTTTGGTAAATGAAAAGTTTAAAATATGCCTTTCTTAGGAATTACCACAATTAATAGCAACAATAGTACTTTGTCATGTGAATGACCTTTAGTGAATTTACTCACTGAAAGACACCGAGGAATATATTTAATAGTTGACAATATTACCAGATTTAGCAGTCTCACGCCTATTTGGAGTGACATTGAATCTCATAAAGATCTCTTAAAATATTTAAATGGAAAATCTTTGAAAACTAAAGGTAAACAGCTTTCAAAAGGCAAAACTGTATGTGAAAAGGGAAAAGAGTTAAAATTTTATTAGACAGTTTCTTCTTTTCAGCCTGTGAATATAGTAGTTTTTAAAACAGCGAAGTTTCCTCTGAATATCATTTCATGCCTCAAGATAGTTCTTATTCTTCTATCAACATCATTGCATGCTCACTCCTTCGAAAGTAGTCCGTTTCATACGATAGTCAAGGTTTCAGAAAAGGCTTTTTTTCGTCCAAACAAAACCTAATTTCTCAAGTGAAGTATCATAAGAATATACAAACAATCCTCCAGCAGGTCTCTCTCAAACCACTCCCCCCCCCCACAAAAAAAGGAAAGGAAAAGAAAGGAGTACTGATTCTACTTAGAAAAGATTTTTTTTTATTTAATGCAGTGAATGTAGAATCAACATTACCACTGAATTTAACATCTGAAAGTTGGTAGAGTGAAACAAAAAAATTAGGCATCTGTTAATGGTTACTATGCACTAGGTACATCTGAGGTTGTACAATATCAGGCTTGTAGACATTTGAGCAGACACTGTCAGCACGGAACATAAATCTCACACAAGGTATAATCAAAAGGTATTTCAAACAAATTATCCCATCAATAAACTTTCTCTGGTAACATCAGCTTCATGGAGTATTATGTCTAAGCCACAAACAGTGATGGTATGCAGATAGAAGCGTGTCATTATAAACACGGTGAGCTAAATAGCGCATATTGAGGTCAAACCCTTTCTGTAGAAAGGGAATTTCATTGACATTCTCTTTCAAGCAGTGTATAAACCGATCAAAATAGTTCTATCATAAGAAACAGTATTTAACAACGTTGCTTTAAAATAAAAATACTTTAAAAATTAGCTTTGATGAGATTAAATTTATTGTTAAAGTCTCTTCCTTTAGAGTGAAATATATATTTCTGGCTTCTGGCTTTTCTATGTTTTTCCATCAGAACTCCCCCCTTCACCCTTTCCCAGTCTATTAATAAAGTAGTGCAAAACATTTTCTACAGCATTTTCAGCCAAGCTTAATCCCCTACCCAGTCAGGGAAGTAAAACATTCTTACCAAATTATTTCTCTCTCCAGAGGTATACTCCCTTGATTTATCAGGGAGCTAGGCACAAAAACTACCATAAGTCTTGGGAATGCAATTTTTAAGTATAGATTCTCTGGTAAGTAGTCAAACGTTTTTTTAAAGGCAGACTCTCCCCTCCCCATAAGCAGTTTTCTGTTTTTTGGTTTTTGGGTTTTTTTTAACAAATTAGGTTTCATGCATTCATATTATCAAGAATGATTAGTTTTTCTATAAATGAATGTAATGAAACACTGGCATATCACTTAGCACACTAGCATTCTTTACATTAAAATTCACACTAACAAAAATCATACTATGCATTAAAGCATTTCAGTAATCTATGAGAAAGAAGATACTTTTGTGTGTGTGTGATAACACTTGAGTATTAAGTATTTTTAGATGCACAGAGACACCAAAAGCAACACGGATTTAGTTTGCTAGTATTCTTGACAACTGAACGGGGTTGCTAACTTGCTAACTCGGTACAAATTAAAGAAGTGGTAGGTATAAAAATTCAGATAGGCAATCATTTATAAACCTGGCAGTATTTATGTGTAATCCTGTGGAGATTTTAAGGTTTTAGATGGAATGATAGAAGGTTTGAAAGTTTTCTTTGTAGAGTGTGGAAGATTATCCTGACAGAGTGAATGTACCTTCGCTCATTAGCTTAAAATAAGCCGAGTCATATCTCAGTAATTTGCACCGGAATGAAAGTCAGAATCTGAAGTCAGCATCTATGTTAAATTGAAATGCATCTGTTCCATAATTCAGATTTTGGGATTCCCCCTTCGCTTTTGAAATGTATAAAACATAGAAAACTGTAATGGATTACTTTTCAGATAAAAAATAGTCACATAAAAAAAAACTTTAAAAATCAAATTGACATTTACATTTTATGTAGATTTAATCAGAACACAGCTGAGCATTTAATGTAATATTCTAGTGCTTCTACTCGTAATTAGAGAAGTACATATCTCCCAATGTTACCATTCTTCTGTTTGTTGTTCCAGTGTGTTATAATATTATCCGCAGCCAACAAGGCTTTCACACAGCAACAGCTAAACCTTTATCAAATTGAGTCTGTACAATGGAAGTATATTTTCAAAGACATATGCCTTTGTACACTATTTACAAATTCTCTCGATCATGATAAGAAGGCAAAATAAATAAAAAGCAGGAAGAAAGGAAATGCTGCTGAGGCTGAAGGCTTTTTCTTTTATCTTCCCAAACAGATGCTGGTCTCCTCAGTGCTGGGAGCTGGCTAGCCAAGATTGTTTTTCTTCCTTTTACATGGACTGTGAGAAGGATCTGGTTTCAGTTCTTGGTATTGCACCTGTTTAAACAGAGTTCAGAGAAAGACTGGTCAGGTGGTCACTTTCTGGCAAAGGAAGGAAAAGCAAAGGAATGAGAGACTGCTTGGAGGCAGGGGTGGGAAGAGCACTGGAAGGTCTATGGGATCTGCAGCTGGGATGCAGAAAACAATAGAATGATAGAGCAAGAATCATAAGGGAAATCCTGCCAGAAATTACGTGAGAGCACTGCTGTGAACATTGGTAATAGGCTGCCTCTTCACTGTCAGTAACACATTAGATTAAAAGCAAAACCATCTTAATTTTGAAAGGCTGAATAATGGTTCTTTGCAATTTACTGTTTGTTTAGTTTAGGCTTAATCTCCCTCCAGCCTATTCTCACGTCGGATACCAAATCAAAAATTCAGCTGAAACAAAGGAAGAAAGGTATTGCTCCAACATAGTGTCAAGATTTTGATAAAAATATTGCTCATTTATTCAGAAAATAGCTGATGACTAATGGGCATGAGTAGTTAACCTCAAAGAATTTTGAAAGACTGAGATGTGCCCCAGTCTTGAAAATGCAGTTACTCTCCACCCCGTCCCCTAACGGTCTCCAAAAGCTGCATTTTAAAAATTCACTTATTTCCTGCAAATTATGCAAAGAAGTGTTTTTGTTTTTGTTTTTGTTTTTTTTTCAGATGGTTCACTGGCACCGTTTGCTTTCATCATCTATATTCCCCTTTCCTCTCTTCAGGTAATGATGACTTCCCTTCACAAATCAGGTGAACCTTCCTTGGAGGAAAATTGCCCTTTGAGCTCTGGTAGGTTCTTGATGCAACCCTCTCTCATTCTCCATTCCCCATGCTTTATAAAAGTTCTTCTTGGGTAACACCCCAAGTGGGCTAAATTCCTGAAAGGCAAAGTCTGCTACAGCTTTAAACTTTAAGTAGCTTAACTTTTTAACTTTGGCTCTTCTAAAACCTTTGAAATTAAAAGGATAAGAAGTGAAAACCCAATTCCATCCTATGTTAAATAAGAGTAATAGTGAAACCTACATACCACTTGTACATCTGAAGGGACTCTGGAAAGGAAGTCAAGTAGTTCATTGTTATCAATTGCATATGGACTCCGAAGCTTTTTTGTAAATTTATTGATGCCTGAAAAAGTGATCGGTCAAACATTATTGAAACTCCAGAGTTAGGAATTACAAAAATCACATATATTTCCATATGTTGCAGTGATTCGAAGATCTAGATTAGGCTGCTCTTCAGTCTCCACTGAATGAACCAATACCCTCTGTTTCCTCCCTCTCCCCTTTCCTGTTTTTCTCTCTCTCCTTTCCTTTGTCCCCTTCCTCACTCCATCCCAACACAATGGCAGCTCTAGTTTTCTCTCTGTACTTCAGTGACTTCTTCCCATAGGAAAGGCTTTTTGAGAAACAAACCTGGCAAGGATGTACAAGGTTGTGTCTTGCTTTGCCACTCAGTGTCATATTACTTAGAAGGCTTGCTTTAGTATTTCATCTGTGATGAAACTTTTCAAGGCAAAAAGTCTGATTTACTGGTTTTCCCTTTTTCAAAAGAGAAACGGTTCTGTTTTTTTGGAGTGGGGGGAGGTGTTAATGTTATGCAAACCGAATGTTTAGAAGACAGCTGTCCTTGTGGGGTTTGTTTTTTTAATGACCTGAAGTGAGAAAGAGTTTACCACCAGCTTTAAAAATAAATAAATAAATAAATAAACAGCTTTAAAGATGGTGATGCAAGAGGATCCTGAACTCTCCTCCCACATATCTGGTGCTCAGGGAAGTCTCACTCTGAAGCAGGTAGGAGAGGCTGGGACCTAAACTCAGCATCAGCCTTACTCCCAGTGTGGCAACCAGGGTCAGGAGGGAACTCAAAAGCTGTAGCTTCTTGAGGAGTGAAGGGTTTGAGCCCCACATCAGGCAGCCCCAGCTTTTAACACGTGTACCTATGAGGGGACTCTCCAAAATATCTACCTTTGAAAAGCAATGGGGCTCAGGTCCACGAGACCCACAAGGTATGGTGATCTGAGAAATGGTTCTTAAAGGACTTGTGTGCTTGGCGTCACCCCAGGACCCAACATAGAAACAGTTAATTGAGGGTTACCTGGACTTCAGGAGAGACTCATTTGCTTGTCTTGGAACATTAGCCTGAGGGGTGGGCCTCTGGTTAGACACACATTCAAGGGACTGCTGGAGTGCTCTCTGGAGCCAGAGACTGGGGTGCCATCTCTGCACTTTCCCTCTGCCTTGTTCCAGCTGGTGGATGCTATCTCCACATGCCCCCTGTGCCACACTCCACAGATGGTCAGCATCTCCCTGAGGGGAGACTTGACATGTGTATGGTGCCCCAGTTTTATGTCTGGTTTTACATCTAGGAGGTGGCTCAATAGGGCAAGGTAGGAAGATCTTGAGCTCACCTCCTCCCATGTATACACCAAAACTGCAGCTACATATGGAACAGTTCCCTCTGAGACAGACCTGAAAACTAGCTGAGTGACTTCACATCAGAGAAACAACCAAAAGGCCAATGGAAGTGAGTAGGAGAGGCTGTGACAAAAGCTCATTATAAATCCTACCCCAGCAAGGCAACCCACGATTACAATGTAACTCACAAACATGGAGCTTCTTTCTGAAGAGCAGCAGGTTATACCCTCCATCAGGCACCCCAGCTTTTAAGTCCTGCACCTGAGAGGTGAGCTGGCTTTGAAAATCATGACATAAAGAGCTGTAGTGAACTGAAACATGGCTCAGAGGGCTCAAGTGAAGACTCAATTTCCCAAAGGTACAGCTCAGAAGCAGCCATTAGAAAAGCACCCAGACTTTAGCAAATGAATCTGTTTCATAACCCCTTAAAGCTTCAGCTGGAGGGGCCGGGGCCTACTGGGATACTCTGCTCCCTCTATCTGCCTTGTAAAGCTGGCAGTGCCATTTTTGCCCTCCAGCTGGCAGGCACCAGTTCATGCTGTCCCTCTGCCATGCTTCAGAGCACCAACATTTTCTGGAGGGGAGCTTTTACGCACATCTAGTGCTTTGGTTTTTGTGGCTGCCAGCAAAGGGACACCCCGTGATTGCTGGGCTCAGTAGGCCAGGGCTGCTTCCATTCCTGAGTTGCATGGGACTCTAACACTCAGACCATTCTTGGCAGACTGCCGTCCCCAGGACACTGTACAAATAGACTGTTAGACACCCCCACGCTTTCTGCGAAAGAAGCCGATTTGCTTATGGAGGAGCTTTGAGCTGCTGCTCAACCCTCTGGTCTGGCACATTTTAAGAGTTTATGGGCTTCTCAGGGAACAAAGTCCGCTAGATGCAGTCTTTGCACTCTGAGCCTCACTATAGCTTATAAATATCTCCCAGTACAGAGCTTCTGTCCTTGTTTGATACCCCTGACTTTGTAGCTGCTGCTGGGGGACACCGGTTTATCACCTGGCTGTGGTGGCTAACGTGGTTATGCTCACAGGTCCCACAGGACTGTAACCAAAGCAAAAAGAGTTTTTAAATAGCCACAACCCTGAGGACATAGCTAGAGGCAACAGACTCAGATGCTCAGCCTTTGTCACAAACCCCTAAGCTTACCATCCCAGTTCCTGCCTAAGGGGCAGGCTTCTAATTAAACACACATGTAAGGGCTGACTGTAGACTTCTCCAGAAACCTTGGTGAGCAGGCTCTATTCCATGCTCTGGAACAGCAGTCTCTCTCAGAGGGGAGGTTTGACATATCCCTGGTGCCCTGGTTTTTACAGCTGCCACTGAGGGAGTAGCCCTTGATCTCCGAGCTCTTGTATTTCTGGGTCCCACACGACTGATAACAGTTACAGAGAGAGTTTTTGGAAGGCTCCCACCCCCAGGGCACTGCACAGACATTAGGCTAAAACACATCCACAGTCTGTGAAAGAGACCTATTAGATTGTCCTGGAGCTTCAAGCCTGCATGGCAAGCTTCAAGTCTGGCACACATTTAGAGGCTTCGGAAAGTGCTCTGAGGAAACGTACGCTGCAGGATACCATCGCTACACCACACTGGCATCTCCTTGAAAAGAACTTACATACTCATGAGGAGCCCCCCCAAATATAACTATAGTAATTAGTTAAGGAATTCATAAGATTAAAATATGTTAAATGTAACCTCAAAAACAGAACATGGGGGTGAAGAGTTAAAACGTAGAGCTTTAGAACGCAGCCAGCCTTACATTGTTACCAACTTAAAATGGACTATTACAAGTTCTAATATGTAAGCCTCCTGGTAACTGCAAGGCAAAAACCTAATCTAGATACACAAAAGATAATAAAGCAGTCAAAGCATACCAGCAAGGAAAGTCATCAAATCACAAAAGAAGAAAGGAACACAGGAACTACAAAACAGGAAACATTAACAAAATGCCAATAGGTACCTACCTATCAGTAATTGGTTTAAATAAGATAAATTCTCCAGTCAAAGGTATCAGATGGCTGAATGTATAAAAAAACAAGACCCATCCACCTGTCTGTCTATACTGCCTAGAAGAGATGCACGTCAGATGCAAAGATACACAGACTGAAAGTGAAGGAATGGAAAAACCTACTCCATGCATATGAAAACTAAAAGCAAGCTGGAGTAGGTAGCTATGCTTACATTGGACAAACAAAAACTGTAATAAGAGACTAAGAAAGGTATTACATAATGATAAAGGGGCCAACCCAGCAAAAGGATGTAATATTTTACAATATTTATACAGCCAACACAGGAACACCTGAACTTACAAAGCAAATATTAAAAGACATAAAGGGAGAAATAGCAATATAATACTAGAGTACTTTAAAACTTCACATCACCACCTAGATCGTCAAGGCAGAAAACCAATAAGGAAACAACAACCTTAAATGACATGTTAGACCATGTGGACCTAACAGACATTGATAGAACATTCTATCCAAAAGCAGGAGACTATACATTCTTTCTCAAGTGCACATAGAACATTCTCCAGGACAGGGGCACCTGGGTGGCTCAGTGGGTTAAGCCTCTGCCTTCGGCTCAGGTCATGATCTCAGGGTCCTGGGATCGAGCCCCGCATCGGGCTCTCTGCTCATCAGGGAGCCTGCTTCCCCCTCTATCTCTGCCTGCTGCTCTGCCCACTTGTGATCTCTCTCTCTCTGTCAAATAAATAAATAAAATCTTTAAAACAAAAACATTCTCTAGGACAGCTCATATGTTAAGCCACAAAATAGGTCTTAATAAAGAAGACTGAAATCATATCATGCATCTTTTCAACAAAATGGAAGGAATCTAGAAATCAATTACAAGAAGAAAACTGGAAAATTCACTAGTATGGGGAGACTGAATAACATGCTACTAAAACCAACGCATTAATGAAGAAATAAAAGAATACCTTGAGAAAAATGAAAACAAATACAACATACCAAAATGTGTGGAGTACAACCAAAGCAGTTCTATAAGGTAACTTTATACCAATAAATGCCTACCTCGATAAAAAAAAAAAAGTCAACCTAACTTTTTATTTCAAAGAACTAAAAAAGGAACAATAAACAAAACCCAAAGTTAGGAAAAAAAAGAGTAAATGGCAAATCTTTAGCTAGAGACTTGCCAAGAAAAAAAGATTCAAATAAAGTCAGAACTGAAAGAGAGGATATGATAAACCTGAAACCACAGAAGTGTAAAGGATCCTAAGAGACTAATATGAACAATTACACGCCAACGAATGGAAACCTAAAAGAAATGGTTAAGTTACTAGATATATACAATCTTCTAAGACTGAATCATGAAGAAATAGAAAATTTCTATTCAGACTGATTACCAGGAAGGCAGCTGAATCAGTAATCAAAAACCTCCCAACAAACACGACCAGACAGCTTCAGTGGTGAATTCTACCAAACACTCAAAGAAGAGCAATTTTTCTTACTCTTCCAAAAACTAGAAGAGAAGGGAACATTTCCAAACTCATTTTATGAGGCCAGCTTTACTCTCTTTCCAAAACTAGACAAGGACACCACACACACACACACACACACACACACACACACAAATACAAGCCAATATCTCTGATGAACAGAAGTGAAAAAATCCTCAAAAAATATTAGTAAACTGCATTGAACAATTAAAAGTCTTGTTCACTTTTATTCCAGGGATGCAAGGATGGTACATCACCTGCAAATCAATCAGTGTGATAACACCATGTTACGAAAATGAAGGATAAAAATCAGATGATCATGTCAATGGATGCAGAAAAGCATTTGACAAAATTCAACATCCACTGATGATAAAAACTCTCCACCAAGTGGATACAGAGGGAATGTACCTCAATATAATAAAGGCCATACATGACAGCCCATAGCTAACATCATACTTGGTGGTAAAAAGCTGAAAGCTTTTAACATAAGTTAAGCAACAAGACAAGTATGTCCACTCTCACCATTTTTATTCAACAGAGTCCTGGAATTCCTAGCCTGAGCAATCAGGCAAGAAAAAGAAATAAAAACACACAAATTGGAAAGAAAAATGGAATATGTGCAAATGACATCATGTTATATATAGAAAACTCTAAAGATTATACATACATACACAGAGGAATGAGTGAATTCAATGAAGCTTCAGGATTTGAGGGAAGAGGTAATGGAGAAGATTGGAGGCAATATCACCTATGGTTGACCTGGTTGCTGAACTCTGGCAATTAGAGGCTTCTCACACTTTGGGTTTTGAAATATATATTCTGCCCACAGTTCCCAAAGTGGGAACTGCTCCAAGGATGTAGCCTTGAAAGAGTGATGTGTTATTAGGACCAGCTGAACAGTTTATGGGACTGAGCCCAGTTAATTATTCTATGTAAACTTTTAGATTTTGGTGGGCAGGGGTGGAGATTTACTTGCCTGTAGCCACCCAAAACAAGCCTCATAAGTAAGTTCCCTTGTATATTAAATCTATCACCTACCAGTCTGAAATGGTCTGCCTCTTTCTTCAGTCTATGCACTTTGTGTTTGATGGCCAATTTGCAAACCAAGGATACAAAATCAATAAAAATCTGTTTTTGTTTCTATATACTAATAATGAGCTATCAGAGAAATTAAGAACAGTACCATTCATAATCAAATAAAAAAGAATAAAATACCTATGAATAAATTTAAAGAAGGAAGTGAAAGACCCATACACTGAAAACTATAAGACATAAAGAAATTGAAGACAACACACATAAATGGAAAGATAGTCCATGTTCATGGATAGGAAGAATCATATTAAAATGTTCATACTACCCAAAAGTAGTCTACAGATGCAATGCAATC
Organism: Enhydra lutris kenyoni; assembly: GCF_002288905.1. NCBI lineage: Eukaryota > Metazoa > Chordata > Mammalia > Carnivora > Mustelidae > Enhydra > Enhydra lutris. Next base: position 19,060,629 of record NW_019154103.1, read on the forward strand.
CTTATCAAAATTTCAATGGCATTTTTCACAGGAGTAGAACAAACCAACCTAAAATTTATAGGGAACCACAAATGATCCCAAACAACCAAAGCAATCTTGAGAAAGAACCAGAAAGCCAGAGGCATTGCATTCCCTGTTATCACAGTATGATACTGGCATTAAAAACAGACCCATGGATCAGTGGAACAGAATAGAAAGGGTGGAAGTAGTAAACCCACACATACATGATCAATAAATTTATGACAAAATAAGACTATACAATGGAGGAAGGACAGTCTCATAAATGGTGTTGGAAAACTGAACAACCACATGCAAAAGAATGAAAGTGGACTACTACCTCATATCCAAAAATTAACTCAAAATGGATTAGAGATTTGAATGTAAGACCAGAAGCCATAAAACTCCCAAGAAGAAAATAAAGGCAGTAAGCTTCCTGACATTGGTCTTGGCAACATTTCAGATTTGACCCCAAAAAGAAAAACAAGAAAAGTAAAAATAAACAAGACTACATCCTACTAAAAACCTTCTGCACAGCAAAGAAAACCATCAATAAAATGAAGAGCAACCTGCTGAATGGGAGACGATATTTGCAAATCTTACCTCTGCTGTGGGCTAATATCCAAAATACATAAAGAACAATACAACTCACTAGCAAAAACAAAAAACAATCCACTTAAACAGGCAGAGGATCTGAATAGACATTTTTCCAAATAAGACCTACAGATGGCCATGCGGGATGTGAAAAGATACTCAACATCACTAATTATCAGGGGACTTCAAATCAAGAACACCTTGAGATATCACCTCACACCTGTTAGAATGGCCGTTATCAAAAAGACAAGGAATACAAGTATTGGCAGACATGTAGAGAAATGGAAATGCTCTTTCACTATTGGTGAAAATGTAACCTGGTGCACTATGAAAAACAATGGACAGTCCTAAAAAAAAGAAAAATGGAACTGCCCTATGTTCTTGCAATTCTTTTTCTGGATATTTATCCAAAGAAAACAAAAACACAAACTCAGAAATACACTTTCCTGGCCCATGCCCACTGCAGCAGTGTTTCTAATAGCCAAGACACAGAAACAACCTCAGCGTCCACTGACACATGAGTGGATAAAGGAACTAGGGTGTATATATACACAGTGGGCTGGCAACCATGAAAAGCAAGGAAATCTTGCCATTTGCAACAGCATAGGTGGGTCTTGAGAGCACTACGCTAGCTGGAATGAGTCTAAGACAAACACCTGAAGACCTTACTTGTATGTGGAATTTTAAAAAAAATAATAAGCCAATCTCATAGATCCAGATTGGTAGTTACCAGGGGCCGGAGGTGGGAGAATGGAGGGATGGGTGAAAATGGGTGAGCAGCTCCACATTTTCAGCTACAAAAGAAGTGATGGGATGTAATGTGCAGCATGATTATAGTTAATATTACATTGCATTTCCTAAAGTTGCTAAGAGAGTAGATCTTAAAAGTTCTCACAATGGGGGCGGGGAGGGAGGGTAGGGGCATAAAAATGTTTCCATTTCTACAGCTCTGGCATTGAGATTTTCAGGAAGCAATTTCCTTTTAAATTACACAAAATTTAAATGTAATGCTTGCAAAAGATGCTGTGATTGATTTACTTACATCACTTTTGGAATAGAACAGCCAAGAACCATTACAGATGAGCCATATCTACTCATACTAAATTATTCAACAGTTAATCCTCTATAGTACCTGAAGAGTACATGTGGTTGAAGGATAACTGCAGGTGAAATTAGAGCTATTATAGAAACAAAAAACTTAATGAGCTAGAAATGTCGAGACAATGTATAAAAAACCAGAAATACCTATTCTGCATATTCTATTAGAGAGAATTTCAGTGGGATAAGTCTACTCTTCAAAATTTATCTTGAACTTAATAAATGACCAACATATTCATATATACGAAATAAGTTAACCACTTTATAGGAAGTCAACAAACTTGTAAAAACTGGGCCATAACTTAGAACATCTTGGCTCTTCTTCAGGAAGTTCAGCAGAATAAACTTTCTTTTGCATTTTGATTTTGGTCTGTCTCCCCATGTGAGACCCATGTCTTAAATTTCCAGTTAACATTTCAGCAATCACCTAACACTACAGAAATACTGTTCTTGTTTTATTTCATTTGATGAAACAAGAAGCCCAAACACATTCTCTAAGAATTACGTGTTAAGACCGAGCCAGTGAGGCCACCCCAGGTTACGGAGCCAGATGTCTGCCACGGGTTCCAGTTTCTGAGAGCGCTGGGAAGCCAAACCGAGAGTCATCACCTATCACAACCGAGATGGCAGATCTGACCCTAAGAAGGTTAGAGATAATAAACTGCCACACCTCATGCCCTACCCTAATTCCTTCAAGAAAACAGCATCTGTTTTATATATCAAAGGAAGGAATGAAAGATGAGGGCTTGAACAGACAGAGGAAGAAAGGCCCCTCTCCCTGTGTAGTGCAAGTACTATCTTACTTGAAATTGTTTAAATTATAACAAGGGGAAAAAACCATCATTCCCCCATCCTCTCCTCTCTACTCAAGCTGTAAAGGTAAGCAGAGTGACGGTAAAGGGTAAGAGGGCTTACTGAGGATCTGGCAGGACAGACAAAAAGAATAGGGAGAAAGGAATCTTAAGACCAGAGGGTGTGGGGATCTCAGACCTCTTTGTCTCTCTTCTTTCTAAGTCTTAAAAAGAAAACCACAAAACATTCCTTTTGATCTTTTTGCATTTAATGTAAACATGTGTTTTCTGGAATCCATACCCATTTTGGTCCTTTGCATTTTGTATATGTTTAGCAATCTTAAGTGTGTGCAGGCCAGAGGCAAGTAGAGAATCCTGTGTCTCCCCAGTCTTGTTTAATTATATCATTAATGTAGTTTTATATGTGAGTGCACTGTAGAGACTGACCGTTTTTCTCAGGGCACGGATTCTCTCAGATAAGGAGTAGAAACCCTAAAACAATGAAGAATCCTGAAACTATCATTGAAGTGCCATTTAGGGCCGTAGGAACGGTTGGCATGCAGCTTAAGGGCATTAAAAAACAAGGACCGGAAAATAGCACCTTTAACGTGGGTTCTTGCAGAAGCGCTTTTATTTAATACACATAAAGCAGGTTTCTTATTCCTAAGCAGCCTGTCAGGGCCAGGGACCCTTTTCCTGCATCCTAAAGGTGACCTCTTAAACAGGCGGCCGTATATAGTCCCGTGTTTACAGACGCTTCCACAAGATAAAGTACCACAGCACAAAAGCATATTGTCCTAAATGCAGCATATGGATCGAAATGCCTCTGTTTTCGTATAAGTGGTGAAAATAAATCAGAATGATATCTAGACAAAGCTACACTTTGATATATGAAGAATCTGCACAACTACATGTTTACAGGATGATGGAGCCTATGGTGCCAGATAAGAGAAATGCATTTTGTAGGTAGACCTAAATCTTTATCCTGTTGTGATTTTTAACTGACCTGTCTCTTTTCATCATGGAGTAGCTTCATGATCATAAATACAGGGAACTACCGACAGTATAACTCATCCCTTAAAAATAGTTTGTTCCTGGAATATCTAAGACAGTTTAAAAAAGAAAAAAAAAAAAGGCTTTACTTACCCCAGACAAGGACAATGTATCTCAGTGGAATGAAGTACAGGATGACTGTGAACACACAGAAGGCTACAATGGCCAGCCAGCTTAAGAATGGGACAGTCCAGTTGAAAGTACTGAATGAGAAATTAACACATCAGCAATCGGAGCACTTCATACTCTTTTCAAACAAAGGTTAAAATAAATGTGGTTCTGACTCAGACTCTGGACGAGGGATCAAGTAAGACTGCATTTCTCTCTCGAACAGAAGGCGATTGTAGTGAGCCTATCAGAGGACACAGGTGAGTCACAATGTGCTGAGTTTCACGAAAGCAGGGCCCACGAAAGCAAGTCTTGTCTCCAACCCTTCCAGACGGTCCCAGGTGACTTCAGCGTCTGAAGTTGCACTAGTTGGGGGACTCCTTATGTGGTTATAAAAAAAAATTTTTTTTTAATGTGTTCTTCTACTTCTAGAACAAGTAGCCAATCTTGTCTTTTCCCACTTTTCATAGAGGAGAATGCCCCTGGGCCTGACATTGTTTTCTTCTGTCAACTCATACTGGATTCCAGACACTAGAAATGAAATGTCAGCAACTCTCTGTAGACCTGACTCTTGCACTGTTGTGTAAAACCTCCCTGGTTTAGAATTCCTTTGAGGAATACTCCCTTTGCGCTTCAGTTACATTTCAAATGGATCTAGAGGTCGGGAAGAGGGAACAGAGTTGTCAGCCTTGTAAAAATTCACCTGCCATCATGACCCTTCCCAGAAATAAGGAGATAATTAAGAAATAAAGTCAGTATTGACTACTGTTCTCCCTGTGTTATTTCTGGCGAAGGAGAGCACATGGTGGATGTGTTGGAAAGACTGTGAAAAATGGAGTGTAAGCTGGCCAAGTGGGTTAGAGCAGGGCCTGGTCCTGGGGCTGCAGCGTTCCCATACTGCAGATGATGGATAATGCAGGGGGTCGGGGAAGGTGGCAAGACTGCCTGTCGACAGGGAGAGAACATCAGAACAAAGAACAAAAACAGGATCAGTGAACAGAAGTGGGGGAAGTTACCAAAAAAGACTACTAAAGACGGGAAGGAACATAGTGGGACAAAAAGAAAAATGAAAGAGAAGGTTAAAAAAAAAAAAAAAAAAGGATGTAGAAAATCAGGGAAATGGGACATGGAAAGATTATAATCATTTAGGGGGTTTTGTGTAGAAATTCTGTAGTGAATCTCATAGTTTATACGAGGGGATGTCAAAATAATAAAACAGAAGCATTGCATGGAGTCGTCAGTGTTGGGTATATAACTCTTACCATTTAACGGGCATCCTGTTGCCTCAACAACCAGCCTCTGAGCAGGACCTAACATACACCGCTGAGGGACACTTGAGCACAATTTAATGAAAAGAGTGAAAAAAGTATCCAATCTCCATTCAAAGCCTAGATTCTGCCATATGACTTCAGAGGAATCAATCTTGCTATATACCTCACCTTCCCTGTTTAAAAATGAGGACAAATTTTATTGTTTCGAGGCGGACTGGTAGAGATGGTAACATGTGAATCAAAGCGAAATTTTTAGAGCTAAGTCAACTCTGGGAGTCTATTGCCATGACAGGGGCCCCAGATACACCTCAAGAAATTGTGAAATTATATGTGAGATGGATAAATGTGAATATTTTTAATTTTCTCTCATTTCCTGATCATGTATGTTATGTGCACCTGGGGTGGGGTTTGTCCTGGGCCATTTTTGATCCAGTAAAGGATGATTAAGAGATTTTCTTCCTATATTTTGCTTCAGCTTAACACCTAGGAGTGAATCCTTAGCTTTGTGGGCATATAGCTTGCCTTTTGTGTCTGCTTAAGGTCCAGTGTTCTCTAAAACTATTTTTCCTAATAAAAGACCCCAAATTAGACCAGTCTCATTGTCTTGATTTCAGTAACTCTTGGGGGCTAGCTTTTCTCTTTGTCTTTTTCCTCCCATGGACAGAGTGCCCTGTTTAACTGACACCTGAGAAAGGATCATGCCTTCCTTCCTTCACTGACACTTGTGGAGAAACAGAAGGCTGTGGGTCTGCTTGCTTTCCTGGGGCTCAGCTCAGAGCCATCCATCAGCACTCCTCATTGTGCAAGGGCACTGGCTCCTCAGTCAGAAAACCCTTTTATATTCTTTTTTTGGGGCAGCCTCCTTGAAGGGCTCCCTGTGTTCTGCTTTTTCCTCTTAGAAGGATAAATGGCAAGGATTCCTTACCAGTGTAGCTAATGTCAAAAAGAAGACTGCCCTTTTCTATTTCCACAGTGCATCATGAAAACTAAATCTAGACTATGATCTTCCCCCAAAAAAGATGCAATTCAAGAAAGTTCTGGAATGATTATTTAGTAACAAGATGTAATTATAGAGGCTTTTCACTTTGTAGTTAATGATTGCTTCTGAATTTGCTTTCTGGATAGATGCATTTTAATCTCATGCGACCCCAGGAGACTTTCTCTATTTTAATATTTTGAAAAAATTGTGCATAAAAGATGAGTCCTGTAAGACTCAGTGGACACTATTCATGTTTCTGTACCTCACCCTATACCTATACCTCTGTCTATACCTGTGGAAGGTTTTATAAAACTCAGTTTTTCCCAAGGCTGCTCCACAGCCAGGATCTGGCCATATCCTTCAACTGGCTATGATGTCTTCCGACCAAGCACCTGAAGTCCCCTACCACTCAGAAAGAAGCTTATGAAGAAGCTTCTTCTTCTCAGGCATAAATTTGCCTGACCTCAGCGCTGACCCAGCATCTTATGATATAAATGAGATACTTCCATCAGGTATCAACACACAGTGTACTTCAGAGAAAGGACAACACTCAAAAGGGAAATGACCTATTTAGGACTTCACACAATGCTCCAGTAGATAGGAATGTTCTTAGAAATGGAAATAACATGAAGAGGAAGAAGAAAAAAGATGTAGGAATCAGTCTTCAGAAGTCTGAGACTGAGGGCTGCTGTACATTTGGAATGAGAGGGAGGCTGTTCTAATATGATATTTAAAAAAATGGAAACTCAGCACCTATGCGTATGTGGAAATATATTAAAAATTATACAAAGTAAAATGCATTATTCCCTGAAACATGAAAAGCATTAAGTAAGTGTCTCACACCTTTAGTTTAAATAATTTACTCCTTTTAAATGTGTATGCCCAAAGATTCAAATCTGTGGAACACTTTTGGTGAAGAATAATATAAATAATAAACAATGAATTGATACATTAAACAAGGAATATGTAGGCTTATCCGTATATATCACACCTGTCTTGAATTGACTACTTAGCAATCATTATGTAGCCCATTTTCACATACTTTAGTAGTATGGGGCCTCAATATATTTTTAACGGATCATCAATACTTGTAAATCCACCGTATTGAATTTACAGTTTTTTAAAGTTCATTAGTAAATAAGGTTATTTCAGGTAAAATATAAGTAATGCAAAATTAAGACTATAATTATACTCATGAAAAATATTCTTAAGAATATTCTTGTATTCTTAATTTTACATTAACTTTCAGCAAAGCTATATTTTAAATTAGGAAAGGGGATTCCTTTTTTAAAATTATTAAAAGTGCGTTACTTTAGTTCATCTGTAACTATGATTTTCAACTATTTAAATACATAAATTTGAAAAATTTTACAGGATGCTACATAAAATAGGATTTTTAAAAAAAATTTAAGAATTCCTCAATGACCGTATAAGACAACCAGTAATAAAATGAAGATATGTCTTGATTACCTGAAATTCTCATCTAGCTTGGTTTATTTTTTTCGTATCACGATTTCATATTCCATTTAAGAACAAAGTCTTTCACTTGGAAATGTGCTAAAATTTAGGACGGTGTTATTTCTTCAAAGCTACAAGTAGGACTTCTTTCCAACCAATATGTTCTAAATTTCAGGAAGCAAATTGACAGAACTTTTCATAAAACCAAAGACTGACAGAAACAAAGTAAATAATGAAGAAACTGAGCAATAGATCACCCAGAAGGAGTCTCCCCTGCCAAAAACAATATGGCATTTCACCCTCTGAAAAACAAGTGGACACTCTGTCCCACAGAAGGCCAGGGCTCACATGTCAGCATCACTCACTCACTTCTTTATCCTTTCGCCAAAGGAAGCCACTTCATCTAGGATGTTCTGGACACTGATACAAACCTCCTGGATGGCATAGATTTTATTTATAAATCCCTTTTTTTCACTGTCCTAAAATACAATTAAGAAAAAAGAGAGATTCTGTGTGAGTAAAGGTATTCTTCAGTGCTTGAATTCTTGAATTGTCCCTCTCACATTTTTAAACGTAAATAAAGTTCATCTGCGTGTGTATGTGTATATGTGTGTATACACACAAACACACACACTCGGAACCCATGAAAATTTCAGGATATAAAGGGAGATGGAGGAGAAAGGGCACACAGCATCATGGACCTCTGCCAATATAAAGGCGGTTGCAAAGTACCAGACTCAGATTCTGATGATATTACCCTGATGAACAGTGACATTTTAGGCAGAGTTGGGGGGTGGGAAAGCATGTAAAGGCGTAGGAGAGAGGGCAGGTCTTGGAATGACCAAATCTGGAATACTTGTGAGCAATGAAAGCTGAAAAAGAAAAAAAGAAAAGGAAGGAAGGAAAAAAAGAAAAGACCAGGTCAACTGAAATCCGTTAAATAGACACTTCCTAAATTGTAGTTTAGGAAGATCAGATACAGGGTAAGCCTGGCCCACCTCTTCAGTGTAACAGTCACCTAGTTGATAGAATAGCATAGGCTATTTTAGGATTCTAACTAACCATTTTTCTCCCTTGGTCCTTAGCTCTTCATTTTAAAACTTGTCCTGGATTTAAGCAAAGCTGGTGTGCTCCAGGGAATGGGTGGGTGGGATTGAGTATAAAGCACCCAGAGAATGGTGTGAGCCTGGGGGAAATGTGCACATTCTGTAATTTTAGACCCAGAGGAAGAAATAGTGGTGGCCTTTCACGATTGAAATTTCTGCTTAGTAGCCTGGCATCACAGGCACTTGCCTAGGCTGTTTGGTGGAGACCATCCAACCCTGATTCCATGACTCCATTCCTCCATGCCAGCTTGAATCTCTATGGAAATGTAGATCCAATTTCATTACTTTAACTTCTTTTGAACACTTCCACACTGTGCCAGAACACTTGAGACCTCATGTGGCAGTCAGTGCTTGCTGAAAGCAGCCAGAAAGCTAGAATAATAATGTCGTCATGTTGCACATTTACATATTGACTTTCACTTCAGCAAAGTCTAAAGCACTTTGCACTGTGGGCACGGCTGGGCGTGGCATCCTGCCACCTTGGAAACCAAGGGCAAGTGAGTGACAGGTGGATGTGCAGCCTGCAAGAGCAGGGTACAGTGGGGCTGAAGACAAGGAGGCCAGTTCTAAACATGACCTTTAGGTAGAAGTTACTTAGAGCCTTCATTTTAAATATAATTCTCATGGGAGACAACTGTCAACATTATTCATCTTGCTTATAAAAGTCGGACTGTCAGACAATGAGGTACAGGAGATGCAAAGGCTCAGAGTATACAGAACAATTATGTACTCTCAGGGTCCCTGCTGTCTCCAGAAGTCACCCTTCACTTGTCATTATGGACATGAATGCATCAATTTCTTGTCTTTTTTCCCTCCCCAGCAATAAAACAAAGTGCATTAATTTCACCTATGCAGTTGTACACTTAGGAAAAAAAAAAAAAAAAAGGATATCCAGTGCCTCCTCCTGTTCTTTCCTAATTATAAAGCTGTTCTGTTCTAATCATCTCCATGGCCTTCAGTGTCTTCTCTCCCAAGCACGGGCTAAATTCATTTATGTCTATGAAGTAAAGTGCTCTTAACAGATATTTTTCTGCATACAGAATAAATCAAGCTGGACTTGAAGGGGGCTGGTTATGCAATCAACATTCATTGAGAATACTATCTTACCAGTTTGAAATGATCATGTGAAAAAATATTTTTCACAATAGCAATAAAATCTAGACTCACTTAAGCACAGCCCTAATAAGAAATGTACAGAATCTACATTAAGGAAATAGAGATATGGTGTCTCTGCACTGGAACGCTGATTATTAAAAGAATGTATTCTTTTTTCCTGTTGAACGTACAGTTTTAGTGCATCTTCAAGCAAATCCTAATGTGTTTGGAGTGCAGTGAAATGGGGAGAATTTGATAAATTTGTTTGGAAAAATAAATTGAGAGCTATAGCCAAGAAATTTTTGCAAAAGAGAAATAATGAGAAAGCATTTATTGTAGCAGATATTTACGTAATTAAAATATGAAAGATGAACATTTAAAGAGAGCTTGTTTTATGATCAAGCACCATCATAAATCCACTATACAGATGAACGTAGTATGTTACTGGGTACTTGTGTTAACTATTTGCAGAAAATTATGTTTAATCCTACCTAAATAGACTCTCAGATCTATTCGAGGTAGCCCGATTCTACCTCAGATCTATCTTAAATACATAGCCCCAAATACATTCTAGGCTATTTAAAAAGCAAAAAACTAAAGGTGAATTATAAAAACAGAAGAAAATACAGATAAGTTATCTAGAGGCCTTCGAATAGGAAATAGCTTTTTAAACAAAATGAAGGGCGTCACAAAGGAAAAAAATTGATAGCAGGAGTTACATAAAATAAAAAAGTTATGGTGTCAAAACTTATCATAAATTTATAAGGGTGATAGGAAAAACTTGCAACAAATATGACAAATCAAGAGATGGGATTTCCAATATATTCAATAAACATCTGAAAAAACTATTACTGCAGTTTTGCTTATAATAACCAAAAAAAAAAAATCACTGGCATGTTGGGTGGAATTAATTATGGTATGTACAACTGATATACTATAATGAAATTACAAAGTATTATTTAAAGAGAATAATTAATGACAACAAAAACCCTTATGATCTAATAGAAACCGCGGGGGGTGGGGTGTAAACATGAGATGGGGTATAATCCTAACTTTTTTTTTAATGGGTAGGCTAGAAAATGAATGAAGAAAATGTGTCAAAATATTAAAGGTAATGGAAGTTTATTTTCTTCTTCATACTTTCCTATAATATAAATAATTCTTTGCAATTAACAAGTTTCATTTTTGTCACCAGATCATTTCCCTGATTTTCTGCAATATTATTATTGAAGGAAACTGAGAAGAAATAAAGGAATTGGTACTCGTTGATCATATTAGGTGGTTTATCTATCTCTTTCTTATATTTTTGTATAAAAGCCTATTTAAGATTATTTTTAGAAAGCAGCATATAAACACTCATTAAGCATTATAAAGTGCGTTTCACGTGGTTCATTTGGTCTTCACAACCATCCTAAAATGTAGTTATTTTTCTGTACTCTCCAGAAGAAGAAACATAGGATCTGAGAAAAGTGACAGCTTGGATTAGGACTATGACAGGCCAACTCTAGGTCTATCCTTTCCATAATATACCATGTTACCTTACCGTCCTAACCAGGAAGCTTTCCGTTCCTACCCAGAATCCCTGCGTGATCAACAAGAACAACAGACTAGAACATTTAGAAACTTACATTGTAGGCACCACAATCAGCAAGATAATAAAATCTGGAAACTTAATTTAACAGTAGAAATCACCAGATGTAATGTCAATAAGCCATTATGCAAATATTAAATACAAGATATTTGTTAGTAAGGTGTGTCACTGAAGGCATCTACAAAAACTATTTTTAGTAGATACTTGAAAATCTATGTGCTGACGATGTTCGATTACTAGCTAAGGAATTTTAAAAATTTGCTCACTCTTAATTTTCTATTTCTTTGGTACTCCCACTCCACTACCCAGCCACTCACCCCCAAACACCAAAAACCAAAATAAGATGGTCTGTAATGTTGACAAAGTTTTGAAAAGCAAATGCTTTGGGATAAAATTTTTATTTTAAAATCTCTTTCATCAAATCCTATATTCCTCCACTGTGGTCCCCAACCAATGAAGTAATTACTCTTTATATACAGTATATGACCCAAAACTGCAATGGGTAATGGAATTGCTCTGTGTTGCATTCCAATATTTCACACTTTTTTCACTAATGTTCAATACTTTATTAGTAGAGAATAAATTGGTACATTTCTTTTATTGTCGTTTTTGCTTTCCTTTATAAACCAGCTTGGATGAAAGAAATATCATAGGGTAGTTAATCATCCAAAGGCTTGGTAGTGACATTGGTTTTTTTTTTTTTTTAATGCTTTTTAAAGTTTCTTTTGAAAATGTAAAAAAAAAAAAAATACCCATAAAAAAGAGCTATAACTATAAATCTGAGAACATGTGAGATTTATATTATACAACTTTTTCTAATGGCTCTATATAATTTTTTAAAATCTTATTATGTTTTAAATAGTCCACAAAACATCAATAACTGCAAACTTGAAATACAGTGATTCTTTCATATTCAGCTATTTTACAATCACATATCACAACAGAAAGTTAACTGGATTTTTCCAAAGAACTATCTACCTCACAGCTTTGAAATATTTAGGAAAAACTAAAGTTCTAAGGAATCAGTAGGAGTACCTTCCATATCTAGAAAATCCTGTCCATTGACTTTCAAACCCAAGTGACAAGTGCCCCATTCATTGGTTCTGTTCTGAATGGGAACGAGAACTCAAAGTGATGGGTGTCAGGGGCTATGTATTGTGTGGCTGGGCTCCTCGGGCATCTGGCTGCATCGCACTCCAGTGACAAATGCAACTTAGGGGCCTTGCCGAAGTAGTCACTGTCTGCCCTGTTACATGATAGAAAAGGGGTCTGTTGGACGCCTGTATTGCATCGATCGCAAGTACGTAGAATATATTGACTCAAAATATTTGTTCTGGAATTAATATTTCTGTTACTTTCTAGAGTGAGAGAATGTCTTAAGAATGCAAGGGAGGGGGAAAAAGATGCAAGGAAGCTCTTAGGCCAGGAGAAGCATAAAGCAGAACTGACCATCAGACCAGGGCATATGATCACTTTATTATTTCCTGAAGGAAACACTCAGATTTTCCACCCCAAAGAGCTATTCTTGATTATAATTTTGCTTTTTCTTTAAAGCCTTGATATGTAACCTCTGAAAAACCATAAGCGGTAAGATTGATATTTGCTATGAGACATAATTGTTACAGTTTACTATTGACTATAGCTCTTCTGTGAGTAAATATAGTCTCGCATAGCACAGAGTGTACAATTGTGTTTGGAATATGTCTATGTTTCATGTGATTTATTTTTTATGCTAAAGATGGTTTTGGTGTACAACTTGCTTGGTTCATTCAGTAAAATGCCTTGCAAAACAAACTCCTCTCAGAGCTATACTTCTAACATATGGAAAATATATTAGATAGGAGCTAGAGATTGAATAAAGGCACACAAAGTGATGAAATATTTTCTCTGTGCCAATATTCCTTTCTTTTTCAGATCGAGAAAATACGTCTCAGAATACTGAAACTCTCACAGCAGCTTGGCAAATAACAGAGTCCCTTGACTACTGAATCGTATCTCCAATCTTACTCAGTTCTTAGGATATCAAATCTCACCCAGGTTACTTAACGCCTTGGTTCTTCTCCTCATATTAACCTTAAGAATAAGAACCCTCCATTGAGACATTAAAGGATTCTGAGATAATATTTAAGGTTAAGAGGACAGATGTACACCATTTAAGACAGAATATTTTTCTCTTAAAAAGTAAACAGATCTCTAGAACCTTTATATTTCAGAGTTATAAAGCGGACCAAATTAAGTAAGACACATAGAGCTCTTAGTACAATGCCTGGTACAAATAAACCGTCTATAATTAGTAGTAGTAGTAGTAGTAGTAGTAATAAAATTATGGACATAGTTTCTTATTAAAAGAATTCAAATTATGTTTATCTATTTTTGCTTATATTAAAAACAAAACTTTGAAATATTAGGCAGAATTCCCCCAAAATATGCAGCCTTTTTATGCATGTTTAGTTATGCCCCAGAGGACTTAGTGTTAACTTGTCAAATTTCATTTTTGAAAATGATGGTAGATTCTTTATAATGTTACACTGAGAAGATCTCCCCCCCCGCCCCCCACCGCTCCTGCTGACTCCGCACATGTTTTTCCGCCGAATGAGCATTTACCTGGTCTTAATTTTTTTGCTTGGTAACCCTGGGCTTTTCAGTATTCGTTTTCTACAGTGCAACTTTTAATCGCATTTAGTTGAGCCTCGCTGTGTTCGTTTAACGTTCTACATTTTGCATGGATCTATAAAAGTGACTGTAAAGTAACAAATCTGGAGAGAAATGGCCTCTGGGCGAGGCAATGTAAACAAAAGGCATTTTAAAAATGGCAACTGGCGCTCCTAAAAATTATGACGAAAGCCAGGAAGGAAAAGAAAGGAAGAGAGAAGATAGCAGGGGGAGAAAAAGAAAAGCAAGAAAAAGAAGAAAGAGAGAGGAGGAGACAGAGGGGAAGAGAAAGAAGAAGAGGGACTCAGAGGTGCCTCAAGGCCCTGAAGGAAGCTGGAGCGTGGGGACCAAGAGCTCCGGGGCAAACACGAAGAAAGGAAGGGAAAGATCTTCGATTATCAACAAAAATGACCTAAAACCAAAGCACAATCTGTCGACTGTGTTAATTTCTAATTAAACAATCAAAATATTTGTCAAAGTCTGTACGTCCACGTTTCAATTCCATTCCACACCAATGTAAATAAATCTTACAGAACGCACCCAGGAATGCGTGTGTACCTGTGGTCAGGAGGGAGACTTCCCTGGACCCCAACTGCTTGCTACTCCAACGGCTCATCAGCAGGACCTAAGGGACTTGCAAATCTCCCTCTTCCTAATGATTTAAGAAAACTCCTTATAACTGTCCTGCTAGTGCTTGAAAGCTCTTAAAAGATTAGGACCATATATCAATATCAAAACCTTTGACTTAATCTCCTTGCCAGCAGGCAGGAAGTGCACTTTCCAGAGAGTGGCTCTATAGATCATCCCATCTCAGGCTCTGGTCCCGTGGGAAGTTCCGTTTTCAGACGAACTCCCCAGTGAAAGGGCCAGAAGGCCTAGCTCCAGGCTAACTTTGACGGGAGCCACATCAGAAACTGTGAGGTTGCTGTTCCCAAGGAACCTGATGGGAAAATACGTGACGAGGGATCCTTTCACCCAGAAGAGTAACAACACAGGTTTTGAGAGAAGAATCTGTAGGCCTCACAAGGTTTTCCAGCAAGGTCAAAACCAACAGACCGTGGAAAGATTCTGAAAACACAAAAGCACGCTCAGGATTACAGTGGCCCAGGCCCTGTCCTTAGACCTTGTGAAATACGAAAACATAAAACAAACACCACCCCCACTCCTACACCCCCCCCCAAAAAAAACCTGTTCAATAAAATGTGTCCTAAAATCCCTTCTGGTTCCAAACAAGCCATTTTACCGAGAAGATAAGGTAAATTCTGCCCCTCAGACCCATTTGAAAGCTAACGTGAGGAGCTGGCTGGTGGCTTGGATTTCTCCTGCTCCATGTGTGGGCTCCCTGGTGGGAGGTTCCGTGACAACAGGGAACAGAAACACTCTGCTTGTTTCTGAATCCAAACAGCAAATGCTGGACTACTTTGTCTTTACCTTAACTTGTAATGAAAAAGTTGGGTGTCCATGTGTGTGTTTAAAAAAAAACAAAAAACTCTTGTCAAATCGTTTATTTTCAAATGTGTGTTTCAGGAAGGTTGGAATTCAAATGCAGAGATGTGAAGGCAAGCTGAGAATTTAGAGAAGCTGTGAGCTCTCTTTGAATCTACTCGCCCCCAATCTGATTTAGAAGATGATTAGATTTCTAACTGGCTCCACTGTTAAGCCTGGTTCAAATCCTGCCTCCAGTATTTCCTTAGCTATGTGCTTGCGAGCAATTTACTGACCTTCATCTGTAAAATGGGGGTCATGATGGAACCTACTTTCGTGATGGTTATAAAATTAAATGAATTTAATCCACTTAAAGCCTTTACCACTCATGTCTGGAACACAGGAAGTGCTCAATACATGTGAGTCATTAATACTATTACCCATTCGAAGAACCTGACAAAATACTATGAAACTTCCGAACGTTAAATTGTATTAAATCTTCATGAAGATGACAGGATTTTCTCCCTACTTATTTATGATATGTTTCAAGAATCCTGTGTTTGTACAAATTATCTAATATAACCATAGATTATCTTAAACGGATCACTCTGCAAAGTCCTTACAACAGTCACACGAGGATGATGGGTGTTATGGTTTTCATTCCCTCTACATGGAAACTGAAGCCCAGTGGTCTACCATCCCAACTCAGACTTCTATCCCATTCTGTGCTCACTCCCCTCTGGTGCCTGCAGCCATATTTGTTCTCATCGAAGACAGCAGATTTGAAAAATTAGCAGAAAGTTCACCAGTCTACAGTATGTCCTCCCCACTGAAAGTTATGCATCCTCCAAAGGCCAAAGCTGGTCATACCTGTGCAGGACACACGCCTTTTCCGTCATGTGATTTTTATCTGTCGGTGTTTATGCAGGTAAAACTTCCCTGAGAATCAGTGATTAGCTCTTCAACAAGCTTCATGGCTCAATCAGAGTCAGAATTTATTACTTCGTCTTAAACAGCACAAGCTTTTGTGCTAACCTACCTACTAGTACAACTCTTGATAATAATTTGAAGTTTCCTTTTATTATATATACAAAAGGGCATATACATAAAGGTGTGGAACCCACGAAGATTTTTTTCTTGAGTAGATTTGTTATGAAAATACTCCTTGACCTTTATCTAGGACTTTATGGTTTAGTAAGCATTTTAAATATATCTTCCCACTTGGATGGCAGGGATAAGTGAATTCCTCCATTTTACAGATAAACAAACTGAGGCTTAGAGAAGTTAACAATCTCATTTTTTGTTAAAAAGTGTTCCTAGGACTTTAACCCATGTCTCCCGACTGAAATCGGGCTCCCTTCAGGTCACTGTCTAAAAGCCATCAAGTCACATATGGTATTTCTTCACTACACTGTTTTAGATATTTAAACTTGGCTCTTCCCAAACACTAATCTTGAGTTATAATCAAATTGTGTGAGAAAAGAATTATATTAGTACTATAAAAACAATGCTCTTTGTGACATCTCCAAAACCAAGCGAGGATTACTTTGTGAAATCCGGAGGCTATTTTTCTTTACAAATATTTTACAAGACAAACTTGTACCTTTCTAAAAAAGCACATCTGTTGCAAATTACACCCTTACCGAAACAGAGAGAATCACCATCCTTTCTTTCCCATCTGAGTTTAAAAGAGATTTGTTGACATACTCGAAGGCCAGTATAGACAAAACAGCATAGGAAAGAGGAGGCGGTCAGCAAGACCAGGGCTCGGCTTTGCTTAAACTAATTCCACATGCCCCATGAACCATTAGCTGTTTTTTATTTCCTGCTCTAAAGATCTCTAGTGAAAATCATCTGGGGTAGGGAAAAGCTGTTCTTATTATTTTTTTTTCCCCCAACAAGATGCTGTGTTAGCAAATAGAACATATGAGCCACCTTCAGCAAACCAAGGTCTTTAATAATCCATTTTTCAAACACTACTGGTATTTCCTTTCCAAACAAAGATGGACTGTAACTGGAATCAATTTCATTATTTGTATGGTACAATTGCCAAGTTTCTGTAAATAATAGCCATTTAAATACTGGATAATATTTTTTATATGAATCCAACAACAGTTTTATTGCTATTTAATTTCCGTGATTTGTTTGTTTGCTGTAAGTTATCAGGGTTCTGAGAGCACGATGTCTGGGGATAGGGAGAAGCCTTCAGAATGGCTCAGGGAAAAAGCAATGTCAGAGTCATGTTAAAATACTTGGCTCAACGAAACAAGGGAAATTATAAGTTGGAAAAAACGATTTGCTCGACCATTTTGGGCTTTTCTCCCTCAGTTTCCCTATACCCTGCGTAGTATAACATTACCCACCATCTTCAGACCTTGGCATAATATAGGAAATCAAGGACAAGACTGAGAATTCGCTTGTCCCCATTATGAAGAGAATGGGGCTCTTCAATGAAATCCGACAAAACAGAGGCAATGGTACAAATAAAGGCCTGGTGACTTTGAAGGGAACTGGGCCATCTTTCTCTATTGATGCCATATGTAGTACATACCTGAATAACAACTTCATGCTCTATGGGAGGCTGCTGATATATGGGGTGGGCCTATCCCCTGAACCCCTTCCTTACTACAGACTAAATCACTAAAACAGGCTCATTCTGAGGTCAACCTGGAAGAAAATGTCAGTGGCCCATTTTCCGGAGCTGAGGGCAATATTTTTATTTCCTTAGTGGTATGGCTCCTGGTCTGCCTTTCGACTCATTGAGCGAGGAGGCAGAGGGAGTAGGAAAGGCAAGAAAAACTTGGGAATCGATTTGCAAAAATATCTCAAATTCCTTCCCAGGGATGGCCATGGGGTTTAATAAGATAAAATAAGCGGTTCAGAAATGGTTTTCATATCTGCATTTAAGTCTTGTGCATTTAAACTAGATGTAGGACGGGCACAGATGGAAGCTATGATGTACTTTCCTGGGCTGGTCCTACCCGACACACTGTGGGCTTGAATCCTGTTGTACATTTTACAGCCTTGTGATCTTGTATAAGTTCACCGCTCAGATGCTTAGTTTTCCCAACAGTGAAATGAGAGATAATGTCTCTCCCCGATAGTGCTGATGTGGGAACAGAATGAAATCATGTATATAAAGCAACTGGCACATTAGTGGATATAAAAAATAAATATGTTTTTTCCCTACTAATTATCTCTCTTGCCAAAGGGTAACATTTTCCATTTTTGCCTAATTTTCCTCTCTTTCTCTCATACTCCTTTCTTTTTCGTGGATTTTGTAGAAGTCTGATTATCATTCATTTACATCACCTCCCCATTTAAGTAATGTTTGGTTTAGCCAAAACTCAGTCCACTCTTCTTATTCATTTATTTAATAAATATTCACCGAGTGCCACTTATGTATCAGACACTATTCTAGGCTCTGGAAACAGCACCACACAAATATATAAATAAAGAAAAATTAGCAGAAAATGAAAAGGGCAATCAAGAGACTCAGAACAGGTACGTGTGCTGGCGAGTGACCCCAGGGGTCAGGGAAGGGGGCTCTGAGGATGATCTTTGTGGCTGAGAACTGTTTTGGTCAGAAAGGAAGAAGCTGCTGTGGGTATTTCATGCAAATGAATTTAAGACCCTGAAGTGGCTATGGTGGTGTTGGAAGAACCCAGAGAGGGAGAGACAGACATTAGCAAGGCAGGAAGCCGCTCCCAGAGGAGGGGGCGTTCGTGCGGCCCAGAGCCTAGACCACACAAACGGACTGGGGCAGGAGCTGGAGCCGAAGGACAGGGCTGCTCGTCAGTATTTGTGATGATGGTGGACAGGCTGCCTCTGTGTGGTGGGCAACTGAACCACTGAGGCGAACGAGCACCCAGTCACTGCTGGGAAATGCCCCCAGAAGCAGAGGTGGGGTCGGGGGAATGAAGAAAGGCAAGCACAAAGGGGAGGAGAAAGAGGAAAGAGAGTGAAAGACATGGTTCCATTTTTTTTTTCCTTCTTCCCTCCTTCCACCATCTCCCATTGGGCAAATCCCCCAACAGCCATCATTGGGGAGCTGGGAACTATGGCTTGCAGGAGAAAGGTGGGTGGGGATCAGCCTGGAAGCCAAAAGGCAGTACGTAGAACACGGTGCACACCCCCACAAGGAGCTAACCGGGACGAGATCAGGGAAACCGATACAGGTAATGCAAGTTCTCTACTGGAGAAAAGATGCCGGTTCACAGCAGTCAGGTGGAGGGGAGAGCTGCTCAGGAAGAGGTCGAAGGAGCGGGCAGGGCCAGAGGGCCTTGTGAACCAGAATCCAGTGCAAATTTTATTACAAGTGTGATGGGAATCCAGGGACATAACATGATCCAGTTGACATTTTTAAAAGACCATTTAGGCAAAATGGATTGAAGAAGAAAAGATAAGAGGTTATTGTGGTAATTGACAAGAGTTGTTAGCTTAGACCACACTGGGCGTAGGCAGAATGTTCTGTAAGGAGAGTCACTGCAGAGAAGTGAATAGATGGAGTTCTCTTTTTCTCACTTCCCAGATACGAGGAACTGCCTACATTTTTGGCTTGAACCACTAGGTAAATGAATGCTGGTTTTACTGAGCTACGGAAGAGTAGAGAAAGAACAAGTGTGGGCGCAGAGGAGATGAAGAGCTGTCTTAGGGCCGTGAAAAAGCAGGAGCCACCTCCTGGCCATCAGGAGTCACTGTCCACAGGTGGACGGATGGAGGGGTCAGGGCTGGAGCTGCAGATGTGAAAGCCCTTGGCATTTAGAAGGCCCTTAGAGGCAAGTGAATAGAAGGAGTCACATGGGGAAAGAATACAAAGGGGGGCAGAATGGAGCCCCAAGGCACAACAAAACTTAGTAGCTGAACAGTTAAGGAGGAGCCAACTAAGGATACTGAAAAAGACAGGTGGAAGAAAACCTAGGAAGAGGCCTTGCCAAAGTCAAAAGGAAGGTGTTATAAGAAGGAGGGAAAGATAACCTCTCCAAAACTCTGCTGTGAGGTCAAGAAGTACCAGCGGATTTGGCAAGTAGAGTTCACAGACAAGAACATGGGCAGGGCAGTGTGGGGCATAGAAGCTTTGGATAGACTGAGCAGGGAATTTCAGGGAAAACTGGACACACTGTCTGCAGCCCCCCTCTCACTAAGCATTGCTGTATAGGGTGGCTGAAGGGAGGGAGAGAAGGAGGGAGGTGGGGAGGGAAGGGAAGGGAAAGGTAGGGTAGGGTAGGGTGGAGAGCAGGGATGTGAAGTTAAAAGAGGGGATTGTTTATTTAAACATGGAAAATACAGCCTGAGTCCTCCAATAATGATCTGCATTTTAACAAGATCCCTGGGCAAGTTTGAGAAGGGCTACACCTTTACTCGCTCTTGGAATGATCAAGGGCAGAGGAGGGAGGGAGGGGGCAGAAAGAGGCACTACCTGTCACAGCCATGTGTCTGGGAAGAGGTGGGACAGAGTTTGGGAAGTGGAGGGGAGAAGCAGGGACACCTCTTCCCCCCGTGACCTGAGGGAAGGCAGGAGAGTGGTGCAGATGGAATTAGGTCTTCGATCTGGCAGAAGAGAGACATGAAGATGTGTCAGTTCCTAATGGCTGCTGTTTTCTCAATGACGCAAGAGGCAAAATCACTGGCTGAGAGCGAGCAGGGGCTGGTGGAGCAGGTGTGAAACTGTCTTGTCACTGGGACAGACGTTGTCCAAGTGCTCAGGTCTGTTCACACGCCTGCAAGGGTGATTTAGAGTAGCTCTGCACTGTCCTACTTGCTATTGATTTTGCATTTCATTCTCTTTCACTGCCTTAATAAAATTAAGAATTTTCCCAGCTTGCCTAGCCAGTCTTTTATTTAGCTCCTTTTTATAAAGCTTAAAAGGATGCCACATAACCTACTGTTAAAACGTCTTAACCAGAATTGTGTTTAACAGGCATGATTTGCTCCTAAAAGGAAAAAAAAAAAAAAAAACCCAAAACAAAACAAAACAAAAAAAACCCAAAAACCAAAAAAGCCCTTTTTCCCTTTTTCTGGACAAAGACAACCTCTCCAGGCCCTGCCCTGGGAGACCTGCCCTGCACCTGCGCCAAAAGCGTGCCCCTGAGGGCAAGAAGCTATTTTGGTTTCTTTCTCACTGATTCCTGCTTCTGGTTCCAGGCTCTTTGGCCTTCTAAGGGACACCACAGACATTCTCGGCTAAGTAACTGGATAAGCAATCTAAAAACAATCTAGAACTTAGCCAGGTCACGGGTAATTGAGGTTGGTTTCGTGATGCTGGAATGGTAGGCAGAAAACCAGTCCCTCACGTTGTCTGTCAGGGAAGCGTTTGCTGTTGGCCTGAGAGATCTCTGTGGACCTCTAGGTCCGCCTGCACGCAATTGCTCATAGTAAAGAAAACCCACCAAACAGAAAATGGTTATGATCATGCCACCACAAGATGCTCGGGTTTGAGGGAAATGTGCTATCCCTGTCCAGGTTCTTTAACCAAACATCCATCAAGTCAAAACTCTGAGAGAACCTTTCAGCCCAGTCTTGTTTGTGCTGGAGATTCCAGGATCAAGTAAGGAGGAATTGTTTTCACTGTAAACTGGCAAGATTTGGGGCCAAAGGAGGCCTCGCACATAGGTGGTGACCCAGAGGCGAGTTTCCAAGACATCCTGTGTAGGAGGAGGAGCTACCTGGGCATCTCACCAACGTGCTCCTGCCAGCTGCCTTGAAGCAGCTCTCCTGTCACCCCAGGACGTCTGCTCTTCCCTGCCGCCCCCATCCCCAAAGGTTTCAGAAAGGAATTAGAAATTGATGCTCGCCACCATGTGGGAACCTGAGCCAGAGAGTCAGAAATGCTGAGTTCTGGACTACGGTTAATATTAGCAGCTCCGGGGGCACCCTGGGCTCAGAGGGTTAAAGCCTTTGCCTTCGGCTCAGGTCATGATCCCAGGGTCCTGGGATAGAGCTCCACATCGGGCTCTCTCCTTGGTGGGGAGCCTGCTTCCTCCTCTCTCTCTCTGCCTGCCTCTCTGCCTACTTGTGATCTCTCTCTGTCGAAAAAATAAATAAAATACTAAAAAAATATATTAGCAGCTCTGGCCACACATACACACCTAAGTGCTGGAGAAGTTGACCAACATGAAATCAAATACCTGTGTCACAAATGTTGGAAGGAAGCCTCCAATGGGAAGGAATCCGGACACGGTGGCAAGGCAATGGACTTCCAGCACTTTTTGTTGAGGACTCATTCCAGAAGGACAGGGAAAATCATTTTCGGTAGGTTTGCCTGCACAGCTTAATAAATCGCCACATACTTTGGTGGATTTAAAACTGTTCTGACCCTAATCTGATAAATTAATCCTGAATTTGCCAAGCATTCTGCCTGCTGCTTGGGATATAGTGAGTTCTGAAAAACGTGACTTATTTATCATTTAAATATTTTTGCTACCATTTTTGTTCCTCTCACGGAGTGGTGGAAGATAGAGGAAAATATATGTTGACTGCCCCTACCTGATTTTTCAGGTTTCTGGGATATCAGATATACACAAACATTTAAATGCCTCTGTTTATGAATGTGTTCTAATTGTAAGCATGAGAGTTACAACAATCTGCTCTTCCTCAAACACGCTATGCAGAGTTGATAGAAATTATTTTTAACCTTCTGGTTTGTGTGACTTTTTGGCACATCTACCAGTATTATGAATTAGAAATTTCATCTGAGCCAAACTGCTGCTATGCAAAAATACAAATAGAAGGAGCATTCCCCAGAAAGACAGAGAGCTGGGGGAAACACACAACATGAGTAATTAATCGATTTTTAAAAGAACCTATTATTCACTTACTTAGTTCAAATGCTGACATTTTCCTTCTAGTTTCCGCATTCCTGTTTTTCTATTTGTGAGAATCTTTAAAATACTTTTCTAAAGAAAGTGAATAGGCATTTACTTCTTCTAACTCAGCAGATATAACCAACAATACCAATTTAAAAAGTAAGATTAGTGATGCCAGGTAGCAATGGAAGGTTGTTTTGTGGACGAGCCCCCTAGTGGCAGGCGTCTGGTGTTTCACCGGTGTGGCGGGGGCAGAAATTAGACTACCTTTGAGAAACAAGGTTTTAAGAAATAGTAAAAGGTAGTGTCATCACTCTACAGAAGGATTTGTTGCCAGAATATTTTTTTTAAAGATTTTATTTATTTGACAGAGAGAGAGAGAAATTAGACGTAGGCAGAGAGAGAGGCGGAAGCAGGCTCCCTGCTGAGCAAAGAGCCAGATGTGGGACTCAATCCCAGGACCCTGAGATCATGACCTGAGACAAAGGCAGAGGCTTAACCCACTGAGCCACGCAGGCGCCCCAACAGAATCTTTTTTACATTGCTGATGGCTAGGATTTTTTTTCCGCCAGCGTGAAATGTTCACCCATCTACAAGTTTATATATTTCTCCTGCCTGCACACCCTCAGCTTGATCAAGAAAGTTAATCAACATTAAAAAGTTAGATCATCCAGGTATGGTTTACACAATGGTTTTTATATATGAACATTTAACTATAACATTGGCATTTAAAGTTGAATTTTGCATAATTACCTATAGAGTAATTTTATCTCTTCCAAATACAAACTTGTGATCATTCTCATCTATTCTGTTATTTAAGCAAGTGTCTTGTGTTAGAAGGTGTTGCAATTACTTGGCACACCCAGTGAAGAGTTATTTTGTGAAATTAATATTTCAAAAAAAATGTCTAAGGCAATTGAAGTCAGAGAGCAAGAAGGAACAGAATTTTCCATTAAAAATCCTGCTTTATCTTATTTGCGGGAATTATATGAGTGATGAGGAATTTCTCAGGGCTGGAAGGTGGACATCAAAAGGTTTGTGGCTTTAGGCAAACATCCAAAACCCATACTAATGTAATAAGTTCTCCAGTGTCCTCAGGCACAGCAATACGATCAATAGAGGATTTCCATCTTCTTTCCTTAGAACAAATTCTAGAGGTCATAGAAAAGCTCTGTGTATACTGCGTATCAGCATATCATAGGTGCTAATCATTAGGATGTCAGGATGGTCACAGCTTCTCTGGCAATACTCCCCTCCATGAGTGAAAATGGGATGATTCTATCTTAAAGGAGCAACGGCAGGATTAAGAAGAACGTTTGCTTAAAAATTTAGTCCCTTCCCCATTTCAAAACCACCTTTTTGCTCTCCATTCACATGCGGACACACCAACAAATGTGGGAGAGGCAAAAGGGGGGTGGCATCCAGAGAGTCTAACTGAGCTAACAAGGTTCCTCACTTGTGTTAGGAACACACTTCATGAGCAGCCCAGCAAAGACCAGGCTCTTTGCCTCCTCTTGCAGATGGAGATAGATAATCTTAGAAAAATCACAGAGTGTGTAAGTGGCCGGGTGGGGGACTAGAACCTAGAACTGCCTCTAGTCCAAAACAGGGGAAAAAAACAAGAATCAGTTCTAATGTTACAGAAGAGATCTTAATGCGTATTTAACTCTGTTCAGTTGAATAACTCCAGCCCCAGTTCTGTGATCCCTCCTAAGTACAGAGTGATATTGTAATTAGCATTCAAATTATCCCCTCATGCACCTCCAATACTCACTAAATGTACCAGCTGCCACTTACACACCACTACCATCCTTTCCAGAACTTCTGTAAGCACTGCTGAGCGAATGCAAACACTCACTAGTACTCATTTCAATAGCTGTTCTTTCCTCCACTGATAGACATAGCATGAAAAATCTGAATTTCTTTTCGGGATGCAGTCTTACCACACTTATTGTACTTCTTTCCAGTCATAAAAATAGTACATGTTCATTGAGGAAAACTTGGAAAACAAAAACCTCCCGTAAATGTTGTCAAAATTTAAGGGTATATCCTGCCAGCCACCCCCCTTTTTAATTGCTTTTTCTATAATTATTAACCACGTGATTGTTATGTGTCAAGCATTGTGTCAGACATGTGGATCCAATGAACAAGGCAGACTGCTCTTAACCCATGATGAACATAAAAATGTGTTGCATTTTACATAGGTGTGCACTGTGCACACTTAGGCATTTATTTCTTGCCTTAAGTTTCCAAATGCAAACATTTTATTGAATATCCCCTATTTTACCATTATAAATAGTGATGCAGAGAACATCTTTGGACACAAGTCCTTGGTAACTCTTTCATAGTATCCTCAAGCTAAAGTCCTCGATTTTGAAATGCAGGATTAAAAGATATACATGTTTTGTGAGGTACCTGGGTGGCTCAGTTGTTAAGTGCCTGCCTTCAGCTCAGGTCAGGATCCCAGGGTCTTGGAATCTAGCACAAGTCCTGCTCCTTGCTCAGTGGGAAGGCTGCTTCCCCCCTTCCTCTGCCCCTGCCCCTGCTTGTGTTCCCTCTCTCACTCTCTCTCTCTGTCAAATAAATAAATAAAATCCTTAAAAAAGATTAAGAAGATAGACATATTTTTAAAACATTTTAGAATTAAAATAGGTTTGTTTTTTTTTTTTTCAAAGAGATTTTGTTCATTTATCTGACAGACAGAGATCACAAGTAGGCATAGAATCAGGCAGAGAGAGGAGGAAGCAGGCTCCCCACTGAGCAGAGAGCCCAATGCGGGGCTTGATCCCAGGACCCTGGGATCATAACCTGAGCTGAAGGCAGAGGCTCTAACTTACACTGAGCCACCCAGGCGCCCCTAAAATAGAAGGTTTTTAAGAAGAGAAAATATATGTTTAAATGCACAGAAAAGCCTCTTTTACTCTCTGGGTCCCAGGCAGTTTGCTCCCGTCCCTGGACATTTAACAGTGTTACCAATTTCTAGTATATTCTTTTAGAGATTATTATATGCATAGTCAAGCAAATAAAGTCATGAATAGGTGTGTGTATTTTTTGTTTTCCTTTTTTTTTTTTTAAGATTCTATTTTTAAGTTATCTCTACACCCAATGTGGGGCTTTCAACTTTGAAATCAAGAGGGGTATATTCTACTGACGGAGACAGCCAGGCACCCCTGCTTCCCTTTTAAGACATAAATAGTATCTTCTTCTTCTTCTTCTTTTTTTTTTTTTTTTTAAGATTCCATCTATTTAGTTGAGAGAGAGAGAGCGCAGGAGTAGGGAATGGGGGAGGGACAGAGGGAGAAGCAAGCTCCCTACTCAGCAGGGAGCCAGATGTGGGGATCTATCCCAGGACCCCAAGATCATGACCCGAACCAAAGGTAGACACTTAACGGACTGCGCCGCCAGGCGTCCCTAACTTGTACCTTCTTATAACATTGCCATGCCCTTTTTTCCTACTTAAAAACAACAAAAAATATATATACATAATTGTTTCTTAAAGTGCTAAAAAAACTTCCTCACTCTTACAGCTGCATGAGAGTCCACTGTATGGATGTACTGTAATCTGTTTGATCAGTTTTTCTTTAATGAATGTTTAGGTTCTTTTTTTTAAATTTAAGTATATTAACATAGAGTTCCAGGTATACAACATAATGATTCAGTGATTCCATGCACGATGCTCAGGTTCCTTACCAACGTTGTGCTATTACGAGGAAGTAGCAAAGTAGCAAAGAATACCTTGTGTACATAACCATTTTACACCTGTGTAAGTGTATCTGGAGGGTAAACTTCTAAAAGTGGAATTGTTTGGGCACAGGATTTGTGTTTTTGTAATTTTGATGCCTACTGCCAAACCGCCTTCCAAAAGAGATTGTATGCCTTCCACTCCCACCAGGAAGACATAGCCGTGCCTGATTCCTTGCCAGTCTGTGTCAGAGATACGCTTCCTCCCTTCCCTGCGCTTCCAAGACTATCTGGAGACCCAGACTAGTTGCTGTGGGGGTCCCAGAGGGTCAGCTTTTACTTTTTTGCCAAATATTTGTCTACATTATCTTTTAAATTAAGTGATCATCGCTTTGATTTATAGGATTATTGAGTCCATAGGATATATTAGACAAGAGGACAGTTTCCCTGTAGCTATGCAAATGGCTAGACCGATGGAATATTTTGCAGTAGAAGAGGGTCAGGAATAATTTCCAGACGCCTAGTAAGCAGAGTTTTTCTTGCTAAATGGCAATTTCCACAAAAATGGATGAACTGAAAGAGAGTTTAGTATTATTTACATATTCTGTCTGAGGTATATAACCCTGTAGGGATGTTTGAAGAAATAGGTTTTTTTCCCACTGCTTTGTATGGGTTTTCAAGCAGGAAAATTCAACACAGTAACAGAGACAGGAAGCAGATCGCATCCTGGTGAAGGATGTAGGCTGTGTTGCCAAACAGCTCCAGGGTTGGACCCCGGTTCGCTAACTACATGTCCCCGTGTATCTAATTTATCCCATCTGAGCTTCAGCTCCTTTAGCTAGAAAACATGGCTCATAATACTGATTATTGCAAATATTCAGTGACAAATACAAAATACTCAAGAAATCGCTATTACTACCACTTGCCATACTGCTGTGAAAGCAGAGTTCCAAATCCAAGCATTCTATCCCATTGTGAGATGTGTTCCCACACTCCTAAAGATAAACAGAAGCAATAGAAATACCGTCACCCGAAGAATTAAGCGTAACAAAATCATAATCTTGTTGAGTTAATCTGTTAATCAAGAAAGATTAATGCCAAAGTACCAGGACCCTTCAACACACACACACGTACGCACGCACGCGTGTCCACGTGAACATTTTAAATGAATGCAAGTGACAAAAGAACCCCTGAAAATCTTTGTGTGAACTTCTTTTGAATCATTCTCGGAGAATAATAGAGGTAAGCTCTGATTGCCTCATTGGCAACAATATACTATGCTGTTGTATTTGACTTACGGAGATCAGGTGAAAGGTCCTCTGCATTATTTTTTCGACTAGCAGAAAAAGTTCATTAACTTCCTGAGGGTCTACTCTGTGCGCGACACCGTACTGGGCACTGGAATGAGTGCTAAGCCCAATAAACATGGTCCCTGCCTTCCTCATGCTTACAGTCAGTAAAATGTCCTGAAGGAAACAGTGGAAGCGACAGACACTCTCACGGAGCTTCCTGGTAATAGCAGAAGTGCTGTGAGAAAAGGGCATTATGTAACACATTAGTAACAGCTGAGCAGGAAGGAATCGGCTGTAACCCAGCGGAATGAGCTCAGATATTAGAATGGGGCACAATTTCCAAATCCCTAAACACCCAAATAGTTTGGTGTCATTCATTACCAAAGATACCTTGCTGCTACCTGAATACTAAGTGAGGAAGTTTTCCGAGGGGGCAACACAGTAGAAAAATTAAAATAAAATGGGGACTCCTGCAGGAGTCTTATTTGGATAGATCCAGTGTTGTACACAGGTGGTTATATGCTTGACGTAACCACCGCTGAGTAATATTTCAATTTCCCCTATCGATTAATAACCAGTTATAGGAGTTATAAAAGCTCTATTTCACTAACAGAAATCGAATCTGACTCAGAACTTGAATCCTCAAAATTAGCAAAACCCGTTTCACCAGAAGGGAAGCCAATGACTAATCTAAAGCTTCGGATAATGCACGTTCACCACCTAGCGGCCCCTTCAGCAAACTACAGGCACCTTCCGTTAAAAACGGTTTCTTGGGCTAATTCGACTCAAGGGTAACGTCAGAAACTTTACAGATAACTTCTGTGTTCCAGGTCATGTAGGATGTTTTGGCCCCTAGTGGTGCAGACTGACTTCTCTTCTTAGTCCTTCCCAATCCCCGCCGCGCGGTCTAGACCAGATAATGCTCACCTTATCCTGGCATTGTGGCACGAGCCACCTCACTAAATTCTCCAACCCCTTTAAAACACTGCCCTTCATAGCATTCCTCTGCTTAAGAAATAAGAACAAACTCCTCTGTAGTACGTCCAGTAGAAGCACCTGGGCCTGATGCAAAGTGCCCGATTTTGAACTTGCTCCGCAAGGTGAATTCCAGCAAGCGGTTCAAGTGTGACTATTTGGTGAGCACACATCTCACACAGCTTCCAGGCTGGCCCCTTCCTGAACTCACCACTTGAGGCCTCTTCCCTCCCTGCCCTCCACCTGGAGAATTCATATTCTTTCAAGATTTAGCTCAAAGCCTCGTGCCGGCAAAATGCCTTTCTCCTTGACTGCAGTCCATTCGTCTCTCCCGTGATGAATTTTAAGAATGATCGTCTGTGGCCTGAGATTTCCCTTTGACTGGTTTTTGCTGCCCTCTTATTAGTGTCCATTCTATCTGTGGACTAGTAGACGAGACAGTTTCTCTACTGACTTGGAAAACATCTTGCAAGCAGAGATGATTGTTCTTTTGTGATTTTAAAGACCCCCCCCCTTCTCCCACTGCCCCCAGCTCAGCGAAGAACACAGAACTCAATAAATACTGAGGTTACGTCCGCCAATCCGTACGAGCATTTCGTTATTCTGATCTGTTAGGCTACAGATGAATCCCAGGTGTGGCTTCTGATCAGCCTGTCA
This sequence comes from Enhydra lutris kenyoni, assembly GCF_002288905.1. Lineage (NCBI taxonomy): Eukaryota > Metazoa > Chordata > Mammalia > Carnivora > Mustelidae > Enhydra > Enhydra lutris. Next base: position 19,090,257 of record NW_019154103.1, read on the forward strand.
TCTTTCACTGTAGTTAAAACACATGTGATCTTTTCAACAGCAGAGGCACCTTCCATGTCAGGCATCTGCATATCCAGGGAGGAGGAGAACCGGCATGATGTTTCCTAGTAATTTCGGCCACGAGAACAGCTCTTCTTTGATTATGTGGGTATTTAAGGTAAAGTTAGGGATCCTATTGGCAAGGATTTGTCTCATTTATTCATTTCACTTTGTATTTGCAGGTTGGTTGTAAGTGATTTATGAATACCTTTCAAAGGTCACTATCCATCTTCAAAATACATCCATCTTCAACAGCAACCTTCCACTTTGAAGAAAGAAACTTACTGTTTCACAAACACGTTAGATGAGAATGTGGTCTGATCAACAGGGCACAGGACTCGTGAAATCAACATTTATTCACATGACATCACCTGAGGCAGCCAGGACTTCTGGTTCTAATTAAAAGTACTGCAGCAACAACGGATGGATCTAGGAGAACACTTTGTTCTTAAATTAATTTAAATATATCCTGGAATAACAAAAGGCATTGCACTTTGCCACATGTGCCCTCCATGACATGGCATTCGAATGAGAAGACGCGGGTCTTAATCAAATGGAGAATCCAGGGAGAGCACAGCCAGCTCCCGGCATCTCTAACCTCCAGTTTCACCCTGGAGTCATGAGTGTACAACAGGATCTTAATGTTCTTTAATTTAGAGGAAGGTTTAAGACCATTTTAAATACATTTTCCTAAGGCTCAAATCTCTTCATCACATAAAGCGCTGCAGCAGTTACTTGCCAGACACAATATTTTCTTGAATCATACACATATTGAAAATATATGTATATGTACATTACAAAAAATAAAATTCATGTTGACTTATCATTCCTAAAATAACTCTCTCTACTCATATCCATTTATCTCTAGACAGTCATTGAAAATATGATTTGCCAAGGATTTGGATTTGTGTATCTACAGGCTGCATATTCTTATAATAAAAAAAGTAGGAAAATCAACTTACATGCCTTCAGTTATCTTTGTTGAATTTGATGTTTTAGATCTAAATAACCAAACTCTCTCGGTGTAAGCCTGACACCGATAATGAGTATGTTTCAGATGGCAACAGGAAAACATACCACCGCTGCAATTAAATGCAAATGCTTGGAGGGTATGCAGTTGTAGAGTCAAGTTTAAGCCCCTGAATGAGGGAATTCAAAAGTTAAGTGGTTCAAAAGGAATAATTTAAACCTGCTGAGTCAGGTTTTCCCAGTGAACAAGCTGCCCTTCGGGAGCATATCTGGCGTGGCCCTGTGTGATAGAAATTCTGTCTGTTGGGTTCCATAGTTTTCATATAAATGAAGAGGTTATTCCTGGTATCTCGGCAATTTTTATGCAAAGCCCTTAGGGCTTTGGTTTGAACGAGGCCTTGCCTCTGTTTATTGGTCAGTCAATCCGTACATCCTGAATACCCATGGTGGGTACAGTGTCACAAACCCAGCATTCAGATAGATACTGGACTTTTGTGCCCTCGAGGAGCTGAACAGCCCATACATGAAAATGCCTTTAAATATGTGAGAGTGCCAAATCCATTAGCTCTAGGGGGAGTGATTCATCAGGTATGTAGGATTAATCAAAGAAGACTTCAAAGAGAAGGTGAGGACACAGAATGTGCAAATATATAAGTTACTGTATGATGAAGAGACATCAGTGTGCTGAATTCAAGCTAAGAATCTCTGTCAAGGAGAACTGAAGGGAGAGGAAGGTGGTCGGGATGCTGCCCAGGACACCTGTTCAGCCATCTTGGTACCATCTCCTTCCTCTCTGAAGTTCACTATTTATCTCCGATATGTGCATCACACGAGAGAACGCTGATAAATAAGTTCATTGGGGTCTTCTTTGTAACTCTATTGCCCAAAGTTTCACAGAAAATACTTGGCTTCTGGAAACACTTTCACATAATACCTTAGCAAATAAAATTATTAAATTAAAAATAGGAAATAATGAGTCTCAGAATAGAAATATAAAAATGGAATGCTGGTTTCTGCATTTCTTTTTTCTTTTTTAAAGATTTTATTTATTTATTTGACAGAGAGAGATCACAAGCAGCAGAGAGGCAGGCAGAGAGGGAGAGGGGGAAGCAGGCTCCCCGCTGAGCAGAGAGCCTGATGCGGGACTGGGGCTCGACCCTGGGATCATGACCTGAGCAGAAGGCAGAGGCTTTAACCCACTGAGCCACCCAGGCGCCCCTGGTTTATGCATTTCTAATTGTACTTTCCTTCTTAAACCAAAGTATGAGAGAAAACATTATAGGACAGTCTTGTTTCCAACAGTCTCGAGTCCAATACAAAACAACCCTAGATGATACAAAGGAAATCGTGCAAGCTTGAAGATTTTGCTAATGCTACTCTGTGCCTAATTTAAAAATGAATTTAATGTGTGTCTAGCTTCCTCTCATGTACTTCAGTCAGAGTTGAGTAACAGCAGCCCATGTCACCTAGTTAGGAGTCTCCTCTGGTAAGAGCCAGCAGCATTTTCTGGATGGGGAATTTCTGCAAAGCTGCCCATGAGCAAAGAATGCTGGGAGAGCAGAGGAGCAAATGCTTGCATGGCTTGAACTGGAATTCCACTCTGTGGTTTTACCAGGTGAGACTGAGTTCTTTAACCATACTTAAACCTCAGCTTCCTCAAATGTAAGATCTGGGTTAATAGGAATACTATTCCTTAGGGTTCTCGTAAGGATTAGATATGATGATCCAATGAGGAGGCTTGCCCCAGGGTTTGGCCCACGCAGCAATGCTCCATCAATGTTAACCCTTATTTTATTTCCAGAATGTTTAAATGACATCACATAAGCTGCAGAGTTCAAGGCAAAAAAATCTTGAGTGTCAGTAAGGCAGTAAAATAGCCAAGGGAAAGCCCTGGAAAGGGGAGAGCTAGGACTCTGGAGCACTTCTACTGTAGCCCAACAGCGGAAAAGAAAGAGAAGGTATGGCTTTTTTTTTTTTTTTTAATTAGTGTCAAATATTTCTACTGACTTTTAATTTCTTGGGCGCAGTGATATTAGGAAAACGGAGTACCATGGCTGTCATTTGCTTTGGTCAATGAAGTCAGAGCTGGGCCAGGAAATGCAGCTGCTGACAGATCAAACATCCAGGCCCTCCACGGGGTCTCAGGGCTGGCCCCCAAAGGCCGCGACAGAAGCACAGGCTAATGAACCCAATTACTGCCTGTGAAGACCACTTCCAAAGAAGAAAGAATAAGTAATTGCTGAAGCCTCTTGATTTTACCAAGAATTCCACAACAACATATCCCTTTGGTCTTTAAGAACTTCATGTTAAAATTTTTAACTGGAAAGAAGTATAAAGGAAAATACTATATTAAATTATCAGTACCATTGATTAACTTGAGGAAGTAGTGCCAATGACTCTTCATGTCAGACTTAAGAAACTTCAATTGAGATCATCTATCTATTGTGCATGTACTTCAGGCAATAATTCAGTCAATGAAACCGTATCGAACACCTATTACATGCCAGTCAGTATGCTGAGTACGAGAGGTACGAAGATGAGGAATACTCAGTCCCTGCCAGGAAGAGAGCCGGCGAGTTAACAAATCCTTAGGATTCTATCTGAGAAATTCTACACTAGAGGCATAGAAAGGGGAGGACATGGCTAACTGGGGTAAGCAGGGATGACTTCCCAGGGAAAGCAAAATGATTTCATCATCTACCAATGAGCACAATCAGAAGCAAGGATCTAATGAGAATCTGATGAAAACATCAAGGTAATGCAATGTAAAAAACAAACAAAAACAAAAAACCTCAGCATTATTCAGTGGTTTTTCACTCATACTACTTTCTACAAGTGGGATGAAGTGAGAGTTGACTCTACTAAAATTAACTCAAAAGTGGTATTTATTTACCTATTTATTTAAATTTAGATTCAATTAGCCAACATATAGTACATCATTGGTTTCAGATGTAGAGTTCAGTAATTCATCCAGCTGCATGTAAAATCCAGTGTTCATCACATCATGTGTCCTCCTTAATGTCCATCACCCAGTTACCCAATCCCCCACCCACCTCCCTTTCCACAACCCTCAGTTTGTTTCCTACAGCTAAGGGTCCCTCATGGTTTATCTTCCTCTCGGAAGACTTCCCATTCAGTTTTCCGTCCCTTCCCCTATGATCCTCTGTGCTGTTTCTTATATTCCACATATGAGTGAAACCATATGGTAACTGTTTCTAATTGACTTTTTTGCTTAGCATAATACCCTTCAGTTACATCTATGTCAATGTAAAAAGTATTCATCCTTTCTGATGGCTGCATAGTACTCCAGTGTATATATATACCACATCCTCTTTATCCATTCATCTGTTGATGGATATCTTGGCTCCTCTCACAGTTTGGTTACTATGGCCATTGCCGTTATAATCATTGGGGTGCAGATGCCCCTTCGGATCACCATATTTTTATTCCCAAAAGCTGTATTTAGAGAAGTATTCAAAGTTGGGTTTATTAGCAAACCTGCAAACTTGCCTCTATTCAATTTCATAAAAAGGTAATTGAGGTTTCACAACATGCCAAGCACTGATTTCATGCTAGAGAGAGAAAACACAGAGTAAAGAAGACAGAAACAAAGGGGAAGGCTTGGAGACTCAGAAAGGTGGAATGAGTTAAGGGGAACATTTGAAAAATGCTCTATGACCGGTGCCAACAACGTGCTATCAGGGACACAGACTCATATGGCTGCCTCGGCCAGACTAAGTGAGAGTCCAAGTCCCACATGGAGGGGCACCTACGACCCAGCTCCCTGGTTCATGGCCATGTGGGAACCCCCACCCAGTGTTGCCAGAACTTCCTCATTTTCAAGGGAAGTTCAAAATCCAACATTTCTGATCTTCTAATTTTGGAAGATAGTTTTCAAATCCTCTCCATAGCTGGATTTAACCCCTCGGCTGCCGGTTTGTAGCTTCTGTGCCTCAAAAATGCATCAGGAGCAATTACAGTGGATGACAGGATAACAGCAGGCAGGGCGAAGGGAGAGGCTTTAGCACTGGATTCAAATCCTACTCTGCCCGTGCCGTGCAAACTCAGGCAGATCCTTAAAATGGCTCTGAGTTTCAGTGTTGCTATCTTTAAACTGGGGATAAATACATCTGCCTCCTAGGGTTTTTGTGAGAAGGCAATGTGAGCTAGCACAAAGTAAGCTCTCCAAAAAACTGACATGTTTATTATTATTTTTAGAAAAGCCTTCATGGAGGAAAGTTCTCAAGGGAGAGGTAGGATTTAGGACTTGGATTGGCAGGGAGGGCCTGCAGGGCTTTACAGGTATTCCAGAGAGAGGGAGAGAAGGCTCAGACACTGGAAGGAGGCACAGAGATTCTGTCTTGGAAAAGCAATGCCACTTGGTTTGGTTGGAACAGAGAGTAGATGACAGAATGCAGAGGGATGAATGCAAGAATGTCAGACTGTCACCCAAGTTCTGGAGCTCCTGAATGCCACCCCACGGGGCCTAGACTTTATACCATTGGAAATGAAGAGGCAATAAGGTTTTAGTAGAGGACAGAAATCAGATCAGGTTGTTCTGTGTGATGCATTCATCCAACCACGGTTTATCGAGGGCTAACTATGTGCTAGGCATTGTGTTTGGTTCTAGGAATGCAATGGGGTACAAGGCAAACAAACAAGGTCCCTGCTCCACGGATCTTACACACTAGAGGACACAAGAAGCAGATGTGGGTTGGATTCAAGAGCCTGGAGTTGAGGAGACTAGCAATGAGGCCATTGCTATTTCCAGCGGGAGGTCGTGATGGCCTAATTTAAGGCAGAGGCAGTGACGTGATCCAGGAGGAGAGGAGTCCAGGGACGGCAGGGAGAAGGAAGCACACTATAAGTTGTTGGTGGGACTCAGGGTCCTGAGCTGCAGTGACAGGGCAGTTATAATGACGTTAGCAGCAATGAGAACGACAAAAGGAGACATTGGTGTGCTGGCAAGAATGAGGAGTTGACTTTATCCTAGCAGAGTTTTGGTAAATGGCTCACTAGTCCGTGGCTGTCCTCATCCCTACAGCATCTTAGCCACATGATCATTGCTGAAGCAATTAGGTTTTCTTACCAGAAGCTAATTGTTGATCGGATTATATTCAGAGATTGGATGCTGTTTGTTACTATGTTCAGCTCATTTCCCAAAATACAGTTTCAAAAGGAGAGACTGAACCAAAGCATTTCCTGTCAGATAACCTTTGCTTTTAAGATGGTGAAAAATGAGATGAGAAGGAAGACTTCAGAGCATTCTTGTGATATACTCCCACCTGTGTAGAATAAAAACATTCTCCAGCCACGTCTCATGCTTGTGGATTTCTTTTTGCATAAGCCCCAGCCAGGCAAGGATCAAGAGGGAGTTTAGGGGCTCCGGTATGAGTACCCACTTAGTGACCACCTTTCTTATGGGGAGTAGTATACCCACACGTGAACTAACCTTTTTCCCAAATGGGTCTGTTACAATGTCTAGATGAAGAACCCACAGCCAAGCTAGAGCTCAGAGAGTGCTTTTTGGGCCAAGATATGAGGTAGAATAAAGGAGTTGTATTGGCTTTCTTGACCTCTTCTTACAGCATGGTCATTTCTTTCTATTTCTTCTGAGGGAATGCAGAGAAGGCATGTATAATATATATATTCCTCAGGCCTCCTTTTCACTTTTTGTCTTTTTGTTTCTTTTTTTTTTTTTTTTAAGATTTTATTTATTTGACAGAGAGAGCACAAGCAGGGGGAGTGGGAGGGAGAAGGAGAAGCAGCCTGCCTGGCTGAGCAGGGAGCCCAATGTGGGACTCGATCCCAGGACCCCATGATCATGACCTGAGCCAAAGGCAGATGCTTAACTGACTGAGCCACCCAGGTATTATTTTTGTTTCTTTTGCAGAAAAAAGATAGAGAGAAGCTAGAGTGATATGAAAGATAGAGATGGACAGAAAAGAGGCCTTCTGTTGTTCTCCACTTGAGTATCTTCAACAAAATTACCAGGTATTCATGCACAGTGGAATTAAGGGTAGAATCATTCTATTTGTAATCCTAGCCTCTCGCACAGTGCCCGACAGATACTAGGTGCTTTAAAATACTTGAAGAAATACAAGAGTTAAAGAAATAAAGAGTTTCAGAAGTGAATAAACACAAAATCAACTTTTCTCAATGAATCTTCTAGCATTCAGCTGTTAGCAACAGAATATTCAACTAACAGTAGTATAGGTCATAGAACAAATTTTCCCATAAAATAGGAAGTGCAGAAGTCAGTGATTACAAATGTTGTTCCAGATGTTCAATGATATCACTGGGGCCCCAAGAACTTTCTATCTTTTCATTCCATCATCCTCTTTTATTGCCTCATGGTGGTAGGATGGCTGCCCCAGCCCTAGGCATTGCATCCACATTCAAGACTAGATAGAAAGGGGAAGAATGGAGCCAACAATATCTGTCCTCTTTTATCAAGACAGTAAAAAGGTTTTCTAGAAATATCCAGCAATGTTCTCTCTCAGATCTTTAGTCAAAACTATATTATAGAAAACCATGCATAGCTGTAATGAAATCTTAAAAAATTAATATTTAGCCAGATTCTTTGCTGTTATACATAACATTAACCTTCTACTAGCAGGGGAAAAGGGGGGAATGGGCATTGGGTAGATAATTAACAGTGTCTATGATGCTTTTATAGCCCATCTTGCCCCGTGCTCCTTTTGAATACTCAAATCACTTATGGCATTTTAATTTATTTATGTCACTTATTTCCCTTCTAGATTGAGAACAGAATCCATGTTTTACTCATTTTCCCCTCTTTAATGCAGTAGGCCCTTCTTAGTAAGTATTGTTGAATAAATTGAAAACATTGCAATTTTTTTTTGAAATACATATAAAATAATGCTTTTTAAGTAGCATTTTTAAAGAAAAAATATGAATTCATTTTTACATTTGTGCATTAGCTACAACTCCATTTTAAACACACTAGGTAAAGTAGGCTTAAGTGAAGCTTCAGAAAAGGAATATAACAACAAACAGAAACAACAAATATAAAACATTCCTATAATTATAACAACAATGCAGACAAAACTGTCATCGATCTCTATAAAATGAAGTTAATTTCCTATTTCTTTGTCCTCTAATGCATTCTATACTACCAAGATACATTATTCTAGAAGCACAAATTCAGGTCCAGAGACCTTCCCTGGATCTCAATACACATAAAAAAAACTTTCCACATTCCTTGCTCCAGTGGTCAAAACTTTGTACGCTGGTCCCAACCAACCTTCTTGGCCCTGCCACTCAAAATTCTTGTATCATAATATGTTGTTCCAACTAAATTTTTCTACTCACTGCTCCTCCTGCCTCTTTGGCATTCAACTCCCCTCACCCTGGAATACCTTCAGCTCCTCTCATGGCTAGTCTTAATCATAGCCTTCGAAGGTTGGCTTAAGAGTCAAGTAGATATTTACATAATGTGTGTTTCTAGAACTCTTTAGGCTAGAAATAGAGGTTGCCTGTGGCCTATCTTTTGACTATGTTGGGTTTTGTCACCCCAGCTGTCCCAGAGTCACATGCCTCAACTGCCATTCTTTTCTTTCCATGCAGTATCTTCCTCAGAGCACTGCAGCAGCAACTGTTTCTTCTGTAATGGGAAACTGCTAGAATTCTGAGAGTGATTATACTCACCACTTAATTAGCACTGATATAATTATGTTAGTGAACATTTAATAAAAAGGAATTGTATTAAGAACTATCATTTGATTCTTCTAATCTTACGAGGTACTATTTTTATTTCCACTTTGCAGACGAGGAAAGGGAGGATATAGACAGCTTCCAACCTAGGAGTTAGTAAATTTTTCTGTAAAGGGCTGTATAGTAAATATTTTCAGCTTTACAGGCCATATGGTCTCTGCTATAACTACTTAACTCTGCTGTTGTAGCATGAAAACAGTCACAGATACTAAATACGTGAATGGATGTAGTTGTGTTCCAATAAAACTTTATTTACAAAAACAGGCAGTAGGCGGGATGTGGCGTGTGGACTGTTGTTCACTAACCTCTGTTCTAGTCCAAATAACCAATTTATATATTAGGCCAAGAGAGGTAAAGCCACTTGCTCAAGACAGCACTAGAGGCAGATCTAGAATACAGGTCTTCTGATTGGTTGTTTAACAGTCTTTAATATTAAATGAATTGGGATAATTATTCTGTAATAAATTGAGACTTTGAAGCTGTAAAGTTGACCTGATACTACTGAAAAACTAGATTATTTTGACCCAGATGATTAGATTCATGTAATTGATGGGGACTTTATTCTATCTACTGGATCTCCTAAAGGTGTATGAAGTGTTAAAGCCAGTTTCCTTGTTTATCTTAGAGAGGAAAGTGTTTTCCAGATCAGCTGAACACATGACACAATTGCATGTAGAGTTAGGACTTAGTATGTGATGAAAAGCAGGATTTGGTGGGTTTGGAACTACCGAAATGTCAAGACAGAATTCCTTTGACAAGATTCCTCAGAATACTTCTGAATGTACATGGAACCCTGCCAACTTTTTAATTCAGCTTCCTATTTTGCCAGGGGACATTCTAACATGGTTAGGAGCGGAAGGGGCAAAACCCATGACTTCCCGACCTCCTTAGCCCCATGCCCTAAGAAATTTAGTTCTGCGTTGTTGATTCAGATCTGTGATGGGAAATAAAACTTATGTGGGGCAGGCTGCTATTCTGTGACTTTCATTCCTTCCATTAATAGCCTTGTAATATTATGGAAAATATAGTTAACATCCCCTTGCACATCTACTTCTCGAGCACTGTTATCAGCAATGTAAATATGAGAGGTGATGCTGTTACCTTGCCTGTTCACAGTAGGCTAACCGTTGGCAGACTGGCCAGCCTATTCAGGAGCACTCAACACAATCTGAAGGCTGCAAGATGAGCTGACTCTACAAGGTCAAGTACAGGTATCCTTCATGCTTCTGCTGTAATTGTGGCCCCACAGCGTTCTTGTCCTTGACTTATGTCATGACCTAGGGTTATATTTTGATTCTCAGCCTCCGTGTCTTATTAGGTTATGTGCATCACATTTAAATACTTAGATCGACCTTGAAAGAAATTCAGAATCCTCACCAGCCTATGTAATTCTTGTAGTCCACTTTACCATCAAGGTGACTAAAGAAAAAAAAATTGAGTGACAGAAGTATTTACTGTGGATGACTGGTCAAAAGATACCTACAAGTCTTTCTTATTTATTGAGACCTTCTAGCACTTCAGATGTATCCTGAAACCTGATTTTGAAGAATGAGGAATATTTAAAGTATTTTATCAAAGCAATGGAAAACGAGTAAGTTTCCCCCATTTTCAGAATCTTTAAGTATTATATTAAAATAAATATAAAAAATTATAAGTGATCTCATGTTATGGATAACATTTATGGAGTCTTGGGCCAAGAGCTATGAATATATGTTATCCATGCTATGAAGTAAATACTATTATTATATCCATAATGCAGATGAGGAAACTGGGGCCATAGAGAGGTGAAGCAATTTATCTAAGGTGTTTTTTTAAAAATTTATTTACTTTTTTTTTTTTTTTTTTTTGTCAGAGAGAGAGGGAGAGAGAGCAAGCACAGGCAGACAGAATGGCAGGCAGAGACAGAGGGAGAAGCAGGCTCCCCGCCAAGCAAGGAGCCTGATGTGGGACTCGATCCCAGGACTCTGGGATCATGACCTGAGCCAAAGGCAGCTGCTTAACCAACTGAGCCACCCAGGCGTCCCTATTTACTTATTTTTAAGAATATTTTATTTTTAAGTAATCTCTACACCCACTGTGGGGCTTGAACTCACAACATGATATCAAGAAGGGCTTGCTGCATCTACTGAGCCAGCCAGGTGTCCTTATTCAAGGTCTTTTAGCTAGTAAATGATGAAGCTGGGATGCAGATTGAGGAAGTGTGACTTTGGAGCCTGAGTAAACCATTACTCTAATGGCACCATCACCTGGTAAAATCTAGATCCCTTGGTGGAGACTTGGTGAACGAGAGAAGAGCAGAAAAAGCAGACCACCTATTCTAGTCGCCATATTGCCCAGATCGCTGCTGATGTATTACAGAGAACATCCCACCTTGTGCTCCCGTCCCTGCCCAGGCTGTCAAAAAGGGAGATACCAGCGATAGGACTCCATGATCAGATCTTAATATTGCTGTTTCCCAATAGCTACCAAAGTCTGCACCTTGCTTTTGTAATGTTACTGAAGTGCAGGGGGGAAGCACTAAATTCTTAATGGTTCAGATTACATATGTTTGGGTAGACAAACATTTTTTACAGTCATATCTTTCATTATTTTAGGCTCATGAACCTAAATGGTCTCTTGTAGTAATCATTAAGGCCATGCACAAATATTCTGGCTCTCTCTTTTGGGCCTGCAGTAGGATTGCACTTTTCCAGCTACCTGAAGTGATTTGCTTTGGCCAACGAAAGGTCAACACAAGTGGTCTATGTTTCTTCAAGGAGGACGCTTTAAGAGTTAATGTGTGCTTTGCCAACTTTCTTTTTCAGGGAATTGGTAACTGGCAATATTCCAAATAGTGGCTGCTCTGTCAGCCTAGGGCTCAAGGTGAGGATGACGGCAAAGCTCCCTGTGGGCCAAGGTGGACAAAGATTATAAAGAAGAAATAAAGCTGGTGGTTTTAAGCTACCAAGATTTGGATTCATTACTGCAGCAACACCTTGCCTATTCTGATTGGTCCACTCTTACAGAAAATATTAATGCCTACTTCAAAGCAGCAACATAGAGAATATGGCAGAAGAAGGGGACCGGGCTCCTGGCTGCCATGAAGACCCCCCAACAGGAAATACCCAGGCGTTGCCAAAACCACTGGAGATGGAAGTACAGAAAGAAAAAGTCCTCATCATCCAGGACTGAAACCTGGTCAGGGTTTCTTGGGACGGAAAAATATGGGAATTTCCAGTTCTTGCAGCTGACCTGAACCATCTGGGGCCCCGGAGCCCATCTTTCCCATGTACCCTGATGCCTGAATAAGCACACAGTGAAAGCGACATGGAGTTTTTCACAAAAAACTGGCTAGGCTGGAGGAACCACTCGGAAGCACACTATTTTAACTTTCCTGGCAGAGAGGATCCGTCAGTAGTGCAACCAAGGGCTTTTCTCTCTCCTTTTCTCCTTTCAGTAATAAGCGAAAGAGCGATGCTGTGAGTTAGAGGTTTAAACAGAAAGAAATTGAAATCTGTGACAGTGATGACTTAATAATATTGCAAATTATAGTTTTTAGTTCAGGTAATTTAGCATACCAAATCACAGTTTAATTTCCTTCTACAGAGCCCAGGCACGCAGGATAGTGTACGGGAGAAGGGGCAAGGTGGGTGGGAGGAGGGGGCAAAGATGAGAGTGACGAGAAAACATCTTGAGACCCCTCAAATGCAGGTGTCCTTGAAAGCCTAATAAAAATGACCCAGGGAATGTAAACGGCAGTCGGTTAACAAGTGCAATTGTCGGGAGCCCCGATCTTTGGGAGGCCAAGAGTCCTTGCTTCTCTTTGGGTAGGTGCCTGCTTCCCCTGCTCTGTGGAATGGAGCATCAACTGCCCAGAAGGAAAGCATAGCGTGTGCAGAGCCCTGACAGCTGCGAAAGCAAAGAATGACTTTGAGAGTGTCAGCAAAGCAGAACGGCGGGTTGAATGGCATGTGTCCTTGACTGCGCACAGCACAATGCCTTGGGGAGGAACAGGCTTGGGGGTGGGGACGCTGCTTTGCTTCCCAGTTTGCTTTTTGTTCTAGGATCCACCTTCCAGAAGCAAACCACGATTCAATCCATACTCACCACTCACCCTGCACAATATTCAAAATACCTTCCTCGGGTTTGCCTGTTAATTCACCTGGCTGAAGCAGTGTCTGTGTGCTTGGCCAGAGAGACTCAGAAAAGAAGTGTCCCAATGAAACTTCCTCTGAAATGATCACCTGAGCTCCAGGAACGAGAAGGCACCGAGGACAAGCCCTCGCACCAGCTTGCGGGGGGGGGGGGGGGGGGGGGGGGGGGAGTGGCTGTTTCAGCCCGTCAGCATTACCTAGCTAGACTGCCACTGACAAGCCTGACCTGATGTTCACCCCGGTACCTGTGGTAGCTATGTCCCCTTGCATGTACCCGAGTTAGGAATTTAGGGGTCAAATAGCCAGGCTGAGTTTGCCGGTGCTTGACACCGAAGTACCTGAGAATTGACCCCACAGTACCTGAGAATCACCTAGGTTAAAAAACAACAACAACAAAAGATTCCTGCGGACCACCCCATCCTTACTGAGCAGGAATTTCTTGAGGTGGACCTGAGGAACCTACATTTTAATATGGCTCCTAGGGTTTCCTGACGAAAAGGAGGGTCTTTTTATTCATCTCCTCAAATTTACCTGAATAGCTAAAAAGAAAAAGTAACGCCTCATGAACACAAAAAGTACAAACACATCGGAAGGACTCATGTAAGGAGAGAGATCATATCCTTTCTCACCCAAGGCAAGACACTTCTGAAAGCAAAACTGGGCGATGTTAATAATCGCAGCAGGATAACAGCTAGACGCTGGGCCTCCTCTAGGCAAACCAGGACTCATGGTTACCTGAATTCTAAGACTCTGACAGGAAAGCTGATTAGGATTTAGGCCACCAGCCCCACCTAAAGCCCTCATCCAATCTTGAAGTTTAGCAATCACTGCCAATATTTTAATAGGGAGGGTTGTATAAGCCCTAAACCTAGAGGATCTGGTACAGAGGCTTGTACGAGCTTGGACAGGTTGTATGAACCCTCAGGTCCCAATTACGCAGACTAGGAAGAGACCAGTAGACATCTTGACCTCCCGGTGGAAGAGTGCATACAGCGGTAACATTTATCCACAACTTCGGAAGCTAATCTCATGAAACGTAAAGGATTATTCGTCAGAGGCAAAGAGGAGGAGAAATAAACCAGGCATTATTCTATTCGTTACATTCATCTTACAGTTTCTAGGAAATACCTTTCCCCCCAAGTTTTTAGTTTTACTCTCACGTGGTCAGCAGAAACCACCTAACAATTACTGTCACATGGATTTCCTACGGCTTTCTTCCTGGGGGAACTATTGCAATATTCTTGGAGGACAAAGGAAGAATGGGTTGTGCATTTTCATTATTCAATCTGTGCAAAGAAATCAATGTGTAAAGGATGTTTCGGAAGTACAGACTAGCTAAATGAGAAAGCATTTTTTCCTAGGAAATTTCATTTATTTCTTTGGTTTTCATAATGATTGTGGTATATAGTGGCTTTGGCAAATAATTACCAAGGTGTTATTGCCTATTTCCTTTCAGATATTCCATCCATTTTTAAGACAAGCTCAAAATACAGTGTTCATTCAATTAGGCATCTCTTAGCAAAAGGAATTCTAAATCCTCCTCTTGCTCTATGGGCTAATGCCTCAATATTGAAACTCCTTCTTAAAATGTGAAAACTAAAGAAGTTGTATATGAAGAATCTGGATCTTAAAAGTAACTTTTCTCCTAGAAATTACATGTAGGGTAGGCTATGACTCTTCCATGTAGAGTTACCAGTGCATGGAATGGAAGGAAAGCGTAATTGGTGTGCTGGTCCCTGAGAGAAAAGCAGTATCTGAGGAAACATTGAAATAATTACTAAATATGTGTATAAAAGAGGCATGGTGATAGTTACAGGAGAAGGGAAAGAGAAGGAAAGGAAGAGAGAAATCGTTCTTAGATGATTATAAAATATATCTTATTTACCTGAGAGAGTTAAAGTGCATTGGCTATGCTTTTTAAAAACTGGTCTTAATTACCCTCGAGACCAGAATTCCATATGAGGTAAATATGTTTTTAGATAGTTTTCTAAAATATGTATAATTTACTCAAGGAAAAAAGGACTGTGTCCTCTGGAGCCAATCTAGCCTCACAGGTAAATACAAATTTAAGTAGATTCCTAAGAAGTATATTATGTACAGTGGCTGATGGAGTGGGATGTCTATGAAGAAGCTGGGAAGGTCCGTCAGTTAAGTACATAATAAAAATGTATTGGAAAAATACATCATTTTCTCAGTGGACTATAATTGGCTATGCATAGTAAAAAGTCTTATTTTCAAAAATGTATTCTGCATCCACAGAGTTTTAAATCTCAATAACTGTGTTATTTTTAAAACTCAGAATGCTAAGGAATATTAGGGAGAGTGACAGAAGAACTGCATGGTAGATGTCATTCTATAATTTACAACTCTTTTTGACATCTTTTTTTTTTTCCTTCTTCTTCTTTTCAAGCAGGCTTTGTCTAAAGCCAAAGGTGCAAAGTTAAAGAAGACGGAGAACAAAATTCCACTTTCCTTATCAAACAGTTTGACTGAAGCCTTTGGAAGTGTCCCCGTACGTTCACCTTTAAAATATATCTCTTTTTTATTATCTGGGAAGAGTTTTCTATTATAAACAAGATGAGAATTAAGAAAGAAAGAAAGATAGAGAGAAAGAAATAAAGAGGGAGGGAGGAAGGAAGAGGGACAGAAAGAAAGAGAAAGAAAAAGAAAGAAGGAGGGAGGGAGGGTGGAAGGAAAAGAAAGGAAAGGAAGGAGAGAAAGAGAAGGAAGGAAGAAGGAAGAGAAAGAGGGGAGGGAATGTAAAGTGTCTTGAGTAATGCAACAGTTTAGTTCTCTCACTTACATCTAAATTTGGTGGGCAAGCCTTTCCTATCCCGCTGATTAAGAGGCTTCCTCCTTCCAACATCTCACCATTCCCCCAGCCCATCAACTCAATTCTAGCTTCACTTGTCATCTTTCTTTGTAACTTGTCCTATGTCCTTTCTGTTTTATTCAGTTTGTGTACAAATCACAGTTGTTGAGCTGTGAACTGTTGTGTTTGTTACTACACACTCATGTTGTGTCACGTAGCCTGAGCTGAGCCTTCACTGTTAACTTGACCATCTGGTCATTCTGGTGTTGACCAACACATTCCTTTCAACTACTCTTTCAAACTTCCTCCCTTCTCCAAAGTCTCCTTCATCTCACAACAATGACCATTTCTCCTACTTTGCTGAAAGAGAGAAGCCACATGTGCCTCCTCCAACCTGCCCTTCCTCCCTGAATCTCACCATGGAATTCCATCCTTTCTCTTGTGTTCTTCCACCCACCCTATCTCTTTTGAGACCTTCTAGCACCTTCCAGCTCTGTAAACCCAACTTCCCCCACTTGTTCCTTCTAAAATATTATGAACTCCCCATGACAAAAACAAATTCCAAGTTCCTGCCAACACCCTAAGTTCCTGTCCTTCCCCCTCTCCCCTTTCAGAGTTAGACCACTCTGAAGGGCAGTCCTTACAAGCTGCCTCTGGTGTACCCTGTGCTTTCTCTGTCACCACTCTAGGGAAACTACAAGCACTGGGGTCATGACTGATTGAATCGTCAATGTTCATGACTTTTTTCCCTCACTTCTCATCTTCCATGAGCATTTGCCATATTTATTCTAGTGTTACGTTTCCCAAAACTCTTGGTTCCCATAACAGCAACCCTTCTGATTCCCCTCCTACCACTCTTATGATTCCTTCTCAGCCATATGCTCTGTTCTTCATCCTGTCTTGCCCCTTAAATAGAGGCATTCTCCACAGAACTGTCCTTGGCCCTCTTCCCCACTCTCAACAGCCTCCGTCTCAGTAATTACTTTAATCTCTAATTAGTACTGCTCAAATTTAACTCTCTGGCCATAACCTCTTCTTTGAATTCCAGATTTATATTTCTAGTATCTACTGGAATTCCTCATTTGATGGCCTGGTGACATTTCAAACTCAACATGTTAGAACAGAAGCAATTTCTTCCCCTCTAAAATCTATCCTTATTTAGACTCTGTTCCATTTAGTGACATGACAGCCTTCCTGGCTGCCCATGACCGACTCGTGCTGCTGCTGCTGCTGCCAATAACGCTAATACCGCTCTAATACTGTTACACGTATGAAATTTGTTCTGTGATACAGACATCATTCTAAGTTTTATACGTGTTTACTTATATTATTCATTTAATTCTTTTAAGGCGGGAACTATCACTACTCCATTTACAGATGAGGAAATACAGGCATAGAGGCGAAGTACTTTGCCTAACAGCACACAGAGGCCTGGTTCAAGAACTAATACTCTTAATCATTAAGCTACTCTGTTTCAAGAAATCTGAAGGGATTTCTGAAGGCGTTCGTAATAATGTGTTATAGCTGAGAGTGGCTGGAAGGTGACTCATTTGAGGTGTGGGGTACTTGAAATCAAGTGGTGGTTTTAGGAACGGATAGGAGAGCGACTGAGGGGAACTCCCTGGGGCTCGGTGATGACAGGAACCGCACTCAGCTCTGCATCATCTAAGGCACCACAGGCAATGACTGGATTTCAGAGACCAGTGAATGGGGATAGGAGCAAATTCTATGAATAGGGAACAGAAAGTTTTTTCTATTATACTGGCAAAGGTAGTTCCAACTCTGTTTCCATATGGGAGGTGTGAATGTTAGACAAATGATCAGAAAGATATGGGCAAAGTGAAGATCATATGACAATCACATTTCTTTTGCTAAGTACTATCCAGTATACAACATAGCTAGCTGGAGTGGATGTGGCACTCTGACACCTGAATTGCTGTTTTCCATTCATACACATATAGCCGTCTCTTCACTGAGTATTTAACCAAATGCTGGTATAACATTGTGCATCATGTGTGTCATACTCCTCAGTTTTTGTCACTAGAGTTTATAACGTTTTTGTGGAGACAGGACACATTAAAATTGAATAAGATCATGAATTAATAATTAATATGTAAATGTCATAAGATTGTGGCATAATGGTTTAGATCATGGGCTTTGGAGTCTAGACAGAAGTGAATTCTAGTTTCAGTCTTTATCTGTGGCTTTGGACAAGTCACTGAGCCCAGCACAGTAGATGATAGAACCTATTTGACAGTGTTGTCATGAACAAGAAATGAGATGATGTATGTGTGGTGCTCTGCATAGGGTGCGTAATTCAAAAGAAAAAAAAAAAGGAAGGGAAAAATAGATGAATATCAACTGAGGAGAACAAATACATTATTCTACGTTTTGAAGTACAGTTCACTATTAGCTAAAGAGTTAAATGGCAGGATGCAGGGAGGGGAGTGGATTCCAGGTGCATTTTAAAGGGCGAATGGGTCTTAAATAAGCAGGAAGGGCGTTTCATGTAGACAGCAAGACAGAGCACATCAAGAATCTGAAAGGAAGATACAAAGTAAGGAATAGCACACCTGCCCTATCTATGGAATTTTTATTACAGATTAGAGAAACCACCAAAAGATGGTTTGAGTTTTTACACCTTCGTAAGATACTATGCTACTGCCAGAAATCTATTAGCTACAAATGGAAGCTATTTTGAGAGGAAGAATACAAGTTCAGATTGAAATATACAGAGTTAGGGTTTATGCTGAGATAACTTTTAGTGTCCAAAAGTGTGGAAAGACACAATAGACTTGGGACAAAAGTCATAACCAGAGAGGGTTAGCTCCTCAAGTAGTGGAATTAGGTCTCATTTCTTTTGGTGTCCTTCAGAGACACATAGCATAGCACTTTGAATGAGTACATAATACTTGTTGCATGGATGACTGAATAAGTGAATCAAAGTAAAGATTTTGGGGTTATACTCCCTGAAGGGATAGTTAAAATTGTGGGCATAGATTTTTTTTTTTAAGATTTTTATTTATTTGAGACAGAACATGAGCAGGGGAGGGGCAGAGGGAGAGAGAAAGAGAGAGAGAGAGAGAAGACTCCCCATTAAGCAAGAAGCCCAGACATGGGGCTCGATCTCAGGACCTGGAGATCTCAACATGAGCCTAAGACAGATGCCTAACTGACTGAGACACCCAGGTGTCCCCATAGATTAGTTTTGTAAGAAAGAACAAAATTGGGAGATACCCTAACATTGGAGACAAAAGATGAAAACCAAAGTGTTAGAGTAAAAAAACCCTGAGTGCGCAGGGAGACGGAAGAGGATATTAAATGGTGGTTAAGATAGCACTGAGCTAAATGCTCTAAGAAGGTAGAAGATCCAGTGAAGTTATTAATGTCTTCAGGGAACAAGTTTAGTACAGTGTTATAAATGGAAGCCACGAAGGGAAGAATTAAGATTGAACAAGACAGGGGAGTAAATGGAGGCAACAGATGTAGAGCGTGTCTCAGATTGATGGTGAAGGAAGGAAAAGTAATCTTACTATTTTTTGAAAATGTGTCCACATAGGATGCAAGAACAGACATTTGCCATAGGTACACAAGTATTTATTACGTGCATGTATGCATGACTGTGGGAGTGAATGAATGAATTCCATGAATCATTCATACTGAATATGAGAAAAATACCCTATCTTGATTCCTTTTTTCTTAATCAGAATATTTCCCCCTTCACTTTTGTGCTATGAGTATGCGTCTAGATACAAACACACTTACAGGTGTCAACGCTGGTCCACCCTCATAAAATGAAAACTGATCTCTAACATATTACTTTTACTTGTTATGGGAAAAGATTCACACAGGAAGTCCTATCATTATGATTTAGATTGTAGGAAGGGAAATATTTAGAAATAAATACAAGGAATTTTAATTGTCACATCACTTGTTCTAGTAGAAGCTATAACTTTCCAAGTGTTCCCATCTGGATAGTCTCTTGTATTAAAAACTAATTGTTGGTGTGCCTGGGTGGCTCAGTGGGTTAAAGCCTCTGCATTCGGCTCAGGCTCAGGTCATGATCCCAGGGTCCTGGGATCGAGCCCCACATCGGGCTCTCTGCTCAGCAGGGAGCCTGCTTCCTCCTCTCTCTCTGCCTGCTTCTCTGCCTACTTGTGATCTCCGCCTGTCCAATAAATAAATAAAATCTTAAAAAAAAATGAATTGTTTTGCATGTTTGGAAAATGCCCAATTTTATCATTATGGAGAAAAGTCTGTATAATACCATTATAAAATAAAACAAACAAACAAACATGACTTATGGAAACAAACAAATAAACAAAACATGTGAAATCAGTAAGCATCTATTTACTTCATATCTATGAAAACCAGGTATCAAGAAAAGATTTTAGTTATGGGTTTACCTTTTTTTAATGCTATAAAATTCATGCCGAGGGGAGAAAACTCATGCTTGATACATTCAACTTATAGTACATTTTCAAGGTGAATTACTAAATCCTCAGAACCTGACCTTCTAATGAAGGCACTGAAGCAAGCACAAGTTGGTGAAGAAAACCACAAAGATATAAAAACGCATAGATATATGATCAACTAGGGACAAATTTTGATGGAATTATCACCAGATCTCTACAGACAAGGTCTATCTATCAAATATGCCTACCATAAGCTTTGATTCCATTAATTTCCTGAGAAAAGACATCAAGTAGAGTTCTGGATACCAGGTGTGTAAACACTGCAAAATTCTGATATTATGATATCTTTCGTGTAGAAACCCACACACAACCCAACCAGATGCAGAAACGAGTTTTCCATTGGGAAAGCAACCCACCCTTTCACTACCGATACCATTATTTAAACGTTTAATGTAGGAGAAACTGAAGGCCAAAAAAGAACATGCTTGCACTTAATTTCAAGTGACAGCTCACACAGTGCATTAAAGGTGTAATACTATACACATGGTAGTTATATATAAATAGTAACATTAAAAAGGGGTTACAACATCCCTAAGACATCCTAAGTCTAAAACACTTAAAAAGCACATTTGCAGTACAACTTCTCTTAAATTATTTTAATTGGTTTCAAGATGATTTCAGATTAGGGATGGGCTTTGACTTTTACTGATTATAAAAGAGAAACACAGATGAATGCTTTTTAGGCAGCCTAATATCATTCCAAGGTAGACAACCACCTAACCTGTGTTACTTAAATGCCATTAACTATCAATGAGTGTTATTTTTACATGTGTTTTATGTAAATTTTGTTTTCCTAAAGTTGTTAGTTCTCTTAATAAATATAGCTAACGCAAATAAATTTTTTTTTTTGTTGTTTTTTCTTTGCACTCATTATCCAGGAACTTTTTCAAAGAAGAAGAGGTGGGGGTAGGCAGAGTGACAGAGTTTGAATACTTAGCAACCATTTTACTGTTGAGAGTCTTTTTTTTTTTAATAGTATGAAAAATAATCCAGTTCTATTCTTTAGCTTGATTACTTACAAATAACCTATCTGGGAAAAAAAATCAAGTAAATCTGTCAGTTGTGGAAGTTTATTCTTCCATGTGTTATCTAGAGATAAGCTAGCCTATACTATTAGATTTCCACTGACATAATTGTGCATGAATTTTGATCTGATTTGGTATTACACGGTGCAAAAGGTGACACATTTTCTCTAATATACCCCATTAGAAAGGAAAGAAATTGCCAAAGTATGAAATCTGAGGACCTTGATTCAGAAACTATGTGGCTTTGAGGTCAGCTCAGTGGAAAAAAAAGAACTTGTTCAACTACCCCAGGCACTGAAGGTTGTGACAAGCAAGCCTAATATGCAGGGTGGTTACTCTGTTGGATAATCAATAAAATCTTACATTATCAGACTGCAACAGCTGTATATTCGTTTATTATACTGCCTTGCACGTCTCCAAAATATTCTAGTGTGGAATTGCAGAGAATACAGATGCTGTCCCCATTCCCAGATCATTGCTGATCAGAATACATGGTCAAGATATTGGAACCAGGAAACAGTATATATGTGCATAATGTGCTGAATATTGATTTTAATATCCACATAATGCTGCCTCACTCCTGCAGAAAAACATTAGCTCCAGCGGTCCTGGAAAAGAGTGTTGACTGAGCTACTTAGAGGTTGTACATCAAAATTTTTGGAGTTATTAGTGATCTTTTAAATCCCCTGAGAAATGTCCTTGAACGAAATAGTAAAATACCAGATGTGAACTGTTCACAATTTCGAATTACATTTTCTGAAAAGGAAAAAACCCTATGTTTTAAGAAGGAAGTATTCTGCAATCTCCTTTCCTCACTTGGCTTTTTATTTTTGGCAGCCAGTCAGAGCAAGTACAGACTGACTTCTAGGACACAGGACAGTGGCATCTTGTCCTCCTTCCTTGGTGGAGGACAATGGATGCCCATTACGGTTTGAAGAGGAATTTAAGAAGGATTTTTTTTTTTTACAACTCCTTTCCACCCACCAACTAGCTTCCATGGAGAGTTCAGCTAGATGGTGGAATTTCTGGACAGAATCCTTATCTATGGACAAAGCAGAAGAAGGGAGACTTAGGTTTTATAACTTTGAGGTTTTAGTGAAGTAGAGAATGACAACTCAGTCAGTCCTTTGTTTCTTTTCAATTTGCAAATCAGAAACAAAAAGTGAAGTAAGTAAGTAAATAAATAAATAAAAAGATTTGGATATACCTGGCCATTTGAAGGTGCTTTGCTTGTTTAATTTTTGAGATAACCTACTCAAGCACTATGCGCTGATAAACCTTAGATAAAGAGATACTCTCCTGTTAAAGCAACAGGGTTCACATTCCTTAATGCTACAGGATATCTATTAAAAGCTTTTCTCCTTTAGAAATGGAGGCTGATTTTATTTTCCAAAGATGGCCGCATAACATCTCCCATCCCTTATATTCTTATGCAATAGGACCCTGACGCTCCTGAGTAAGAGGTAGAGCTAAATTCATCCTCTCCTTGAATCTGGGCTGCGCTTAGTGACTTGCTTGACCAACAGAACATGACAGAAGGGACATTCTTGGACTTCTAAGGCTATATCATAAGAAGCCTTGCAGCTCCTGTTTGGTCTCTTGAAACCCTCACTTTCGGATCTCTTTTCCCTGTCAGAACTGAGCTGCCATGTTATGAGAAGTCAGCAACAACCTCCAGTCTTCTGACTGAGCCATCTTGAATATCCAGCCCACGTCCACCCTTAGAAGACCAAAGCCCCAGACATCTGGCTAGACCCACAAGACAGATTCAAGTAGGATCTGCCTAGGTGAGCCCAGTCAACCCACTGAATAATAAAGAGTGATAAACATTATTGCTTTAGGTCACTAAGTGGGTTTGCGGGGGGCGTGTATGGGGAGACTGTTATACAGTCCAAAGTGGTGGACTTTGGACGCAGACAAAAGTTTGGAGTCTGATTGTTTCACTTCTTTTGTGACTTTCAGTGAGTTACTCTATGTCTCAGAGGTTTCAGTCTTTTGATTTTAAAAAATAGTGACAAGAGAAAGGGCTTCTCAACTGACCCATGATCCTCCTGCATCATAGTTTCCTCAAGACTTTCAGATCAAAGCCAGAATCAGCATGGTTACTATATTCCTTTCCCTCTGAACCAGCTTTTGAGGTATCAAAAATATTTTGCCTCCTTGTACATGGATACTTCTTGCTTCCACATTGGATCTGTGTTTACTTAGTGAAAGCACACTGAATGGGGAAAAGGCACTGAATATGGACCTGTAGCTATCATTTTCCAAACATTTTCTCTTGAGAACTAGTGCCCAGGGAGAGGACGGCTGGGCAGGCACAGATGACACTCTCTGTCTATACTGACCAGAACAGGTTATGACTCTGCAAAACTGCATACCAAGTGACCTAGGTGTATTTCTAGGTGGGCCAATGGGCTTTGCTACAACATGACCAGAAGAAAAGTTAATTAAAGAGTTTGTTTTCTGATCTCAGTTTCTTCTTCATTAGGCAAGTTACCTAATTCCTAGACTTAGCTTCTTTTTGGAGAAGTTAACTTTTTAGGCTCAACTACTTTCCTATTGTAGTCACATTATCTGGTTTCTAATCTTAGCTACTTCCCCACTAGCCAAGTTAATCTTCCCGATACTGAAGCATGGGAATGATACCTGATAAGCCAATACGCAGAGTTATTGTGAACATTAAATTAAGGTACGGGAGGGAAGGTACTTTGAAGCATTTGAAGTGCTACACAAATACAAAGATATCTCAACCAGGCATCTTCTAGTTTTCCCTTAGTCTATACAACATAAATTGTTTCAATAATCTTATTACATTTACTATTAAAAAATCTCTCAAATTTGTTTCTTTCTGATTATCACAATTGCTGGTATAGCACAGGCCGCCATTATTTCCTGCTGGGGCGACCAGGGCACCTCCTAGCATACTTCTCTACTTCAAATCTCATTTCCTTCTTATTCCATTACCTGCCCCTTGCCAGAGTTTTCTTCTAAAAGCACAAAATGTCGTCATGACAATTCCCTATTTCAGAACTGCCTCTGAGTCCTCACTGCTTGAAGATAATTCAGATTCCTTAGAAGATGGCTAAAGCCTTCACAGTCTTAAATTTACCTTTCCCAGTGTCATCGTCCTCTGCTTCATGCTCCCATTGTCCCACATTCTCCTTGACTTTACATACCACACTTCCTTCTATGTTCTCATTCGTCCCTCAAGACCTAAACTAGATGTCACCTCCTCTGTGCAACATTTGCTATCAATTCTGGGAAGATGGTCATCTTCCTGTTTTTCCTAAACTCTTTTTAACTTTATTGTAACATGTTTCTCACTGTATTATAATTATTAGTTTACATAATCAAGGGTCCCAGCAGACAGTGGCTCTTGAAAGGTCCATATTCTGCCTGATTTATCTTTGTCTACCCTCACAGTGTCTTGTCCTCACTATAAGCTTACGGGAGAAAGAAATCAATTTCCGATGAGAGAGCCCCAACAGCAAATTGGTTCAACCTGTATCTGATAGTGGGCCTCAAGGGCTGTGGATAGATCTGTGCTTTTAGGAAGAAATAATTATTCTAAATTTCCCTTTCTGAGACTTTGATTCGTTTTACTAAAACAACTCGTGTTTTATTTCAAATTATAATATTAGCACATTGATTCACACAGAGTAATATAGGATGAAGGCTGTATGCAGCAGGCTGGACGAAATTATGTTGCAGCAAGGAAGACCTCAAAATCACAAAGGCTCCTCAAAACAAGGATTGGGTTTATTTTTTGTTCATACCACAGGCCCTTCTGGGTTGGCACCACATCATCTTTATTCTAGAACTCAAGCTAAAGAAGGATCTCCTGTGTGAATGGTTACAGCTATGTTTCAGAAGGAAAAGAGAGATGGCAGAGCCAAGGAGAGCTCTTGAGCCTTTGTCTGCAACACGGCCTGGGTCAGCCAGAGTGAGTTACATGGACAAGCCTGAGATCAGTAAGCAGCAAAGAATATTGAGAACAGAGAGCAATCTGCTATTGAAGGTAGACGGGTAATGTTGTCACTGCCATGTTAAGACCCTAGCATAGTCTGCTTTGGAGAGGAATCTGAGAAAACACCCCCTGCTAACATGATTATAGCCATACATCTTTGTTTACTTTGAGTCTAGCTTAAGTTGGAAAATTTCAAAGGAAAAATAAATAATACCATAAGGTTTTCATATCTATTGATTTTCTATTAATTCTGGAGTGTGATGGAACACAGGAAGTGCAGGATTCTGGCCAACAGAAGTATGCAACCAATCCCATTAAAGGGAGTAGCTCAGGCAGCCTACTCTGAAAATCTATTAGACATTGTGGATTTTTTCCTTTATATAAAAATGTCTTGGTTATTAAAGACTGGGACTTTACCTGGTTTTGGATTTTTCCCCAAGGGGAAAAAAAAAAGACTTGTATTAAAATATTTTTTCGGTTCATCATACCACCACGCAAAATAACCCACGTCACTGGAAATATTTTGGTGAAGCTACACAGGTCTTCAAGTTGTGTTCTCATCCAGTGAGGTCAACATTACAGAATTCCTGACATTTCTCTAATATCTCTCTTTTGCGTGTCACAATTCAAATTGATACCTCTGTTTGCATAGCCAACTCCTGTTGGCAAGTTCTTATAATCAAAGAAGAATTCCTCTGTCGTGAACTTCTTTTAGAATCTGCAGAGTCAATGCCTCTAACATGGTGAAGAATTTCTTTGCCAAACAAATTTTCAGGCAGAATAAAAATCTTGGCACTCTGGGCTCTGATAGAGCATCTGTGATGCTTGGCAACACATCTGGTTCTGCTGCTTTGGTGAAGAAACCTGCTCCTCGTCTCAACATGCAGTGGTGTCAGCCAGTGTCAACGATTCTGCCAGGGAGCCTGAAAAAAGTGTGTCTATTTCTACGAATGTTGTCAACCCTTTGAGAGCCAGGGCTGACACGCTATTTCAAGAGGTTTTGTCAAGAAATGGAAGTCTAAGAGTAAGTTCGTTGCTGCAATACAGACGTTAACTAGTTTTCCAGAGGACCTGTCTCAAAACCTGTGATTGACTTTCAAATACAGGTTCTGCTTTTCTGAGGCAAAGGAAATCCAATGACTAGAAGAAAGCAACAGGAAAGAGTCCGCTCACAGTTTGCTTTACCCGATGGCTATCCTTGTCAAATGATCCAACTAAATCTTTCTATTTCAATTCTTTTCTCTCTAACTGCCATGCTGGAAGGGCATGTTGGGGCACTTATCTACGCATTCCAAGGCTGGAGAAGTGCTTCTGGAAAGGAGCAAGGAGTGACAAAGCTTTCCAATTTGTTTACAGGTAGAAACCCACAGACAGTTGGAATCATTATAGAACTCTTTAAAAGCTAACTCTGTCTCCCATGACTTCACAGGACTGTGACCATCTAATCCTCTTTTTTTTTTTTTTTAAATGATGAGGCATTAATGACGCAGACATGTTAAAAGATGACCTACTCAACACAACAGAACATAAATCCAACCAGGACTTTGGAGAACTGGAGGAATTCCTCTGTGCTTAACCCTCATCGAATAAAGCCACAGCAGCTCCCATTCTGTTTGCTACTGTTTTCTCTTGCCAAGTCGGTGTTTTAAGCACGTATTGCCATGCAACTGAAAAGTCATAGTCAAACAGATGTCAAAAATAACAAGCCTATTGCTATGTCAAAAACCACTCATAATTTCAATATCAAAGCCAAACATCAGCCTTCTTGTAGAGGCTTACTTCTGAGCTGAACTTTATTTTTACTTGGAAAATTTGCATTTATCTCCGGTGTTTGAGGATACCAGGCATTAATGTCAAGAGGAAGGTAGTGAGAGCCACAGAGATATGACTTTATAAAGAAATTTTATAGTCTCTGTAAAAATCATTCTATTTCCATTGCAATAAAAAAGGCATGAAAAAGTTTTTGTGAATGTGTTTATGTGCCCCCCCCACCCCCGGCAAGGAAAAAGTCTACAGCTTTCTTCAGATTTTCAAAGGGTCTGTGACCTGAGTAGGGCTAATACCCTCTGCCCTGATGCTTTATGGAGTGAACTGTTTTGAGGAACAGAATGAATGTTCTGAGGAAGCGGAATTCTTCTGTGGAAAAAGCAAGTTAACCATGACTTGGTGCCACACTCACCAATGAAGAATACAGGCTCCTACGCAGGAAAGTAACCAAGTGCACAGACATGGGTACAAACCCACTCTTATTTCTAGGCAAGCTTTTCTGAATAAAAACTAAGGCAATTTGGATAAAAATATTTGCTTTAGTGGTGGGTATTAAGGAGGGCACGTATTGCATGGAGCACTGGGTGTGGTACATAAACAATGAATCTTGGAACACTGAAAAAATAAAATAAAAAGAAAAAAATTGCTTTGTTATACTGTTCTTAGTTTCCATATTGAATGAAAAACTGCATAGCCATATTCATACAGAAAAGTAGGGTTAAGTTAATAAGGAAAAAATTAGGAGCTCAGATCTAGTGCTTTAAAATGTACTATTATTTTATAAGTGTGGAAAATGCAGTTGGAAGGTACCTGTATTAGTTCCTATTGCCACTATAAAGGATAAACCTTAACAACACAAATTGCTTAAACAACACAAATTTATTAACTTACAGTTCTACAATCTAGAAGTCAGAAATGAGTCTTACTGGGCTAAACTCAAGATGTGGGTAGGGCCACATTTCTTTCTGGAGGCTCTAGGGGAGAATCCATTTCCTTGCCCTTTCCAGCTTCTAAAGGCTGCCCACATTTCTCGGTTTGTGGCCACCCTCCTCCATCTTCGAGGCCCAGAGAGCAGCTCAACCCTCTAACACCACCCTGCCTCCCCCATCAGTTTGTTGGATTAATGTCAGGGCTCCGGCCTTGACTCCATCTGCCCCCACACTAGATGCTGTACAGCTGGTCCTTCTGCTGCTGTTTCTTCGCCTTC
Source organism: Enhydra lutris kenyoni (assembly GCF_002288905.1). Lineage (NCBI taxonomy): Eukaryota > Metazoa > Chordata > Mammalia > Carnivora > Mustelidae > Enhydra > Enhydra lutris. The sequence continues at coordinate 19,118,388 of NW_019154103.1, forward strand.
AGCTTCTCCTAGTGCTCGTTGAGCCTATGGGACAGGGCGCACCTTTTCTTGGGACTGTAGAATTTTCTGAGGTTCTCCTTCTGAGTCTGGTGAATGATGGTGAGAACAAGGGTGAGGGGCTTATAGACAGCTCAGATATTGGAGACCTTGGACCCTGCACGGCCCGTAATGTTGGTGACTTGCAGCTGGAGGAGCTCTACCTTCAGGTCCTCCAGATGTCTCAGCAGCTCTCCCTTCTGGCCAGGAAGGTCCCAAGCACTGGCTTGGGCCATAGCTGGGCAAGGGGTGGCCACTTTGATGGTTTCTTAGGCTTTTAAGGATGCTTACTATTAAATTGGGTCCACTCAGAGAATCCAGCATAATCCAACTCTTAAAAGGTCAGCTGATCAGCAACCTTCACCTCATTGGCTACCTCGGGGCCTCTTTGCCATGCAGTGTAATAGAGGTTCCAGGGATTAGGATGAGAACATCTTTGAGCGGTTATTATTCTGCCCACCACACCACGGCTTAGCTGGGATAGTGGGAAAGGGCCGAAAGCACAGGAAGAGTGTGAGGAACTGGAAATCTAGAAGAGCACCTCGCTGGTTTGGATGGTATATTCCCTGATTATGCTACCAGAATACCTGAAGATCAGGTCTAAGGTAATCTGCATCTGTTCTTTAACTTTCATTCTGGAAAACTTAGTTTCTAAGAACGGTAAAGATGCCTAACTTGGGAAAACCTGAGTGTCAGCCCTGGCTCTGCCACTCATTGTCAATATCACTTTTGGCAATGCACCTATGTTTGGCTGAAGCACAATTTCCCCATTTTAAAATAAATTGGAACTAGTAGGTCTAGATGATTGTAGTAGGCAGAATTCTAAGATGACTGCCAAGATTCCCACTTCCTGGTGTACATGTTCTGTATAATCCCCTCCCCTTGTATGTGAAGGGAGTTAAGAATACAATGGGATGGTCATCCTATGATTAGGTTATGTTATATGGCAGAGTGGACTTTAAGAAAGGATTACCTTTGGTGGGCCTGGCCTAATCAGGTGAACCTTTAACAGGTCATCTTCCTGATGAGAGTTCAAGTGTGAAAGAGATTCTCTATTGATGGATACAAAGATAGAAAGGACCATGGAAAGTGACCACAAGGAGTGAAAAGCCAACAAGAAAAATAAGGGCTTCAGTCCTCCAAATACAAGGAACTGAATTCTACCAACAGCCCAAGTGAGATTGGAAGTGGATTCTTCTGCAGAGCTTCAAATGAGAACTCAGCCCGACTGACGGCTTGAGAATTAGACTGAGCACAGAACCCAGTTGAGCTATGCCTACACTTCTGACCTACCCAGCTGAGAGCTAATACATGCAGTTTGTTGTAAGCCTCCGAGATTGTGGCCATTTGTTATGCAGTAGTAGGAAACCAATAAACGACTACAATGCTATTTCAGTTAAATGTGAGTTAAGATTTCTTTTTAAGAATTTTTTTCTTGACTCCTCTTTCCCTGCCTTTCTCCAAAGCTTTGATCGGCTTCCCCACCATGTAATTATTTCATTGAATATAACTAGAAAATGCCATTTTTTCTGATTAAAATCTTCTCTCCTCTCACACACTGGAGTTATCTCCTTCCCCCCATGCTTGACTTCAGATGCAGAGATGTATGCATCTTGGGTATATTATATACATGTTTAGGGCTGGAGAATCAAACCAGATAACACAGATTTTGAGAATTAAAGCAAACAATCTGCATATTTTGAAGTAAGTCAGATAAGTTTCACTCACTGCATCTAGTTATCTTGAAACACAGTAACCTTGACCTAATAGCTGAAGAAAAAGGCAAAGCAATGTAAGCATAAATGTCTGAACATTTTAATATCTTTTATCAATAAACATTAGTACTATGCCATGCATTTGAATCCATGCTTATCCTGAGGAAAACCTGCATTCTATCTTCTGCTTCCTCATACTGCAGCTGGGTCCCATTACAAGGGTAGGACACACCATGGGAAGCATGCCTAAACTTTTTAAGCCACAAAACGAAAGCTGATCTTCATTAATTAGATGTCTAGATTATGCAGATCGACCGCTGTATTACTATAAATAATGTGGTCAGAAACACTATTATATGGCTTTTTGATACCTCCACCGGGGTAATTTAGCTAAGCCTTAATTACTAAGACATTCTATTAACCACAAAGGCAGGGTTTGGTGTCAGGTCAAAAATCAGATCCAATTGTGACTTTGTGGTCGGTGGGAGAGAATGTTCTACAACAAAGGGAACTGAGAACACAGGGTGATGTCTTCCTAACATTCAATTCAGGAGAAATTTCATCTCCAGCACACCTTCAGAGAGTGCTGCTATGTAATGCACATAAGTGAAAGTATTAACAAGCCAATGATTCATAACTAAGACCCACCATTTAAAACCCATATTCTCTGCCTTTGTGAAAACCATGGAACTGGATGAAGAGAGGAGTCACCTAATTTTAGATTAAAGCCAATATGGACAGTGGATTCTGGAATGAAGGCGAAGTCTGGGGATCACACCCCCTCACCCGAATAAGGATCAGCTGTTTTAATAAAAAGGGAGAACACATGACAAAAAGAATGCTCCAAAGACCACGGTGTGGAAAAGCTTCCAGATCTGGGGATCCAGGTGAATCATGACTTAGCTTTTACCAACTTCAACCAAAGTCTTCCCAGGTGCTGAAGTCAGCACTAAAGAAAAGCTCTCACACAACTGTGATGCAGAGTAATTATCATCTTTGTCTGCTTCACCTTTTTGTACCTGTGTCTTTAACCATCTACATAATGATGGGGAGGGAAAACACTTCGAGCCGAAATGAAATAAACGACGTCGGTTTATGCCCACACGGACCTTGTCAAGTAGCCAATGACTCGCCCTTTCATTGTGAGTGACTAATATCAATGCTGGCTCTAAAGAAAGACACTTTTCATAATCGCCCAACAATCTGCTAAGTGAAAACATATGGATAGGCTTAGGCAAAGCCTGCCAGGGGTCTTTGCTGAATGGAAAACAGGTGCTCTCATTCTGTGCCACGTAATACCCCATTTACCCCCAAGTCCAAAGGTTAGAGGACTAATAGCTGCCTTGTGGTAATCAGGGAAAGCCAAGAAACTAGCCCTGGTGAAACATCTGGGACATATTTTACATACTTGCAACATATGCTTCAGGTTCAATTAAAGTGAGGCTTTGGCACATTTATTAATCTTTTTTACTTTTATCCTATAAGAGGACTCACTGACCTGACCCCACTCTTATACCATATGAGAAAACAGAGAAATAATGAGAGCTAGAGGTCAGTACCTGCTCATATGGCAAAAAAACACATTTGTTTTCTCCTGAAATTCCATTACACATGACTCTACACACAAACTTTAAACAGAAGAACCAATGAATTTTTTAAGTAGGAAATTACCCTTCTCCCACTCAGACACACTGATAGCCAAGACTTACAACCTTTACCTCTGTGACAGCCAGTCCAGAGACGGAGGCTACTAAATGGGAACTTGAAGGATCCTTTCATATTTCCACTGCTTATAGGAAAAACTTTATATTTTAACACATCCACTCTAGGATTCTTCCATTATGCAAGCCCCTAAAAGTCTTTTATAAATTATTATACTTGAGATTTTCCTTTTTTTTTTTTTGGTTCAGATACGATTTTTATGCTATCAATTCCATTATGAGTAGAAAAGAAAAGCCTCCTTATAGATCACTTGAATAAAGAGTCGGATTTATGAAAATCAGCTCACCATCTTTTCATATGGAAAACACACTGTTTGCCAGCACCCTGTGTGCAAGAATACAGCTGAATTCACATAGTAATTTAAGCACTCACTTTCAATCACCTTCGGTAACTAGATCTGAAAATGTATTAGAACCCGGGTGTCAGTTTCAGACACCTAAACACTAGATTACAATAGATACCACTCCAGAGGCTTGGTGCTCTTTCCACCTGGCATGTTCCACTTGACATCTAGGTTTTGGTGAGCTGGTTAACCAGGTGCGTTATTCGCTCCCCACTCCTAACATCCTCTCTATTAAAAAAATGACCATCAAGCGGAGAAGAGTGGTTTGGAGTATCAACAAACTGCCTTAAAAAAAAAAAAAGAAAAGGAAAAAGAAAAAAAACCCAGGTTGACCTCAAGCAGGGACACTGAAGTACTAGACTTCACTAAGGGTTTCCATTTATTAACATTTTGGAGGGAACGCCTGCTGCTGGAATGAATCTTCATGGTAGCTTTAATAATAGAGTAGCAACAAGCAAGGGAAAATGGCCATAAATGGATGGCAGCTCAGTGTTTATCAGCAGAGAAATGATGATTCAGAGCTGGCATGTTGAGTTAAAATACAAGCTCTCTACAGCTCTACAACTGACCTTAACAATAAATCACCTCATTTATTGCCAGAAGTGTATGTTCATGTTATTTAACATTATAAAAACAAGCACATATGTGTTTTTGTAGAAAGGAGATTTTGTTAGTGTGTGTTTGGTGATGTCGCTAATGACTAAATGATGTACAGAAGGAAAATTTCACCTAAAAGCTCTATCAATTTCAAAATGTTTGGAATGGTATTAGAAGGCAGAAAGTGTGTATGTGTGTGTCTATGTTTTCATTTTCCTTCTAGCATTGAATATTAGGCAAGAAAAAAAATCATTTGGGAGTTTGACTCTCACAGTTTGTGATTTTTTTTTATTGCATTTCTAATGCTTGATTCCAGCATGCAAATTCTTATACCAGGATATAACTGTACATCTCTATTAGAATCAAAGGCCAAGGGCATAAATTAAGATACACTGTTGTTCTCCTTTATTTAAAAAAAATCACTTCTTTACTATAAGAACTCTGGTTCCAGTGACAGTCAAAATCTGGTTTTATATTCTAAACAATTTGGGAATAATGAAAAATGAGTGATATTCTCTTTTCCCTCCCAATCTTACTCTCGCTCTTTTAAGATTTTTTTGATCTAGAAATGCCCAAGGATTTCGATAAATCAGCATCACTCTCCTCCTTGTCATAAAAAGCCTTTCTTCTCACCCCAGACATCACTACAGTCACACCAGATCATTCTAATTTGTCTTCCAAGGGGACAACCATACCAAGAAATCCCAGAAACTGGCTGGTTTTTTTTGTTTTGTTTTTTCGTTTGTTTTTTTTTTCTTTTTACTGTGGTCACCATTCCCATGCCAACCAGTGATCAGAAAACAACCTCTCAGCAGGCTTTCCCGACCAAGGAGCCATAGAGTCACTCCAAGTCAAGTCTAGGCAAGGGCCCCGAACACTGGGATTATTTAAATGCTCTCCTGAGCCCTCCCCACACATGTGTGTTCTTTTGCTGCACAATTCCTTGAAAATTACAGATGACAATATTCATGTTCAACTTAAGCAGGCTGCTCTTTTTTTCCCTTCTCCCTTCCTCCGAAGTGTAGCCCGATTTGTAATACTCAAGATAGGACAAATTTTTGCCCTTCAAAAACAGTTGTCACTGCTGTTATCTTCACGAGAGCTATCAAGTTCCAGACAAGCTGAATTGTTTTTTTTCGTTCCTGGCAGAAAAATATTTGACCCAGCACTGGACAAAAGCGAAGAGGATTTATAGTCCTCTCTCCTTCTTTGCAACATGCAGCGGCATTGTTAGGATGATAAACAGCACTGTCCAATTTTCTGGACTCAAACACTTCAACTCCTTTTTTAACTGTCTGTGAAACCAGTGTCATGTCTACATTTCCCCATCCCCTGGTACCCAAGTGCTGGGAAAGATAATTACCTTGTCATCTTTGTCATCTTCTTCTTCCTCGTCCTCCAGCATGTCCTCCACTACCTGCAGACAGAAACAGAAGTCATTTTTGTGCTCTTAAAGCAGAGAATTTTGTTCTGTCATTTTCAACCTTTTGGAAATGAAAACTTCATTAACATTTGAAACAGATGCACAGAGAGGGAACATTTGATCTAGAGATAGGGATTAGGAAAATGCAGTGACTTTAATTGATTAATACCAGGGAACTGAATCCCAGTCAGGGGAACCCTACCTGTGGGAGATGTTGTGTGACAACCTAAAGAATCTGAAATATGCATCAGGTAAACTAACATTAATTTCAGAGATGCTTTCGATCAGGAGATTTCCTTTTTACCTGCTCCACTTTCTGTATTAAGCAGACACTTTAAGTTCAGAATCAGATAACTAAGCAGAAAACAGCTCCTCTATTTCTGATTTACTTTTCACCAGACTCTAAGGTAAAGTAACTTCCTCATCACTGATTTATGCCGGTGGCCTATGGCATAAAACTAATAGCTTTCATGGCTGAAATTCTACTTATTTTTAAAGTTTTATTGAATAAATTTGATACATAACATTGGTTAAGTCAAGTATACTATGAGTTACTTGGATACATTTATATATTGTAAAATGATTGCTAATGTGGCAATATTTTACCTTATTACATGATTATAGTACCCTATTATTGTCTATGTTCATTACATTGTGCATCAGATCTCTATGGCTTATTTAATACCTGTCCTGTATTTGTATGCTATCCCTACCCTCCATGCCCCTTGGTGACTGCCTTTTTGCTATTTTTTTTTTATTGTTTAACTTTTTTAGAATCCATAAATAAGCGATATCATACAGTATTACACTTAACTCTGACTCATCTTGCTTTTAATGCGTTCAAGGTCCATCCACGATGTCACAAAAGGGATACTATCTTCCTTCCTTTTAACTGAGTAATATTCTGTGTATATATACCATATCCTTTTCACCCGTTCATTCACTGATGGGCATTTGGGTTGTCTCCATATGTTGGCTTTTGTGAATAATACTGTGGCAAACATGGTTGTGCAGGTAACTTTTCTATACCTTGTTTTCATTTCCTTTGGGTATATACCCAGAAGTGTAATTGTTCAATCATAGGGCAGATCTGTTTTTTATTTTTTTGGGAATCTCCATATTGTTTTCCACAGTGTCTGGACCAATTTGCGTTTCCGCCAACAATATGGGTTCTCTAGTCACTGCTCTCTATTCACCATTCTCAACACCACTTATTGTCTGCTCCTGACGACAGCCATTCTAACAGATGTTCGCTAACTCAGTGGACCACTGATACAGAGGTGACACGGCATTGTGGTTCTGACTTGCGTTTCCTTGATACTAGTGATGTTAAGCATAAATTCATCTAACTGTTGGCCATTTCTATATCCTCTGTAGAAAATTGTTTAGTTCTTCTGCTATTTTTAAATTGGATTGCTTTTTTTGTTAGGGAGTTGACTGAATTCTGTAGATATTTTGGATGTTAACCCTGTATCTGAGAGATGGTTTGCAAAACTTTTCTCCCATTGTGCAGGTTGTCTTTTTATTAATTGTTTGTTTTGCTGTGCAGAAGCTTTTGAGTTTGATGTAGTCCCATTCGTTAATTTTTTCTTTTGTCATTTGTGGTTTTGGTGCCATCAAGTCTCAAGTTTTAATTCTTGTAGATAAATGTCAACTTTTGACTATCTCTGTATTACTTCTTTTTCTTACTTTTTTATTTTGTGAATTGCCAGAGACTCTAATTTTAAATCTCTGATTTTACACAAGGGTTACATTATGAGAATGGACACTGAAAATTAGAAATGTATTCAATAATCAAATGTATGTAATATGTATATATAATCCAGGTAGGTGGGTATGCATGAATGTATTTTTTAATGACTCCTAGTGTACTTACTTCAGCATAATGGAATAGTCATTTTGGATTTGCTCAATAATTTACCCCTTCCTTGATTACTGTGTAACTGTGGCATTCCAAATGGGAGTTCCCCCTGTTTCAGGTGTTTTACTATGGTTTTATACACCTTCTGTCTCTCTCCTTCTCTCTCTCTCTCTCCATAGAAACCAAAAATTTAAAAAAACTTTGGGGAGGGTAGCTATTCAATTAAGTGCCAACTTCTGATTGCATTGATGCCATTTCATATAATTTCTAATTTTTGTGGTGCTTTTCTTTTTTTATCCAGTCTGTATCTTTATTTCTGAATAAACTTGATAGAATCATGGTTATTAAATATTTTTAAATCTTTCTCCCCAAGCTCATAACTTTAAAAGTTAGAGACAGTGAGTGCTTCATTCATGTGGCTTATGATACAGACGGGAATATGTTATGAGTGAAAACTTCAATAGCTAAGACTGTGTTATGCCAAGAGCTACACAAACTGAGATAACATGTCAGGACTCTTGGTGATCTAATAATTGTTCTCAAATATTCGAAAAGCATTAGCCGACTTAAAAGAATAGCCCAAACGCAAACCTCCTTTTCTCATAAACCAATATAGAACCAAAAGCATCAGACAACCTGTGAGATTGTTCCTAATTTAATGTCATACTTTAAATCTTCTATTACATGGTAGAATTTTGTGGTCTTTGCTTTGGACATTCAGCATTTCAAAAGAACCATAGTAGCACAATGTGCTGTTTCCAGTATCTGGTGAGAGTTTACACTTATTCTGAAGGCCTATAAAGCAATTCAGCCTCAGCAAGAAAGAAGGACTCTTAACATTCTCTCTAACACTATTCAGCAACTCTGTAAGCATTTATTGTTAAGCCCCTTGGCCAAGAAACACAGTGCTAGGTACTGTGGGAATACAAAGATGAATAACACAGATATTTCATCTATACTCATGTCAGCCCTCAAGAGGATTATAATTCAGTAAAATTTAAATGGAGACTATAAGCTAATCTTTCTCGTTGGCTTTTAATTTCCTGAAAATCTGAAGTATTGGAAGTATATAGACAATAATAGCAACAACATATAATCACGGTGCTCTATACCAGGCAATTCCAAACTGGGTCATTTTTGATGGAGGTTTCAATGGGAGAAGCAGCCACAGTATTTCAGTACTTTGTATTTCTTCAAAAGCATTCACCTAACACAGCAAATGGCTGAAACAGAACTCAAACCCAGACAGTGGGACAACTCAGAGAGCTCTCACTCCCTGCCCAGTTCTTGGGGGTGGGGAGTGAGGGGTGGGGAGGGAAGAACTCACCCAACTCTCCTAAGTTTTGTTTAAATGTTTATAATTTTGTATCTCTAATAAGATGACCAATTTAGATTAAGTAATTTGTTAGGTTGGTCATTATGATCCATTTTATTTTTCAGATAAAAGTTGTATATACAGGAGGTATAAAACAGGATAATTTGGTTAAGTAATGTTTTACTAAAATTACCTACACAAAGTCATTTATCAAACATGTCAAGGAAAGAGAAACAAATACTACAAGTATACTTTTACTCCCATGCATAAACTCGAACAATGATTTTGCTGGTTATGATTAAAAATGTATTGCATGCTTCTCCTCTTCAGTACTTATGATCATGCTGCAGGTGCTAGGAAGCAAGAAGGGTGTTGGATTCTGCCTAGCAGACTGCAAGGTGCATAATAGGTGTTCCAGAACCATTTGTTGATAGAATGAACAGATGAAAGCATCATCTATTCTTGATAGCCCTCAACAAGATTTTATGGGAAGGAAGTGAACTAGCTTGCAGAACTGAACTAGCTTATCTGGAAAGACGTATACTTAATCAGGGATGCAGATTAATAAAAGCAAATTTTCAAAATGCCTTCCAATATCTGCCCGGAAACAGAAAGCATACCCATTTAACCTTTAAGATTTAGAGATTTCTACTTCCTTCAAGTTAATTTTCTACAAATCCAAAATATCATTGAAACAGCAAACAAGCCAATAGCTTCATTTACACATTTTCCAAATCAGCTGCAGATCTTATGTTCGAGAACGACTCAAAGAGGTCTACAGAATCAGGCTCTTCATTTGCGAAACCCAAACTGTTCTTCCCCTGCACAAGTGGGTAATTGGCTACGCACAATTGCTCTACAAATGTGCAGCCAGAACCACCCAATACAACCATTTGCTCTTACATTTGGCAGAAAAGTGTTGTGTTAGCGAGAGGCCGTTGTGTTGTGTTTTAGCGCTCTAGCGAGGGCTTTTCCCCTCCTCCAGTGCCTTTTTAATGTTACATCATAAACATCTACAAGTGAGGATTTATAATACAGATGCTTTCCTACGGATGTTTTGAAGCTGCTTCAGAATGTATCCCACTATTACGTTTCGTTCAGGTGGGGTTTAAGGTGCCCTGGAAACTGCAGATAATAGTACCTATCCCAAAGTGTTGATTAAGGACACAATGAAATAGTGTATAAAGTACTTAACACAGTTCTCGTATTGAAGTAAATGTTCAAAAAGGTTAGCTATTAGTGAAAAGAAAACTAACATGAATTTAATGATATTTTAAACATTATTTTTTAAAAGATTTAAAAAATTTATTAGACAGGGAAAGAGAGTACAAGCAGGGGAAGTGACAGGCGGAGGGAGAGGGAGACTGATATGGGGCTCGAACCCAGGGCCCTGGGATCATGACCTGAGCTGAAGACAGATGCTTAACTGACTGAGCCACCCAGGTGCCCCTCAACATACATTTTTAAAAATTATTTTTTTTTTGTCCTGGGCAAAATATTCAGTGTTCTTTAGGACATATAAAATTCCAATTCATGTTTAACAGATACTAAGAAACACATAAAGAGACACAGGTAGAGGCGTGAATCAAGACCCTCCCTTAAAATGATAATGATTTCACTACTTTGCAGGCTTTAAGGGACCAAAGCAATGGATGGCTATGAAGGCAAGAGTGTTTCAGAAGTGGGGCTGTGCTTGAAGACATGAGCCCTGGGCCAAATTCAATGAATACAGAAACTGCAACTAAGGTGTTAAAAACAAACTGTACATATCCCTGAAGTGCATTTAGTGACTTCAAGAAACTGCAACCTTTCCCAGAGAACTCACAGAACACCTACCATCAAGAAAGAGTGTGGAGGAGTTTAATACCCAACAAAGAAAAACAAAATAAAGGAATCCTGTCTCAAACTCCAGCTCTTTCCTCATCAATAAAACCACATAAAGACTACATAGTTTTGTTTTCAAGTATATGAAGTCAAACTGACCAAATATTTGTCAACAATAATTTAATAACACATACGCAGAATTTCCTTGAGGGAAAAAAAATAAGTGTTGAAAAAAATGCATGTGTTAGAAAAGATACATTTCTCCAAAGTTGTGTTTTTCTTTTTTCTTTCCCTTTTCTTGAGGGGGGAATCTCTCAGTTTGGCTCTAGAATTCTCTTTCCAAATTATGCTTTCTGATACCTTGCTTGAGAGCAAGTAGTATTAATCAAACAAAGGAAGGGCACTAGGGAAATCAGAAAGATGTAATGCAAGCAGTTAAAAGTGACATGACCTTCTGTAATGTCGCTCGTCACAGACTTATATGCCACACACCGGAGGAAGGTCTTGAAAGAAACTGATTCTTGGTACTATTCCTTGAATGTAATACTAATAAAGATGACATTTTTAAAAACACACGTAGACAGCCCCAAATGCAGCATGCCAGCTACATTACAGCTAAAGAATAAGCAGATAACATTATTTTTAAAAGCGTAATATTTCTTCTTCCATAGTCCCTATTTGCTGAGCATTTGTCATTAACATATAAAATAGAATATGTGGCAATACTTTTTAAAAATACATTTTCAAATGGAGCCAAACTCATCTGTAGAATCTGTATATTATATAGTCGCACAGGAGCTCTTTTCATATTATGACTTTTAATTATAATTCAACACAACTTAAATGTCTTATGATTTGCAAGGAAATAAAATTTTATTTGGCTGAAAATATTAATAATGGTGTTGGTAATCTGAATACAAGTACGACATGTTTAATATTACTGCCCCAGACAATGATGTATAAGGGAGGGGACCTGAGGATGCAGAATAGAACACCAAGACAGTGAAGGGATGAGAAAAAGTAGATTCAGGTAAACTTCATTGTTAAAGTCCTCTTGGGACAGTGAATACTAATTACTGCTTTTTAATGCCAAGTTAGAGGGTGTGTCTTAAAACAAAGTGACCAAAGGGAGTTAAAAGGCCTACCAATAATTGTTAAAACACTTTGTATTTTTGGATTTGCCCAGGAATGAGGTCCTCCACTTACTACTCTTCAAAGAAAAAGGAACCGAGAAAGAATCCTGGTCGTGTCACCCTTGTAAGATAAGTATTGAGAACCACGAAGCCAAAAACTCCCCAAGCCAAAGCTGAGACAAACCAGTTTCTCTCATATGTTTACTTTTTTCCTTGGAAATAATCTTTGAATATAATAGATGTTTTGCTATGTTCAGAATGAATAGTTGCACAATTCAAATTGCTTTACTCAAACACGGTCTATAAAAAAGCAACACATTTAAATTAAAGAAGAAATCACTGCTGTCCAGATGTGCAACTGCATGTTAAAAAATTAAAGAAAGAAAATTGTCACAAAAGAAAGAAGTTTCATATTTAATTTCATATTCAAAGAACATCCAAATGTGTACAGATGCTTATATTTGGACACATTACAAACTAAATGCCTATTTCCACCCTAGAGATACAGAGGAATTTGGAGAGAGCAGAATTCTTCAACATGGTCTGGAGTTCATTTATACCATTTTGTGTGTGCATAAACCAAGCAAAGTATGCATTTGTGTGCCAGTGAATTTATTACATGTGTAAATATCATATGAAATTATTGGAAGCCAATGGATTGAGAAGATGCATATAAACACTCTGACTCTTTCGGATGGCTGAAAAGAACCAGAGCTGACCTCTGGTCCACCAAAGTCCGCTAAAGTGCCAAATAAAACATGTCTGCTTCTCACGAAATTTTTGAGAAGGAACTTTTACAAAATGAATGGCATAATTAAGCTGTACATATAATTTACTCCACGTTTGGAAGAATAATAAGACTCATAAACAGGTCTGGGATACACTGTTTCATCCAGTATATCTCAAAAGCAACTGGATGTATGATGGCTGCTTAGTTTGATTCACGCTATTAAGGATTTGACCTTGGCGTATTTCAGCTACAGTAGTCATCAAGATAACTGAACCACTAGATGTAATAATAATTAGTGTGATAGGCTTGCCAGTGAGGTTGAATATATTGCAACACAAAAGAAGGCAGACTAAAAAGAAAAGCATTATTACTTACTGCTAAAAGACTTCCTGATTTTTACAGAGACACTCAAATACAATTATTTCTTCTCGCAGAATGCATTTCCTTGGCTCATTCTGGGAAGTACCATGTTGTAATTTAGTCTGACTCTTAATAGGAAATGTGGATTTAATGTGGCTATCAGATGACTTTTGATGCATGCCACTGATTACATACAGCCTGTATTCTGCATCATCAACAACAACATTCTTATTTGCAGTATAATATGCTTTGCTGTAAGGTGCAAGGGTGGTAAATTTACTTTACTGGCCAAGAAGATGTAACCTTTTATTTTTTTTTAAGTGTCAGCTTAATATGCAGAAAACCTCTTCCATTATAAAAGACTAAATATAATATAAATTCTATAATCAGTATAAGCATCTGAAATGAATTTCTTTTCATATTTCCTTCTGAGTATTCTTAAATGTTCATTCTTACATTTACACAAAGCCCTGGGAACAGAATTCTAGTGTTATTTGAACTATGTCTCCATCTAAAGGCTTCCCCATGTATTGTATTTTCGCTGGCAGGGAAAATTCTGAGCTTGGTGTCTTTAGGACATCGCATATTAATTTGAGCAGGGAAAAATAGGTCAACTGTTAACCTACAATGTGCTTTCTGAATAATAATGCTTTTTTTGAAACTACTTTTTGGTCATGTTAGAAAAAAATATATACAAAAAGCCAAAAAGGAAAAAAAAAAACCCACAAACCTAAAACACTGGAGTTGTTTAATGTGCTTTGCAAAGTGAGATTAAAAGATAACTAGACTTGCTACTAATGGATGTTATAAAATTTAGTATTTTCAAAGGAAAATATTTTTTGCCCATTAAAAGTAAACAGATTTCAAATAAAGAAGAAAATTATGCACTCAAGCCTCTTATAAAACCAGATTTCCATTCCAGAACCACGAATTTGTTATTTTTTTTAAAAGGCACAATTTTAAATGTTTAAAATCCAAAACAACCTTGGGAATTTTCATTTTTTAAGTATTTCATGAAGAGTCCACATTATCTATTTAAAACATTTTCTGCAAAGCCAGAGGAGGGACAGGTGTGACCTCCAGTCTCCTCAGAAACATGCAATGCTCTAACCCCTGAAGATAGTCTCGGGGGAGCATTAAAGCGGCAGTAGTCAAGAAGTTCCCTTTCAGGTAAGTGTATAGTTTTAGGACATGGACTAGAGAAAAATGTTACACTTTTGGAACAACAGAATTGGAAAACAAGACAAAAAATCATTTATATTGGAGATTAACATTAGCAAACTTTTGGACCGTACCGCTCTGCTATGTTCGATCCACTTTTTCCAGAAATTCTCAGCTACTCACTATGTTAAGCAGAATGCGTGAGATAATGGAAGGGGTGAGGGGAATCGGTGGACATTTGTAGAGAAAAACATTCTGGCACTAATTTGATTCTCTTTTTCTTTTGTTCCTCTCGGTCCTAGAATATTTCGAGGCCTGAGAACATTATGTGAAAAAAATCTAAAAATAGACTGAGTTTTGAACGTCAGGAAATCATAGAGTCCGAAAACTTGAGTTTTTTTCTTTATATCCCTTTTCTATAAATAATAATGATAAAAATATTTTTTAATCTCTTTTTGATAAAGAATAATCACCTCACAAAAGAAAGCCCATGTGGGTTTAGACCTACATTTGAACTGGAAAGAATGTCTATGGTGAATGGTGAATTGTAGCATAAAAGCCTGAATGAAAAGAATGTTCACGAAATCTCACACAAAACCTCCGTAACCGTTTTATCATGAGCTTCCCACAATATAACACAAGAGCTCTATATTCTAGGAAAAGCTTGCCGGGTCCACTTATCATTTCTGCTTTATGTAGTGTACTGTATGATTGATAAATTAGTGCATAATGTATTTATAATATTTATAGTACCAACATTTAGTTAAATAACCTTTATGTAAGATTTATGTTGATTTTTTTTATTTCTCATTTAATGGCAAATTATGAAGAGCATGTTTCATAAAGATAATTCTCCATTTAAATTCATCAGTCCATTAAATATTAAAATTATGTTTCTGATGCAATCGAGAACAAATTTGTCCAGCTTCAGTGATTATTTGCACTCATAAAAATTAGGCTTGATTAATAAAATTTAAATGCTTGATTAAGTTGACATTTTCATGTTCTAGTCTGATTTATTAAAATTAGTCCCCTTGCCCAGGCCTGGTATGCTATGTAGGTTTACCTTTCTCCTTCTCTTAGTCGACATCCAGAGTGAGGCTGTCAGGAAGGAGTATTGTGCTTTTGGACTCAAAGACAGTTTAGACAGTTTCAGGAAAATGCCCTGTTCTTTTCTCAGAGTGCTGCTGGCCTCTGTCTTTATGCATTGTGCCTGCTGGAGGTTTGTATTACAATAAACAAGAAAAATGTTTCTTTCAAATATCTATTGATATGATCTAGAAAATGGCATTTGTTTATGGTATTTCTGTAAAATTCAGTTAGCAAGAAGTTTTCATCTGTAGAGGACTGGTCAAATTTCTTCATCTGCTTTTTTTTTTCCTGATAAAAATACAGTTTTTATTATTGTGGGACTTCCGCACACATAGCAGGCGGGATTATAGACATGGGAAAACTTTCTGTGGCAATGTTACTGTCTTTATCTACAAGCTTAAAACCAAGACTGATGGTCATGGAAAACCATCCTCTTCAAGAGCACTTACAAGGGAACTTTTCAAAAGAGGAAGTGATGTACAATGTCTAAACCCTCATTACACCCTTGCTGGTTTGTCCAGTTTTCTACATGCACGGGTGCCTAGTTGTCATTGACTAAGCCCTTGCTGTATGGTTAAGACAGTATGTTGTCTCTTTAATCATCACAAAACTTCAACAAGGTAAGGTTATTATCCCTGTCTTATTGGTGAGGAAACTGAGGCTCAGGGGAATGAATAAATTTGCATGGCTAACAAGAGGAAGTTCTGCAATTAAATCCCAGATCTTCCTAATTTCAAAGTTTGGGCTTTTAACCTCTACCAACTGGAAATGAGTCGTGGTAACAGTCATTTTTAAGAAGTTTTTGAGGCTATCCGTGGGAGTGTAACTCACTTGGAAACTTTTAGATGAACCGACTTTCTCTCATTTAAGCATGCTAACAGAATATTTGGTTATTTTTTAAAAAATAAATGATGTGGCATAATAGTTATTTTTTTCCAGCATAATGGAATAAATTCAGTGATAAATGACAGAAAATGCCCTTGAAGGCATATTTTAGTTTGGTTACCTACATGTACTATTAAAGTTCTACATAGAAGAAGATGGAAAGACTTTAGAATTGCATGCTCTTGATAATGTATACCACGTAACACTAAACAAACAAACAAAAAAAAATGAACACAAACCTCTCTGAGTTACTAGACCCCTATCAGAGTTCAGATTTATGAACATTTTCCACAAGCTGATAAAGACATACCATTTGGTTTCCACTTTTAGCTTGTTAACTGAGGTCTTGTACTTTCTTACCACCTTTCTGAACCAGGGACAGTAAATTTTCACAAATATCATAGGAAACTCTGTGCCAACACCAATCACTACAGAGGGCATGATGCTTAGGACCAGTAATGCAAACTAGTCATGAGGTCATGAGTCAGCCACAAGGTGCTTCTGTTGGTCCTATATCCTACCTCCCTCACTATAAAGTTCAAAGGAGTTTTGCCTAGCTACAAGGAGAATGAAAAGTCTTTAAGAAGGAACAAACAGGCTATCACTAAAAGTAGGGAGAGTAAAAATAACACAGCCACCCTGAGAACTGAGACCAAAATGATGAGTACCCTTTTTCCCCCCTCTTCTCCATCCCCTTCTTCCATTACAGAAACAACAAAATTGTGGGGGCAGACCTTTTGGAAGAATGGAGATAATAAAACCATTTGGTTGACATACAGGTAAATGCTGGGGTTGGACACTTTGGAGAACCATCTAGGTGATGAATTCTTTGGATCCAAGGGAGGCTTTGAAGGGAGTTTTAGAAAGCTGGTTTTACAAGGAGTTTCTAGGGCTCCAGGGGTCATCTGGGGCCCAAATAAGAGGATATAGTTTATTTATGGGGGCAAGAGCTTCAGGTTTCTCTCAAATTTGGCCAGGCAGTTCATTTAGTGGGAAAGGAGCAAGATTTCAGGGCAGAAATCCTCTAGAAGAATGAAGCTCAGCTCTTTACCTTGTTATATTCTCACGTGTGTCTTTGGAGAATCTGAGCAAGTTGGGAAGGATTTAGGCAAAATTGGAGAGTAACTGGAAACATCCTCTACGGTGGTTACCCCTAACTTTAAATTCTGTCTTCTGAGTCCTCACAGATCCAAAGCAAGCAGTATGCCTTCCACTGAGGAGAATCCTCAGTAAATTGACTTTTAAAAATAGAAACGCTTTCCTTTACATCTTTCTCTATAGGAACGGACATGTCACGTACAGGTGACATTCATCTTCCACCATTCTATAATTTTATCTTTCCAATTTGAAGTTTAGATGCAGTCTGAGAAGACAGCAAAAGGCTAGCCAATAAACTGAAGAAGTATGAAAGGCAAACACGGAGTTAGGGAGTGAAACGGACAGACTGAAGGGTAGAATGGGAGCTGTGGTCACAGATAAAAACCCCTTTTCTTTACGTATGCAGCACACGCACAGACATCTGGGGTGATCTAAATGTCTTTTGGTTGTACATGTGGCACATCACCTACCCGCCTCTATCAGCACACCTATTATGTTCACGCACTCGATTTAGTTGTTCGTTTCCCTCACTAGACCACAAACTGGCCTGGGCAAGGATCCTGTCTTAATCGTCTTTGGAACAAGAGTTAGCACTGTGCCTGGAGATGTTCAATAAACTTTCATTGAATGGAAATACTTATGCATAAAAATTAGACAATTTTTGATTTGGAAAGATTAGACTAAAATATTTGTTCATTCATCACAGTTTTTGAGCAACTACTACACTGCTATGTCTGCGACATCTCATTCTGTGCTGGGATTAAATACACAGATGCGAAATACGATGAGAACAATTTTAGGCTGGTAAGGAAGACCCACAGTGGTGTGACTATTACCATACAGTGAGAGGGATATGGGGTCTGAGAGGGGTGAGGGCATATGTTCTGAGGGTACATGTTGGCAAGGGTAGGCTGGTGGTAGGGGTCAAGAGTAGGAGGGAAGTCAGGGATGGCTCTCAGGAGAAAATGATAAAAATGCTAGGTAGTTACCCAGGAACATATACACAAAATATTAAAATCCTACTGGCTGGCAAATTAGTATTAATTTAGTAAGCCAAAATACTCAAAATGCACAGGAGCTCTGACCCAGAAACTCTCCTACAAGGATTGCCTCAAAGGGCATTACCAGAGACCACAAAGAGGATCTGGTCAAAAGATTTCTCTACAGCATTATTTGAGATGGCAAAAATCTTTGAAACATTTCTAATGTAAGTGTTTAAGAAAAAATTAAGTAGTCACATGGTGAATATGCAGTCACTAAAAATCCTGTGGTTTTCCAGTGATTTAAGGGATATTTCTAAATAGTGTTGATATAAAGAGTAGGTATACTAACAGTACATTTAATGTGATCCAATTTTTGTAAAAAACAAAATATGCCTGACAAAAAACAGTAAATTTATTTTAGTAAATTTATTTTTTGAGAAAAGAATAGATGGCATAGAGAGAAGGTATCACTATCTGGGAAACCACAAACAGCCTCCACTCCGGGTAACTGCTGCTTCCAAAGCAGCCACCATGCTGGCTACCCTCAGTCCCCATCTCCTATATCCACCAGCCCTCAAAGCTTCCCTTTTCCCCAAGGTGGAAGGGGAGAGCTACTGTTGCTGCTTCCCCCTCTTCTAGCCCAGTCCCCACCTCATGATCCCCTGGTGACCTCCAGGACCAGGACACGCCCTCCTCCTCCTAGTTGTCAAAGCCATCAAGGTCCCCCACAGCCTGAGGAGGAGCCTCAGGGGCTGCGCCAGCGTGAGCACCGGGAGAGCCCATCTCAGGGACTGCAGAACCACCATATATTGTACTTGCAGGTCAAGCCCTTTGTGCGCAGCTCTTTGGGCAAGCACTTCAGGAGCTCCAGCCACCTGTCACGTCATCACATCACACACTGTGCCAACCTGCACGTCCCTGCCCCCCCCCCGCCCCCGGACAACTCGCAGCCGGTGCAGCTATGTGCTTCCGTGAAGTTGGAGACCTGGCCTGTGCTGCCCCTCCCTGGGCCACCATGTCTGTCCCACACACACTGACCGGCTGGCTCTGCAGAGGTTACTGACTTATCCTGAGCCTCAGTTTCCACATCTACATGATGAGAAGGACATCATCCCTTCTTTCCCTGATTCTTACGGTGTTTTATGGACCAAGCCTTTGCCCTGTCAGGGCCTGCTGAATGGGTGCCAGAGAAATGGAAGACAGGGTTCTGGTCCAGCCTTGCTGTGTGAGTCTTTACAAGTGGCATAACCTAGGTTTCCTGCTCTCCCAAGTGTTGAACACTTGTTTTGCAGGTAAAAGAGATGACAAAAGAGCAGGGACACTGTCTAGTTCATTTTTGTGGTCTTCCCCTCCCCAACCTTTTACCCAGGACCCTCACCTCTTGTTCAATAAACATGCTGCCCTTGAACACAAAACTAAAAAAACAAAAAACAAAAAAACATACAAACAATTCTGCTGGAATCCAGGGGAAGTAAAGCTGAAGTTATCTATGGTTTGGGTGGGGCCTGCTTATGAGGTTGTCTTCTATACCATTCTTGAAGAGGTTGGAGAAAGACCAAAATAGCCAGACAATCAGAATATTATTTCAGAACAGATCACCTTCCTAAAGCTCTTGAGAAAAATAAACAACAACAAAAAATGTGCAACTGAAATAAAGTTACCAAATAAATACAGAACATCTAGTTACATTCGAATGTCAAATAAATAATGAGTATTATTTTAGGATAAACATGTTTATCTGAAATTCTAATTTAACTGGGCATCTGTATCTCTACTTGCTAAATCTGGGAACCCTAAATTGGGGGTGAATTCAGAGAGTTTTAGGAGCTGAAGTTTGAGAGAAATCTGTAGGGTGGAAGGCCTGGTCAGCTACCAAGATGGAGGGGATAGTAAGTAACATGGCAGTCAGGTGGGGGACATTTGAACAGTGTTGAAAAATTGTGGAAATCTGTTGGTCAATGTCCAGAGCCTGATGATGTGATGGTGATGATCACTGATGTCTGGGGACACCAATCTATACAGTGAGTGATTATCTGGCACAGCTAAGCGGTTGGTGAACAGCTTTCAGAGAAGTCATAGGATATAAACTTTTGTACTGACATCTGATTGGCTGTTGGTTTTTTGTTTTTGTTTTTGTTTTTTTTTTAATGCTATTGACGGTGTTAGAAAACGAAAGGTCTGGTTCTTTTCATGGTCCTTCTCAGACTTTTGCAAGCTGGTGACCTTCTGAAAAAATTGAGAAAATTGCTGTTGAAATAAGCAGGAAGAAAGAAAAAGTGATCCTCCATTTTTAGATGTGTTTACAGGCTGTATGACTCAGTGCTGCTTCTGTTAAGAGCAAGTATGTGGTCTTTTTTGGTACTGAGATGCAAACAGAGGAGGCTTGTGGTCTATGCTACTTTCCGTGAATGATCAAGTATTGAAGTAGAAAAGGTCTAACTGTACATTCAAAGTGTTTTGCTTATGGAGTCCTCTCTCTTCTCTCTATTTTGGCCAGCCTCTAGATTCTGTCAGCAACATCTCGCTTGTTCAGTAAGCTACACATTCAAATATTGCACCATGGACTTCTTTGAGACCAGCCGAGTAAATGATCAATCTACCCGATTCACAAGAACTCAAGTCAAACAAGCAGATGATTCTTGGCTGGCTTGTATTTGGTGGGCCATCCCACGTTGTGCCATCACCAGCATTTCTAGCAGCAAAGAACATTCTCTCCTCACAAGCTTTGTTTCTAGAAATAAGTACTCTGGGTCTAACCGAACCAGATCCAACAAGAAACAATATCCAGTACCATTCTACACTTGATCTTAGCCAAAAGGCGGAGAAGCGATCCAGTACCATTCTAATGGGTGAAAGCAGAATCGAGGGTTTTGCCATTTGAGGAAGCTAACAAAACATTTCAGTATTTACTGAAATAAGTATTTTAGCAAGGCAGACTTTGGCTCAATTTGTGTCACAGTCAGATCATGAATCAGAGAATGATTTCATTGATTTACCCTACTCTTCAGTCTTTTAATGCCTCCATTGATTAGGCAAGTGAGACTGCTATGTGGGAGGAATATCATGACAGTGAAACTGAATGTTCTTTTAAAGTGTAATTAAAAAACACCTCTTGAAGAATCTTTGTATGTCAAAAATATTCAAAGATTTTCTTCACTAATGTGAAAGATTCTCCACTTTGGTTTACTCTTCCCATCCATGCTCACCTGGGTTGAGTGAAGGTAGTCCTACAGGTCATGAACAATCCTGAAATTAGTGGGGTCACCTGGGATCAAACAAGGGACCAATGCAAATTCTTGAGAGGTCACTGGGAACTTCATAAGGATTTGGGGGAATACCTGGGATTCCACGTCAGGCTCTCAACATTTAGAAAGTAAGCCCTTGGGAGAGGCACGAGCAAGCATATACCATGAAAACAGCCTGGGCTTCAGAACAGGGAAGAGCTGAGTTCACATCCCACTTCCTCTATGGAACTCATTATTTATCTTCTTTGGTTTTGAATTTCCTCGTTTGTAAAATGATGATAAAACTAGTTAGAACAATCTACTTGATAAGGTTATTGTAAAGAATTAAAATAGATGAGGTGTCTAAAAAGGCTTAGCAGGATACCTGATACATAGAAGTTGCTTAATAAACACCTGCTCTATTTCCCTGAAGGCAGGGAGGAACTGGAGGACGGAAGTGGAGTGGGGGGAAACGAGGGTTTTCCATCAGTCTGTGTTCTTGAAGGTGGAGTTAATGCTGCTGGATCTTCTAAAACTCGAGGGAGAAACCTACTCTAAACCTGCTCAGGGAGACATGGGATGTATCAAAATGAAGTCTTAAGAGTCATGCACTTGACGGGTAGTTAGGGGTCATATTTCAGACGGATCAACAGACTCTAATACCCATTCTGCTACTTTCTAACTGCATGCCTTTTCTAACTGCGTGCCTTCGGGTAAGTTATTAAATCTCTCTGGCCAGTTTCCCTATTTGTAAAGCAGCGAGGACACCCATCTCCTAGGGGGTGCAAGAGGCCCCTGGTTTGCTTAGCCAACACAGGTCTTCCCTTCTCTGAGCCTTGGAGCCTACTCTGTAGCTTGTACCTTCCCCCAACCAATGTGGGTGGGTGCCTGGAGCAAGGCTGTACATCATAAGGGCTGGAGGCTTAGAGGCAGAACCCCACTGTCTCACAGAAAGACAAGTGTGTCCTCTTGCCCCTTCCTCAGCTGTGTCCAGGGAAGTCCGCGCCTTGCCTGCCTTAGGGTCAGGCTGAAGGGGAGGTGGATAGACAGACAGGCCCAGGAGTGGAGGATAGCAGTGGTTAGGTCTTCTCATGGTTCTGCTTGAGCTGGATTAGCTGAAAGGTGATGAAGTTTAAGCCCCTTTCTGTTCCTGTTCTAAATAAATGCTTTTGAACAAGGACAACAAAAAAGACTTCTCTGAGACTTGGAGACTTGATTCCCTCCTCTCAAGGAAGGGCTCTTATGGCCAGGCTCATTCCACCTGTGCTTGTCTCCTCTCTTGCCACAGAGGAAGAGACCGGGCGGCACTTGACTTAGGAGGACCCAAAGTATTGGCTGAGCTGATAAAATCAGCTTTTCTCTCCTGGGGGCTGAGATGAAGCTCATGCTGAAACAAAGTGCCTAACAGGGAGCTCAGGGTAATAAGGATTAAGTGGTTTTATTTATTTATTTATTTATTTTTAAATTTTTATTTTTTAGATATTTTATTTATTCATTTGAGAGAGAGAGAACACAAGGAGGGGGAGAGGTAGAGGGAGAGGGAGAAGCAGACTCTCCGCTGAGCAGGGAGCCCGATGCAGGACTTGATCCCAGGACCCTGGGATCATGACCTGAGCCGAAGGCAGACACTTAACAGTCTGAGCCACCCAGGCGTCCTGATTCAGTGGTTTTTAAACCCAAAGCAAAGGCAACTTCCTGGCATCTGCTCCTTAACTTTAAAAAAACTTCAGTCCTTGGGGTGCCTGGGTGGCTCAGTTGTTAGGCATCTGCCTTCAGCTCAGGTCATGATCCCAGGCTTCTGGGATGGAGCCCTACTCCAGGCTCCCTGTTCGGTGGGAAGCCTGCTTCTCCCTCACTCTCCCTCCTTGTGTTCCCTTTCTGTGTCTCTCTGTCAAATAATAAAATATTTTAAAAAACAAAAACAAAACAAACAAACAAAAAACTTCAGTCCTCAGTAGCTACAATGTGGATAGTTGTACAAGCCTAATGGGCACTGGGGGTGTGGCCAGGGGTGGGGGGTGAGGTGGGGAATTTTCCTCAGGTTTTGAAGTGACAGTTCCAACCAAGACAAGCATGACATTGCTGTCTCTATAACCCCTTCATGCCAAAGAAATTTCTCAACGAAACATGTATTTATTAAATAGTTCTCCCCCCAACCCAGAAAAGCCTAACAATTCTCATGCCAGAAATTTTAATGTCATGGTGTGAGTGTAGGTAGATTCAGATGTAGGAGTGCTTATTTTTAACAAGTCCAATTGGGAAACAGCAGAGGTGAGATACCATTTCGAACCACGCCTCTTTCTCACGTGCGCGTTCAAGTCTATAGCATTAGCCTCACGACCAGCTGTTTCCTCACCCTGTCCTCAAAGGGTTCAGCTCATTAAATGCAGCAAAACTTCCTCAGCAAAGATTACATCTCATTTTTCTCATTAAACCAGAACAGGCACCATGGCAGGGAAAAGACGGGATTTAGCTCCTGCAATCTTACATATCCAAGAAAGGATATGGTCTCCATAATAAACGACAAACACACAAAGAAATCCTTTCCTATTTTAGTATTAATCTCAACCATCAACCCATACGGTGAAGATAGAATTTTTGCCCATCTGTGAACTTCTCATCTTTCCCCGTATTTTCTTTTTTCTTTGAATTTTTCAGGTCATGAAAATGTTATTCCTTTTTTTCTCTTGCTATACAAAGCTCAAGGTCAATTTGACTTGTTTTTCTTTTATCATTTTCATCCTAATTGAATGTTCTCAGCTAAATGTACAAATGATTTTTTTTTCCCCATGAGAGGAAATTTGCCTGCCCGCCCACTTTCCCTCCTTCTCTCGCTCTCTTTTAAAACAAAAAAGTTTCTGGAATCACGCAGTGGTGTGATTAATGCACTTCAGAGATTACCTAAAGTTTGCACACATGCTGAAAGATTCTGCATGCTTTTGGGGACGGCAATAAGGACTTAGGGCAGAACACCATTCCTCCAGTGCTATGCACTATGGCGTAGAGCCAATTAGACACAGCATGGGAGCCCCCATCAATATTTGGCCTTGATTTACATATATATGTATGCACATGTATATGAATGTATAGGTATATGCATAGATGCGTGTGTGTGTATAATAATCTATAACCAGCAAGGTGTAACCCAGGCTTGTTTGCAAAAGGAGCCATAAGTTCAAATGCATAGCTAGGTATGGGAGAAGAAAATTAGACAAAATGAATTTAAGAGTTTTATATTGTCTCAACTGAACCACTGCATAAAAAACTGAATGAAGTGTTGTGATTGCTGCTCTGGTGTCTAGGAAGAACAGACTACGTGGACAGTGTGTTTTGGGCCAATAAAAGGCAGTTACTGAGAGTTATGGAGTGTAGCCAACATTCCATGAAACTTGGACTATGGACTGTTAACACTGTGGACTGTGCTGAGGAATCAAATGTCCATGGTTAGAGGGGGAGCTCTGTTAGAGATGTGCCTAAAAGAAAAGATTCGGTAAATACAAGTTTGGAATTATATTTTGAGGAAAAAAAAGGGCAGTAGAGAAATTTACATAGTCTGTAACTTTTCTTTCTTTCTTTTTCTTTCTTTCTTTCTTTCTTTCTTTCTTTCCTTCTTTCCTTCTTCCTTCCTTCAGCTTTTATTTATTTGACAGAGACAAGCAATAGAAGGAATACAAGCAAGGGGAGTAGGAGAGGGAGAAGGAGGCTTCCTGACAAGCAGGGAGCCCGACCGACGCAGGGCTCGATCCCAGGACCCTGGGATCATGACCAGAGTCAAAGGCAGAGGCTTAACAACTGAGCCACCTAGGCAACCCTGGAACTCTTCAAATAGAAATAAAAATTCTTAGAGATTTGGAAGTACAAGGGGATATATTATATGTGACTCTTTTCCCTCTACAAGTGTACCTTTCCAGCCAAGGCAGGTATATTCTGGAGAAGATAACAAGTAAAATCTATAGTTACAGAATTTTTCAGTAAGAATACTCAAACCAATGACTAAGTATTGACGATAAACCCCCTCATAGGATTAAGAAGCTGAAACTAAATTACCACTTTTTCTTATTTGCAAATAATCTTATTTGCAAATTTGTCTCAAGGCAACTGAATGAAAAGTAGATATTCTTCTCTCTTGACAATCTCCCTGAAATAAATGGTACAAAAAAGTAATTGTCTGAGAGAGTCCCATTTTCTTAAAGAAAACATCCTGGATTAATTGACAAAAGTACCTATTTGTCCCCATGACACCAATGCTTATGGCATTTGGGGCTTGTCTCTCAGTGTGCAATTTAAATATATACCCAAAAAATCTTTGCCAGTAATAACTTCTTGTCTGTTGATACTGCCTAACCATTAAAATCTCTATTAACAATCTCACGTTGGATTTGATGAACCTTACAGAAAATGTTTTCAACACTTCAGACTTGCAAGACACTTGCTAGGTAAAGCGGGAAATGCAATGATGAACTAAGAGTCCCCTCCCGAAAATTTACAATCATATGAGAGGAACAAATATATATAAATAAAAGAGTAAAATAAACATGGTGTGTTGTTGGAAACTTTGCTATGTGCTTGGTGGCTATGCCTCAGGATTTTTCTTTTATTTTGACGATAAAATTTTTCTGAAGAAGTATATTCACCTGGTGTTACCAGTTGAAATGTAGTTTGCTTGAATTATTTAGTAAAATTTTATTTATTTATTTATTTATTTAGAGACCAAGCTTATACATGTGAGCAGGGGGAGGGGTAGAGAGCAAGAGGGAAAGAGTCTCCAGTAGACTGAGCATTGAGCATGGAGTACAATGCGGGGCTCGACCTCAGGACCCAGAGTCCATGCCCTGAGCAAAAATCAAGAGCTGGATGCCTAACTGACTGAGCCACCCAGGCACCCCTGCTTGAATTATGTAAAAGGGAGAAGTTTTAGGTCACAGGTATGTCTGTGCAAACATTATGCTGCTGTTATAATGAAGTATTATATAATACTGTTAAACTGATGATCAGATAACTTTGGTTCCTGCACCATTATGGACATGGTAGATGGCAAAACCTCCCAATTATAAATCAAATGTAGACCCTCAATGGAAAAAAAAAAAATCTATGTAATCTGATGAAGACAAACAGCCATCAAATAGATTCTCACATTTCTACAAACCTTTAAATTCTTCTCAATAGCTATCTATGAAGTTATCAAATTGCAAATATCCTATTTGGAGAGGACACCTCCCTTCCATTCCTTTATATATTGGAAAGCTTTTTGAAGTAGTATGTTCACTAAGTGTGTTGTGACTGAGGTACTGTAAGGGGAGTGAAAGTTGGCAGAAGAACAAGAGATACCATTATTATGTGGTTAGCTTCTGCTTGCTCTAAAACTCTTTTTGAGAGAGAAGTGGTCTTACAGATTCTAAAAATTTTCAAAAATGCCAGAGAGGGCAGGTGGGTTCAGTATAACTTTCCCTACTTTATTCTCCAGCTGTACTCCTGATACACCCCTGACACCAAGATGGATATTTGCTGTTATGCAGTGAATTTTCATTGAATTAAGGTACTTTATGCACTTTCCCAGGCCAACAAATCATCAATCTTTTCTTCCTTCCAATGATAGACTACAGAGAAAGGTCTTAAATAAAATACATTCATTTGGTCTGATCATAAATAATTTTATGACATTACCTCTTAACTCAAGATTAAGACATAAAAACAAATGACAGTAAAAGAAATACTCATTTGAAATAACCCATTTATAATTAAAAGTCATAGCTCATTCTTTAGTATGCTCTCGATTTTAGTGCCTACCAAGATGAGTCATGTTAGAAACAGGTGAATACTTTCTCTTATGTTAGGGCCAAAGGGTTGTTATTTTTGAACTGATTAAGACTTTCCTCTAAACTCGAGTCTTTATGAACAGAATTTCTGGTTTGTAAAATTAAATCAATGTTGATTCTGTCAGAGGGACGAAGAATAACAACAAAACACATACAAATAAGGAAGCAGAAACTTACTGTATCACGTTGCCTGTTATCTTTCCCTGATATTATCAAGAAGTAGTTCCATGTCAATAGTAACAACAGAACCAGTGGTATCATGTAGAGCTCAAAGTTCCAGACAACAAAGAGAAAGAGCTGGAGGAGAAGGAGAGAAAAAAAGATGAGTCAATTCTGACTTTCATTAAATGGACTCTCTTATCCACACCCCACTTCAAAAACACAAAACTAAATGCTTCAGAACAGAAAGATTTATCTGGAAAACAAAGCCTTGAGAATTTGTTAGGCATTGTTCTAAAAGCACCACGGATCCCTGGAAAGTTAGTGTTAAGATTTTTACTTTGCTTAATTTCTATGAAGGAAAACCAATATCATTACCCTGACAACAGATGATTTTAATTTTTTTCATCTAGTGAAATTATTGTCAGGTTGGACAAAATAGAGGTTTTTTTAAAAAAAAAAAAAAAAAGGCTGCCAAATGAGCTTCACTACATTGTCAGACAGAACTGGTCTCTATGCCTTAATGATAAAGAAGGAATCACTGTTTAATATCATGGACTTTTTTTTTTTTTAAATCTCACAATGCAACACACATAATAGGCAGATTAAAATACCAAGTCTGCACCACAGAGCCAAAGAGCTCACATTATGAATAAAAGCACTGCTACCAATAAGTCTAAAAATAGGTTGGCTTAACATTTAACACTACCATAGAAATCAAACAGCTATTTAAAAAATAGAATAAGTTTGTCAAAGGAAATTTTTAAATGTCTATGCATATTAAATTTGAAAACTACCAACTCTCTATGTATATAAATTATTTCTTAATTGTAAGACAATTAGATTATGAACTCACCTAGCCTGGCAGGAGGAGCCACTCTAAGATCATATGCATTGTAAAATCAGCAGCAATGTGTACAAAGTGTGTCTTGCCTTTGTTGACTGCATGCCATCCCCCCCACCCCCCACCTCGACTCTCTTATAATTCTGCAGAGATCATCTAAACTCTCTAGATCGTGGCTCCAGCTGCCAAGCAAGGCAACGTTAAGTCAAATGATTTCATGGGGGTACTGAAGAGCTGGATTCCATTCTGTTCGATTCCTAATGCATCCTCCCCTCAGTTTCTGCCTCTGTAAAATGGGACTGAGAAGAGTATCCACCTGACAGGTTGTGAAAACTAAATAGCTGGCCCGTGTTAGGTTAACACACTGCGTGGTACCCAGTCAGTGCTCCAAAAATATTTGTGTTGTTGTGTAAATGTTTATCAATCACTTATGAAATTCAGAAAGTTAACTAGGGATAATCCTTAGTCCATGACTGAAAACTGGAAAGTCATCTGCCTACTGAGATTAAGCTGGACCATAGTGTGAGTGGAAATCTGAGTCGGGTGGTTGAGGTAACACAGACATCAGGAGTTTGACAGGCCAGGAGGGTTAGGAGCAGTGCCCTGAGAACACTCATGTCAGGCAGGGCAGTATGGACCATTTACAGCCTTCTTAATACGCTTCAGCCAAGCCTACCACCTAGCAAGATGGTGGAGAAAATCAACCTGTGTAGAGGGGTAGAGAAACCCATGGCCTAAGGACTGGAAGACAGATTCTAGGCGTTAGAAAGTCACTCTGCCTCGGTGTTTTCATTTCTAAACACACGGGTCTATAGACCCAATAATCTTTAACATCCCTTCCCTAATATTTAAAATGATTTCATGGCATTACTGTGACATCTGTTGCTATTGTTCTTGTTTTATGTGACATTAAATCCTGAATTCTTGGGATATTTATAACCCAGATGGACACCAACAAATAATGATTTAGTAACCCAAGAAATGACTTCTGGACAGAATTACATGGTAACTATAGATTCAAGTTCCTGAATAAGAAAAATCTCAAATATATCAGTGCATGAGACACAAGTCTCATCTTTACTTTCACAAGTAGAAGGATTTCCACAAAAATAAAATATTTCTATTTAATTTTTGAAATTTATGCAATATATATAAAGATGATACAAATTATAATTGATGGTTATGATTATTTTATTAAAATGTGTTTTTAAAAGATAATTCTTTATTCAGGAAATGAATTAAGGCAAATTTGACAGACATGAACACATGTGAAAGGGAAAATTATTTTTGGCTAGAATCCATATTAATTCTTTACATATTTATTTGCAAAATTTAGGCAGTTACTAGAATATAAGCTCTTTAAGGATAAGGACTTTTTCTTTCTGTTCACTCTTCTACCCCCAGAGCACAGAACAGTGCTTAGGAATAGAAGGTGTTCAATAAATATATATTTGTTGCATTAATGAATAAATGGGCACTGGGTTCTCAAGTCTTTTAACATAAGTCTACTTTATTATTGTTTTAGTAAAAGTGCTATATAGCCACTATATGACATCAAGTAACTTTGTGAAAGTGTATTCAGAATTACAGCCTGGGATGACACTAACTAATTTCTCACTGAGGCACATAAAGATTCTCTTTCTATTCTGGCCATGAAGCTATAAACAGACTTGCACATTACGGTCTGACCACTGTCTTTCCTTTTGGAACTTCCTCTATGTTTGTCTTTTCTGAGGACGTTCACATGACTTGGTGTGTTCTGGCATCACAGATGGGACTCCGATGATTCCATAACAATATGTCACCAATCGTATTCATTTGCAATTTATTAAGCGCAGATATTCCATCTTGTAGTGTCCACTCACTGGTGTTAATTAGAGTTCTGAGGTCACCCAGAATAAAGTTACTTGGAATGTCTATATGTTGGTGTTAGTTGGAGGACAGGTATTGCATAGAAAAAACTTTCTAGATGATAACCAAGTAATCAAGACACCTATCATGCCTTTTTCTTCTCTAGATACAACATCACTAGTTGCTTAAAGCACCAGTCCACAAGGTATGGTTTCTGGGGACATCTCCATTGTGGACATCATCCTTTCATCCCATCTAAATTCATAAGCAAGCAATAGCTTTCTTAAAATACAGTGCTCAGAACTGACATGACACATTAATACCTGTGGTATTTATAAACTTAACAACATGGGCAGCAGAACATAAGATGGGGAAAGATACAGAAGAGAGAGAGAGAAAAAGGTAGAATTACATTAGTTTCATAGATCTTGGTAATGCAAAAGTAATCTTCCCTATTTCTTTTTCTTTAAGAATCTAATATTTAGGTAACTAAGTAAAGGAGCTCTACTGTTGAGAATACCTTTAAAAAAAAAACAAGAGCTGAATAAACTCTAAGTATAAAAGTATTCATTTTTTAAATTCAGTATCTAACCAGAGATTTCAAAAGGTCAAAGTAAAAAAGAACATAAAGACCGATTAACAATAAAATATACTTACTGAACATTTACTATGTGATACACAATAGTTGATGTTCAAAATTAAGATATGGCATGGTCTTTAGATTCAGATTGCTATAGTGAATGGCTGAATTCACTATAGTGTTAGTGATTATTATAATACTTATTAGCAGGAGAGGATTGTCTAAAAAAGCCCTCAGAGGAGGAAGGGTGCCTTTTAGCTTATTGTCTCCACATGCAAGCTTCCCTTCACTCAGGGCCTACCTGCATTGAGCTTGATGCTTTCCTACCAAAAAGCCACAATAACAGTCAAGACCAAGTCCTTAGTGTCGTCCTAGGGCAGCATGTGAAAGACCTCTCAGAGAAAACCCAGGAAAGCCAAGACACTATAGGAACTATCCTTGGTCCTGACTCCACTTATTCCTAAGTTTGAGAGAAAAAAGTCAGATATCGTAACAGGCTAAAATGGGGTGGAAAAAGAAATCTAGGTACAATAAAAAAAAAAAAAAAACCAAACCCTGGCACATTCACAGAATATAAATACAAACCATAAAAATCCTAACATTTATCCTGACCCATACTTCTAGAACCTAAACTGAAGCTGGCCCAAACTGCTGAACCACAGAATCATCACTAAATAAATGGTAATTGCTTTAAGCTACTAATTATGGGGTGGTTTGTTATACAGCAAAAGCTAACTGATACATATTCTTTTTCCCAAGAGACAATGGTGTATAATAAATATGCTCTGGACCAGAAGACTGAAGAAGTGGTTTGAGTTCCATTTCTGCTGTTTGATCATCTCAGGACTTTGAGCAAGTCAGTTATTCTCTTTTATTTCAGTCTATTATTTATCAAATGGAGATGGAAACACCTGCCTATTTCACAAGCTGGCTGTGGGGAATAACTCCTGTAATGTGCGTGGAAACGCTTTATCACAATGTACTCAGTAAGTTCAAGTATTATCAATTTGATGCTTTTCATATTTAAAATTGTTTCTGAAAAATTCAGAGACTTTATAAACTAATACGCCAAGAATGGTCATTATCATAACTTCAAGCAGTTATAGAAGATGCGTGGTATCTTCAGAGGGATCTGTGTGCGAAAAGGATATGTTGGAAGGAAATCATAAGTGTTCAATAGCAGGGTTGCTGTTAAAGTTTTTGCTAATAGCTGAAACAAGAAAAATCCAGGTCTTCACATAAACTCATGATTTCTAATTAATGACATTATCCCACACTGGAGTTCACACATTGTGAACTCCAGCCTTAATCAGGCCTTTAAGCATCAACCATTTTAAACAACCTCATGCCCCTAGATATAAAAGAATCTTGTTCTTGGGGCACCTGGGTGGCTTAGTGGGTTAAGCCTCTGCCTTCGGCTCAGGTCATGATCTCGGGGTCCTGGGATCGAGCCCCGCATCGGGCTTTCTGTTCGGCGGGAAGCCTGCTTCCTCCTCTCTCCCTGCCTGCCTTTCTGCCTACTTGTGATCTCTCTCTGTGTTAAATAAATAAATAAAATCTTTAAAAAAAAAATCTTGTTCTGAACTAGCAGTTTTTTGACGGTCAATTCCTGTTGATTTTTTTTTTTTGCTTTTAAATCCTAATACTTTTTATCTAAATCAATGTTATCTTGCTTATGACAGTAGTATCAACATCAGAGAAAGCAATTATTCAGTGTCTATTTGGGCTGGACTTTAAAAGCTATCTAAATTTAGTCATAAATATTCAGAGTAGCTTTTTTGAAAATCTATAATTTATTAAAAGGTAAATAATATAATTCATCCTAACAAATGTCTCATATCATATTACATAAAACAAATTTTAGGGAAAAAGTCCAGAGAGGCAGGCTGGGAAGGCAGAGATTACTGTGCTTGTTTTGCAAGTAGGTAAACTGAGGCTCAAATTTGAGACTTGTCTATAGACACCTGCTACTGGGTGGCAGAGCCAGGTCTTCTGATCTCCAGTCCAGTGTGTTTTTCCACCAGTACTCCACTGTCTCTCAGGGGAAGGATTTTTATAGTGAATATTGATGCTCGAAAGTTATCAATTATTTACGGACTGATCATTCAGTTTGTAGATTTTCTGTATGTCTATTTCTTTCCTTCCTCTTGCTCTGGGATAACTACTTTTGCATTAGTGCAAAGAAACAGAATACCACTCTTAGACATTCTGGTAAAGGTCTTGCATGGCAGAGAGGTCAACAAATAATGGTCAAAATGAGGTTTGTGGAGCCCAATTTCATTCTTCCCCTTTCTCACTATCTTGCATGGCTCTGAATCATCAAAAGTTGGCTATTCATAAGGTTTCTATTAAACAGGGTTTTCTTCTGTCCAAAATGTTTAGAAGAGGTTAGCAAGGTGCCGGTCCAGCCATAGATTAGAAAATGAATGAGCCAATTACATTTTTACAGATAAAAAAAGAAAAAGCCTTACTTTTTCACATGAAGATTAAACAAAAAAAGGAAACCTTTTTCACTCAGAAGCTAGATGAAGATGGGCTGAGGCTTTTCACTCCTATTTAAACAAGGCAAATTATGTCAAGTAGAGTGAATGATTCAAAATATTAAGATTGTAGAGCAACACCATTTCTTAGGAGGTGCAAGACATGCATGATTTTTCTTTCTTTGAGCCTGGGGTCTTAAGAGTCCCAGGCAGGACAGGGCCATTCACATCATCCCATCAATTGATGCTCTCATTGAAGAGCAGTGGAAGACGCCTGCTTTCAATGATCATTCAGTGCAACACATGACCGCGTCCCTGGGGGAGAACACTTCAAAAAAATCATTTAAGTCGGAATATTGAATATCCTATTCTTTCGCAAACTACAGTATATTTTAAAAAGAAATCTCATCCAAAATGATTAACACTTCCTACTGTTCAGGAAAAAAGCCTGCCCTTTCAGACTAACAGCTGTGGATCATTAGCTCTCTAGTGATGAGATGTGTTTGATGAGTATTTTTCTTTCTAATTAAGAGATGAGATTCTCTATTTGACGGTCTCTTCAGAACGAAGTGAAGAAAAAAACTCCTTGCCTACATGGAAAGGCCCTCTCCTACAAAACAATTAATTATTTCACGGCCCTTTTAGAAAATCCTTTCCCTCCCTAATTTCAATTCATTTTTTTTTTCCCTTAAACTTAACACATTCACACTCAGGCCTTCACAGTATGAACCCATTTTTCACCCAGCATTCCCTCTTTGGGGTCTTCCTGCTTGTTTCACCACCCAATAATATCTACTTCAGGTAAAAGAGAATGAGGAAATGTATCAAAAGTACGTATATGCTTAACCTAACAGAGAACATCTGGTATGGGAATATTCTCCGATCCGAGAGCGGCCTCAAATTACAGAGATGATAAATACATAACATTCTCTTGTTGAGGAACTAGGCAGTGCTTTAAAACAAACCAAAAACAACAGCAAAAAACTCTAAAGGTGTTTAGCAGTACATTAAAAAAAAACAAAAAAAACAACCACCATCACCATCACCACCACCACCACCACCACCACCAAGAACTGTTTAAGGTAATCTGTCCTTAAAAGGAAAGTATTTCAGGATGCCTGGGTGGCTCAGTGGTTAAGCAGGTGTCTGCCTTCAGGCTCAGATCATGATCCCAAGGTCCTGGGATCAAATCCTATGTCTGATTCCTTGCTCACTGGGGACCCTGCTTCTCCCTCTGCCTGCTGTTCCCCGCTGCTTGTGCTTTCTTTCTGACAACTAAAAAAATAAAATCTTAAGAAAAAAGGGAAGTATTTCAACTCTACCAATAAGACTGGCCTTAAAGAAGAAAGCTAGGAAATGTAAAGTGGGACCTAAAAATACAGTTTTTCTTGTTGAAAAAACCATCAGCAAGGTTATAAAATTCTCAAATTAAAAATATGATTCAAGAGTATAGTAAAAAGCAAATGAAAGAATGAAAGAACTTTTGGCAAATTAATCCCATCAAATGCTTCTTTAAATCCTTTTAGGTGTGGGGAGAGAAAGGAAGGAAGGAAGGGAAGAGGGTCCACTTTCAAACGTTTGGGTAATGTGCTGCCATATCCTTCCCCCGTGGTTCATTTGGAATTATGCGGCAATATTTTTCATTGTCACAGTGGAGTAGTGGGAGAGGGGAGAGTGGCATTTAGTGAAACACCTTCTCCTATGTGGAAGAGTGCTGCCCAGTGAAAAACTTTCCTGTCCCAAATATTACCACAACTCCTTTGAGAAACACTGCCAATTCTCTCACACAGACAATAGGTCATCCTCAACTTAGCAAAGAAGAAACAGTATGTATATCAACAAATGTACAGAACGGAGTGCCTGGGTGGCTCAGTCAGATGCCCAATTCTTGGTTCTGACTTAGGTCATGACCTCAGGGTCAGGGGATTGAGCCCTACCTCAGGGCTCTGCACTTGGCGGGGGAGAGTCTGCTTGGAATCCTCTCTCCCTTTCCCCTACAACCCTACCCCAGCTCACTCTCTCTAAATAGAATCCTCAAAAGAAGTATATACAAAAGAAGGGTAGGTCTATTTCCCAGATGATGGCATGAATTCTGACTTAAGGAGTTAGGGTTAGAGAGGAGTATAGAAAAAAACTTCACTCAGTCATTAGCATTTTTCTCTAGTCTCTTTCACACCATCTATTAGCATTTAACATTTCTTAAAAATATGGCTAAAGAAGAACTAGAGGTTAACCCACTCTGCCCATTTAGTCTCCCTCGGATTAAGTCAGACCAGTCTTCAGAACTTCATCTTCTAGGAAGGGGTTGGTTTTGCCTTGATTTAAATAGCCAGATGGCATTACCACCTGCTCTGAAGTCTTTATTTCTGGTTGGTTCCACTACAGCCCTTGCTACCACCTCCAATGAAAAGAGGAGAGAAGATAGGCAAAATGAACCTGATTAATTCCCAGCGGAGTGACAGCTTTTTCAAGGTGGTTTCAAAGTAGGAGATGTTGTTCTTTTGAGGAGAGGTTTTGCTTGGTTTGGACTGTTCTCTAAAAAAACAGCGGGGAAAGGGTGACAACCTCAGACCCACTGGATTGCTCCAACTTGTTTTGCTGTTTTCTGGGATCATTCATTCCACAGTGATACTAGGAGTCTTACCACGTCCAAAAGAGCCTCTTATGAATGTTCATATACCATGGCTTCTCTTCCCTTCTCTCAACTAGAATGAGAATTATGACAGTTCCCTCTACTCTTTTTTTTTTTTTTTTTTTTGAGTAGTTTCACCCAGACACCAAACTGACAAGACCATTGGTGTGTTGTGTTTTGTCATGCTTTGGTGTGTGTCTGTGTGTTTTGTGTGTTCAGACCAAAAAAAAAAAAAAAAGTCAAAACACACTCTCCATTAAACGATCCCTTATATTGACTAGGCATAATACATCAAGAGAACCATCTACCTCTTTTCTGAGGACAGGAGGAATATATGGTTAGGAGTAGGGGAAAAAAAGGGAGAGAAACTGGTTGGTGTGTTGGCAAAGCTTTGAATTGAATGTACGTACTCTAACTTAGGTTATTATTTGCTTATAGTGTTGCAAATTCATTGTTTCTTCAGATTTACTTAGACTAATTATAAACACAGACCAGTAACTTCCAATTCCATACTTCGTGAAACCATACACTGGATTTTTAAATCGCTTCCTAAAACTTAAAGTCCATAATCTCGGTATACCCAGATCCTTTTGAAAAGCATAGCTTGACTCCGTCTATTAAGAAGCACATGTGACAAGGAGATAGAACTCATTTGAGGATGTCTTATGTACAACCCACAGGAACACCTACTGAAGATGGACCCAAACCACCTCAAAGATGGTGCTATCAACCAATCGTAGCATAGTGCACACCACTTTCCTTGATAGAACTATTCTATCCGTAGAAACTGCCAGCCAGGAGGCTTGGGAACTTATTTATTTAGATTTTTTTTTTCTTTTTCAGCTTACAACTTGTACTGATATTTCATGTCATTTTTATCAAAGTCAGAGATGAAAGGCTCTGGCTTTGCTTTGAGAACACTGACAACTCCAAAATGTAAAACCCAGAGTACGTCCAACTGAAGCATCACACCAACCACACAGGAAGAACTGATAAGAAACCCCTGCAATGTTTCAAGTCTAATATTTAGAACAGTTGGGATGTAGAATCAAAGTGACAAATGCTTATAGATGCCTGGAGACTGGATTCTCTGAGGCCCCCTTCATTAGAAATTAGTACATTACCCAGTAGTTTGTAATGCCCACCATAGGATCCGATACAGTTATGTTTTTAGTTTTAATAGCCTTATTAGTCACAGAAGTTCTGCTCGTTCAAAATCAGGCTGCATGCAAAGTCATTTCTTGCAGATTGCAAATCAACACATATTTACTGTATTGTTTTAAATGATCAAACATAAATAATGAAGAGGAATTGGTATTGTGTGGTCCATGAAGAGGTTGTTGATAGCAAGTAATGACTGCTTTAAAAGATACTGAAGGACTAGCCAAAGAAACATGGAAGAATGTGTTAAGGCTGTTAAGCTCCCTGAGGCTTATCCTTCTCTAGGGTCACATTTCTCTAGGCTGTTGCTGGTTCTGAAAGGACCCATGACTGTCTCACTAGTAAAGGGAAAGAACATTCCATGCTTTAATTAAAAAAAAAAAATTACTTTAATGTTGGTTCTCAATTTATTTTTGCCTTATCTATGCCTCCAGTGCCAATGAAAAAGGTATCTTTTTTCATGATATTCAAGTCATGATATAGTGTTCTGGTATCTCTTCCTCTTGTTATTTTTTAATTTTTATTTTTTAAAGATTTTATTTATTTGACAGAGAGATCACAAGTAGACATGGGCAGGCAGAGAGACAGAGGGAAGCAGACTCCCTAGTGAGCAGAGAGCATGTTGTGGGGTTCAATCCCAGGACCCTGAGATCATGACCTGAGCCAAACGCAGAGGCTTAACCCACTGAGCCACCCAGGCGCCTCTCTTCCTCTTTTTAAATTCTTAAACTATTACTTAACAAATTACTGGATTAAACATGTAAGTAATATCATTTGGGGATACTGTCACAAGAATATGCCATTTTTATATATTTCTATATATTTTCTAAATAATATGATTTGGGGATATTGTCATACACATGTCATTTAGGTTTTCTAGGCTTTAGAAGTGCTGTAGGTTAAGGCTTCTTAAAGATACTCATCTTTTACATTTTTAATTTACTTTTTAAAAAGTTATTAGAGAGAGAGGGAAACCACATGTGTACCCAGGAGTGAGGGGAGGAGCAGAGAGGGACGAGGAGTCTCCATGCTGAGCACCGAGCCTGATGTGGGCCCTGATCTTCTAACCCTGAGATCCTGACCTGAGCCGAAATCAAGAGTCAGATGCTTAACGGACTGAGCCACCCAGGTGCCCCATCTTTTAAGTTTTTAAAGAAGTGAATCTGTTACCATTACCCTTTTTGAAGTCTATGCCTCATCAACTCCCTTCTTTGTGTGTGTAAATGCTGTAACTAGACTTACAAATCCAATACCAATGTTTGCTGATGTACAAAATGTAAAATTTTCCCTAAGCTTGAAATCTGGCTTTAAAGCTATCTCCATCATGAACAGGTACAATATTTAGGGCAACAGCTGGCACTTCAGTTGCTCATGGGGGGAAACTCCCTCTGTTCTCCATACTGTGCCAGAAAATAGGATACTCAGCCAAACACATGTTAGTAAAGTCTGCGATACAAGTTACTTTCAAAATTAGTACTGTCGTCTTTATAGTCCCCATTCTATGTCACTGAACAAGAATGCCTTAAAAGAAGTAGATGATTGATTGCAGTGAGTGTTGTTTTTTTTTTTTTAATACAGTAGATGATGTGCAGAGGGTTGCACTTTGCCATATTTGGGGATGTTTGGTACCATTCTGATTCATTGCCACTCAAATGATCTCACTCAGACTTACTCAGTTTATCATGAATATCCTCCCCAGCCTATTGATTTCTGATCGTTTTTTAATCCACCATGCTATAACCTAGCTGTTGGTGACTTCTTTGTCCAGATTTAATAACTTCATTTCAATCTTAAAATCACAGAGCTTAAGTCAGAAAGCATGCTTTAAAATGTTCACCTTTATAAATATATTTCAGACCTAATAATATCATGTATTTCAGCTATCTTACCAGCTTCGGAAACTTCATCTCCCATTCTGTCTTATAATTTTCTAATTTTCTCCTTCACTGGTCTCATTCCCCCCAATCCCTCTGTTCTGGAAAAACTTCAAGAGTTATGTTTAGCAGCTCTAGCTATGTCTGAACATTTCTCTTTGCAATTCAAATAATCATCTTAGGCTGATTTTAACAGCCTTCTTTACTCCATTCCATCTTTTACCCTTGCTGTGTAATGTTTACTGATGAATGCCTTTCTCCCGTTTCTTAACAGATCTAAGTGGTATAGTTACTGCACGGGAAGCCTAGAGGTTTGAACACTAAGTAGACATTTCTCTTGGCTATTTTCCACACCTCCAAACATTCTCTTAAATGCAACAGGGCTTGTGTTTCAATGGTAACAGAAGTTATCAGAGAACACTAGTTTAGACAGCAAGCAAGCTGAACTCCAACTGTTCCAACAGCCTGACTTTTACAGTAAAAGGAAAGGCCCTGGGCCAAGACCACTGAGATGAGCAGGTATTTTTAGTTCACTTGTAGGCCAGCTCTAATGTAATTCTGAAATGTTTTCTTCAAACCAAACCCAACTTTTTCAGGGCTGTCCAAATCTGTTTTCTTTTATAGCAAGTACAAATTCTTGGAGCAAGGGAAGCATGCGTATCATTTGCAATGCTGCTGCATGTCTATGGTGTTGATGCCCGATGGCTCAAATTAGTCCGCCAAGCAGATGAGCGTATTGTAATTAGCTCTTGTCAAACTGTTAGAAATACAAAAACCATTTCCACTGTAATAAAAATTATGAAAAAGAAAAATCTCTCATATCATTTTCAGCCAAAATAGTTCCTGAAATGTCTGGTAGTTTAGGATTCCAGAGTTCTAAAAGAAGGCCATTTCATTTTCAGAAAAGCTTTCACTTCATTGACATGGAGATGCTGACATGTATTATCTTTCAGGCGTTTTTGTTGTTGTATTTGACTGACTGTAAAACCTCATTTCTAAAAATAACCTGTCCGGAGTGGGCACATTTTCTTGAGCCACATGGTACTGATGTAGGATTTTCAAACATTTATACTTCTTCAAGTACTTTTTTGAATCAAGATTTTCGGACTTTTTCTACTAGTGTGTTATTATTACCATTTTCCTGAATAACTATATATCGCATTCTCTCAAGAGGACATTAAGGAGACATGATTGATTATAGGTTCAGATGGGATAACCCTGATGTAAACTCTCATGTGATGAACACTAATTTCTTCCAGACAACTTATTTGGACATTCATTAGTGGGACAGTGACTCAAAGACTACTTTGCTCAATATTTAAAATCTTCACCAACGTGAGGAGGGTTCTTGAGCTCTCTGGAATTTAATGTCCTCTCAAGGAAAAATGTGAGCTACTAGTAGGTGGCTATTTCAAAATGTAAATTTAAATACTAACTAAAAGATAAATCAGCTTGGAATTAGGTTAGATATATCAAAAAACCACCCCCTTCTACTTGCCTTCAGAACCTTCCCAAAGATAGCGTTAAGTATAGTTGTGGAAATTAGTAGGATGTTATAATCTGTCTTTAAAAGTAGTAAAATTACCATATACAAAACTTAATACAAAATTGATCATAGAGCAAAAACTATAAAACTATTTCTAGAAGGAAACAAGGAGAGAGTAGTTATGGCCTTGGGCTAGGCAAAAAATTCACAGATATAACACCAAAAGCATGATCTAAATATGCATCTAAAAATTAGACTTCATTAAAGTTAAAAACTTTTGTGCTTCAAAAGATACTATTAAGGAAAAAAAAAAAGAGACACTATTAAGCAAGTGAGGGGTGTCTGGGTGGCTTAGTCAGTTAAGCATCTGCCTTTGGCTCAGGTCATGCTCTCAGGGTCCTGGGATCAAGTCCCACATCAGGCTCCCTGCTCAGTGGGGAGTTGGCTCCCTCTGCTCCTCCCCTGGTTGTTCTTTCTCACTCTCTCTCAAATCAATCAATCACTCAATCAATCAAAGAAAATGAAAGAAAAGGCATATACTGGGAAAAAATCATTGCAAATCATGTATCCAATGTAGGATTTGTATCCAGTGTATATAAAGAGCACTTAAAAGTAATACAAAGACAAAACCCCAATTAAAAATTGGGCAAAAGATTTGAATAGATGTTTTACCAAAGAAAACATGCAAATGGCTAATAAGCATATGAAAAGATGCTCAGCATCATCAGCCACTAGAGAAACCTAAATTAAACTGCAAGGCAATACCACTTCAAACCCACTAGAATGGCTTAATCAAGGCAGAAAGTACTGAATGGTCAAGATATAGAGAAACTGGAACTCATAACATGTTGATGAGCATGTAAAATGGTGTACTCATTTTGGAAAACAGTTTGGAAGTTACTTAAAAAAGTAAACAGACCTAAACTTAATGTATGAATCAACACTTCTACTCCATAGTTGTCACAGAAAAGAAATGAAAACATACGCCCCCATTAAGTGTTCATAAAGCCTTGTAACATGAATGCTTATATATAGCACTATTATCCATGATACCTCCCAAATGAAAATAACCCAACTGTTTATAACCTGGCAAAGGGAAGATGAAAATGTGCCACATCCATACACCGAAACACGACAACAATAAAAAGAAGACACTACTGACAAATTCTGTGTCATGGACTCAGAATCATTATGCTAAATGAAACAAGTCAGATGTCTAAGACTACTTTTGCACCATTCCATTTATGTGAAAAGTCCAGAAAAAGCAAATCGCTAGACATAAAAAGTGGACAAGTGGTTGCTAGGGGCTGGAGGTGGGAACAGGGAGTGGCTGTAACTGGCATGAGTGATCTTTTTGGTATGGTGGTTGTACAACTCTGTATATTTACTAAAAACCAGTGAATTATACACTTAAACTGATGAATTTTATGGCATACAAATTACACTTTAGTCCAGTTGTGTAAAAATAAAAATGGTTTATCTTCTGGGGAGGTAAATTCCAAAACAAAGAACTGAGAACTAGGCTAAGTCAATGAATGATCATAGATCTTTGATATAGCTTGCCAATACTCACAATATGTTTACACTCTCAAATGTTTAAAATGCTAGCTGATGAGACTACATGATTCTTTGGACAGCTGTTTGTCCTTTGAGTTCAGAGAAGTTGTGCAAGACAATTAAATAGTTAAGGCAAACATCAATCTCAATCACTGTTAATTATAATGGGAAATGCAAAGTCCCAGAGGCAGGCTATGTGGATGGTAATAAGATACCACCCTAGGCTCAGTCAATTAAGGGGCTGCCTTCGGCCCAGATCATGATCCCACGGTCCTGGATCAAGCCCCTTGTCGGGCTTCCTGCTCAGTGGAGAGCCTGCTTCTGCCTCTCCCTCTGCCTGCCGCTCTGCCTACTTGTGCACACTCTCTCTGTTAAATAAATAGAATCTTAAAAAAAAAAAAATACTACCACCCTAAGGTGAGGCTATTATGCAGTATTTCTAAATTCCCATGAAAAATATGATCAATTTGGGGAAAGAAAATGTTGAATTCCTCCTGGTGGTAAAGAGATAGCTGACAGCATGATAAAAAGATTCTAAGGAAAACTTAGAGAAGATGTGGAAAAAAATAGAAAAGGAAGGAAGGACAGTGGAGAGCAACAGGCTGAAAAAAATAAGTTGAATAAAGGAGAAGAGAAGCAAATCTTCATACAGGAGGATGAGGACAGAACAGGCAAGGTCAGCCTCCTTCCCCAGAAGAAAGCATTACTGGATAAACATGACAATGTTTTCTACTTTGTAATCGTGTTGGGGAGCCCTTTGAATTTGGTCTTAGAGTCTTAGGTTTTCGGGTGGATTCCTCAGTGATCTCTACCCCAAGTTACGGTGCCACCTATTAGGAAATAAAACTTCTCACTTCCCCACCCCTGGCCCCCATCCACCAAAATGGCAGGGAAATGTTAAGAGGCAATTGCTTTATTTTTCTGGTCAGCAATAGTCAGCAGCTCCCTTTGGTTGGTTGGGTTTGTTTTTCTCAGTATATTACATCAAGAAAATAGAAATGAAAACTGCTGAACACAGCAGGAAAAGTGAAATAAATCTGAACACTGCTTCCAACTGTTTTTATTTGAGCACTTCTAAAACTCTAGGAAAACCCTCCATCTTCCTAAACTACTGCATACTTTTTTTTTTTTAAGATTTTATTTATTTGACAGACAGAGATCACAAGTAGGCAGAGAGGCAGGCAGAGAGAGACAGAGCTCCCCGTTGAGCAGAGAGCCTGATGTGGGGCTCGATCCCAGGACCCTGAGATCATGACCTGAGCCGAGGGCAGAGACTTAACCCACTGAGCCACCCAGGTGTCCCCATACTGCATACTTTAATTTTTTTTTTCCCCAGAGTAAAGCGTAATCCATGTGTTTGGAAGTTAATTCTATCCAGCATGGACAAGCAGGTGAACCCTGGCAGATTTCCCATTGTTTTTACAGTCCTGTTGCCTATCTATCAACTGCCGCAATCGAAACTTGTTCCCTGTTCCGTGGTCAGTGCCACAGAGCGATTCTAGCTCCCAGGGCGACAGGTGTGGCTTTGTCCTCTAAGTGAATGACACTGGGCAGAATCCAGCTCACCTTTCAGAGGTTCACTGTTGTGTCAACACTGCCTTTCTTTCATTTCAGAGGTGTTTGACCACACTTCTGTCCAGAAGCGTTGGTCATGTTTCTTGCTCTATGAAAGACACTGACTCAGAGGCAACTCCCAAATAAGTGTTTACTAGTGTCACAAAGGTGGAGGACAGGTTTCTCTTTCCTAGCCATGGCTTGATCTGGAAAAGGCAGGAAGAGGTATATGGCTTCT
Source organism: Enhydra lutris kenyoni (assembly GCF_002288905.1). Lineage (NCBI taxonomy): Eukaryota > Metazoa > Chordata > Mammalia > Carnivora > Mustelidae > Enhydra > Enhydra lutris. Next base: position 19,162,122 of record NW_019154103.1, read on the forward strand.
GTATATCAACCAGAAAAGGGCACCTCATGGCAGCTTACAACAAAAGTAAAAGGATTGGACTGGTGTGAAGGGTGGCGGGGGGGTCAATATACCCATTGAAAACAAAATTCATATCACACCAACTGGCATGGACCCTTTGGATTGTTTATAGCTGTGTTTCTCTTCCTTATGCCTGGTCTATGCAAAATAAAGGGTAATTGGCATACAGATAGAGAGGCAGAACCTAAAAAGGAACACAGTAAAAGATTAAAAAGGGCTGAAAATGTGTTCTAACTTTTCTCCTATATAACAATTTAGCCTTTTTTTTTTTTTCTATTGAGAAACTTTATGGATAATGAAAGCCCAAAAACAGCTGCAACATTTTAGTACTCAGAGTAAAATAGTTTATGTATAAATAAATTTACCAAGTGTGTGTCTGCGTATAACAGAAGATGTGTGTATAGAAGTTTATATTGTATCTAGATTTATCCATATTTTTATTTATTCATCCCATGGGAAGTGTGGGTCCTTAGCTATTAAGTGATTATTTATGGTCCCTTCCCCCTCAACTGTAGAATGGAAAGTTCATTACATGCTGTTAATGATACAGTTTATCTCACTTCTTAAGAAATAATTTTACATGGGATTAATATCATACTATTAATATATTTAAGAAATTTTATTATTTTGAAACCTCAATAAGAACTGAAAATGAAGTCAGCTTTAAATAATTTTAATTAAATAAAATTATTACCACAGAAGAGTAATTATATCTCAGTAATTCTATGTCCCAAGAGACCATTTAATTTTTTTCACCTTTGTAATTTTTAATTATTTTTATTCCCATCTTGCAGATAGGAAAATTGAGTTGAGGGTGAAGCAAGCATTTTCTGACATAATTTTTAAACTTTACTTCGCGATCTTATTTCCAGAAACAAGATGGTAAAGTTTGACAGGATTTTAAGACAATTTTTGTAGCCTCTCTTCCAGATCATATGAAAAGATATATTTTTAAAGCTTGTTAAATGTAAAAGTGTATTCCTATATTATGGGACTTAAATACATCATTTTATTAATCTGCCCTAATTCTCCTTCCCCATTTTAAAATTCATTTTAAAGATTGTGTTAAAGATAAAAGGTGTCAAAGATAAGAAATGTGCTTGATAACTGGTCCTGAAAACTTGTAACAGAGAAACGTTATACCTTACTGAAAACCTCTTATTTTCTCACACTTCCAAGACTCACCCAGTATCCTGGTGCACCTAAAATGCGTCTGGCCTCCCATATAGAAGTAGTTGAAATTTGCTACATAATAACCTTTCAATTCCACCATCTTTTTGACAATGACAACGGTATTAGTGTCCTGATGCCCTGGTTACTTAAAGTATAGTGATGGCCCCTTTTGGGGGGCTGCTTTCACTGTTGATTCTTTTGATATACTTCTACCTCAATCTTAGTCAAGTTCTAGTGGGAGAAGTATGACTTGATCTGCAACACAAGACACTGAGTAGGAAGAGCAGGGCGAGAAGGCTCCCTGCCCCAGCAAAAGTTATGCTAATCAGTTTATTATTTTGTGTGGTAATTCCTCTTCTCAGAAGTGATTCAATTCTATGATAATTACCAACTTTATTAATAACTGTTGGCCCATTCACCATCAATGTACTGTTGATATCCTTCATCTTTTTTTTTTAAAAAAGATTTTAAAAAATGTACTTATTTGATGGACAGAGATCACAAGTAGGCAGAGAGGCAGGCAGAGAGAGAGGAGGAAGCAGACTCCCTGCTGAGCAGAGACCCCGATGCAGGGCTTGATCCCAGACCCTGGGAACATAACCTGAGCCGAAGGCAGAGGCTTTAACCCACTGAGCCACCCAGGCGCCCCCTTCATCTCTTTATTCAGCACTCTGAGTTTTCTTGTGGAAATCTTCCACCACTACCAGGTGATGGTTTCTGGTGGAATGGATACTGCCTCTGGCTGCAAGTGGATGGACATTTTAGCTAGACCGAGTCGATGACAGCATCACCAGCTTCTGGGGATAGTAGCAGGTTCAAGGATAGATGGGTCAGAATAAGTGAGACTCAACTCTGGGTCTTTTGATCTACTGCAAAAGAGAATCCTTTTCCTGACCGAAAGCTAGCAGACTGTAAGCCTGGGGGTGCTGACTGCCACTTAGGGGACAGCTCTGCTTGGGATCAGTGTTGACACAAATGGAAATCAAGCCAAGAAATAGCTAGAAAATGAGTTCTAATTCCGTCATGTGAGCTCCCAGATCCAGACAGGTCTATAAGTATAATTTGGCTTTCCATACATACACATGTAAAAGTAGGTTAAAAGGACAATTCAAACACCTTCAGTGTAATTTTTATAGCTTTTGAAAAATATAGAATTTATCCACTATTGGCACCTACCAGGCTAAGAATCTCTGGCAGTGGGGCCTTGGAATCTGTAATACTATCTATTTCCTCAGCATTTCTACTGCTCAGCTAATTTAGGGAAGCATTATGGGCATTCATTAAAGGTTCTCACTCTTTTTCTAATACCATCAACAGGTTAGGTGAAATTCACATAATGCCTCCGTAGCTTCCCAGAAAGCAGACTATAAAATCAAATAGGCTGAGGGCCACAGTTACTCTCATTCTGGGAGCTATAATGCCACCACCCCTTTTCTCATCCAGTGAAGAAAGAGAAAGTCTCTCCCACATAATGGCAATCTCTTAAGGATTGTTATATTTTTTTATTTGAGAGACAGAGAGCCAGGATCTGCACTAGTTGGGGGGGTGGGCAGATGGCGAGGAAGAGGCAGAGAATCTCAAGCAGGGTCCGCCTGATCAGAGGCTGATGTGAGGGGCTCCATCATCTCACAGCCCTGAGATCATGACCTGAGCCAAAACCAAGAATCAGGCACAAGCCACCTAGGTGCCCCATGTGGGAGACACTTTGATGGAAGGAGGTCTCCTTTCTTTCTTTCCAATAACCTCCTGGTAAATTTATACAGTCTCTAATCCCTCTGTGTTCTGGAAGATGTGTGGCTTACTTTCCTGGTAATTGTTTAATTAGGCAAGTAGGAGAAGCAGACAAAATGTAATTTGAAATTCAACACCCAAATTCAATTTTTCTCATTGTCTTAGTAAATTCAGGTAACCCACATTGAAGGAACTAAGGTTGTCTGTTGGATCTTAGAATTCAGGACAAGGAATCATCTTGAGACATCATCTCCTGATGTGTAAATGGAGGGAGATCTCAACTGCTATGCTTTGTAAAATGGGGAAAAGATGCCTAGCCTGAGAAATTTTTCCAAATCCACTGTGTTTCCAGTTGGCTTCCAGCAACACCTTTCACATAGCACAGTTGTTTAGAAAAGTTGAGATAAACAAAATCTTCAGAGAAGATTTACTGGCCTCAGATCTGCTTAAGGGTGGTTTCCAGCCCTGCACGCTTGTTCACCTGTATCAACGCTAACGGTAGCCAACAGGTCCAGTGAGACCAACCCACTAAAAAGAATTTATTATTTTTAAAAATTATCAACCTTTTTATGTTAGATATTTCAGGCTAGTTTTCCCCTTAGTAATTTGCAATTCAACCTTCTCAGGTCAAAATTTTACCTAAGGAGCAGGCAGGTTCTAAGCATGGCATTGTACCACTGACCACTGCTCCTTTCAGGGAATTGGCCTCAAACCCTATGATTTCAGATAGGTCATTCTGAGATGTCTCAAAATGGACAAGAATTGGCTATGAAGAAGCTGCATGAGGTTTTCTGGGTCTCCAGCCATTAACGATCCTACAGAACCTTGTTGCTTTGTGTCATCTTGAGTGGGGTTTTGTGGGCAAGTTGTCTTGGTGGATAGGAATTCCATTGAGATGATATGGGCTATGTTCTTCCCATCTTTGCACCAACCTGCATCTCCTCTTAAAATTGTATGTTAAAGACTTGTTATTTTTGACTAAGCTGTACACAGGGCAAGAAGAGGAGAGAAAAAGGATTTCGTAATGTATTGATGTCCTAGCTTTATTATCACAAGATTGGTGTGAGCTGAAGAAACAAACCTACTATTTAATTAGTACCAAAAAATAGTGTTAAGATCGATCATGTTAAAACCCAAATAATTATTTTTGGCAGATGCTCTGTTACAATTAACTTGCCTGGGAAGTAAACCACCCTGAACAGGACTTTGTCACCTAAAGGTAGCAGGTTTTGTTGGAGGACTCACAGGAAGTTAGGTTAGCTAGGCTGTGAGTGCTCTAATGGGACCTTCCTTATGCCTAAGGCAGTGGGCGTTTCACAGCACTCTAACATTTCTGCAGGCTAAAATAATCACAGTCATGCTCTTTGGCATAGAATTTTGAGGTTTGTGAGAAAAATCCTGTCCCATTCTCAGCCCATGTCCATGTGGAGGCGAGGTGGCATTTTACAGACGTATGTTTTGGTTAGACTTCTCAACTTTTAAAAGAGTTGTCAACTATATTCCCATCTCAGCCGAGGCTTAAAGCATGGTCTGTCCCTAATTGGCAACAGAATATTTGCACTCCAAGTACTTGTCAAAAGAGGATAACGCTGAATGCTCGCTGCCCAGTGCCTATCAAAAATCAGTCATGAGAAATTGTATTTATGGAAGATTGCCTGAAGGACACGCATTCCTGTTTAGATCTTCAATTTTATTTTTGGATTTAGCCAAACCATTTGAGAGTAACATACTTAAACCCCATGGCTATGCTACCTCAAATAATAGTTATCATCTGTGGTCATGTGCCTAGCCCCGAGTTAGGTGCTTTTCATACATTAGCAATCATCTTCCAAATAGTCATGTGAAGTCGGGGTTAATAGCCATTTTCCCGGGGAGGAAACAATCTAAGTACCATCGAATTGCTTGCTCAGGACCGCCCAGCAAGTCAATGGCAGAGGCACAATCCAAACTAAAGTCTGTCTGGCTCCCAATTTCATACCCTGTAGAGCCAGAGTTGCTTTTACTGAGTTGCATTTTGGTGTTACAGCAGCCTCTATTGAGGGAAATTAAAAGAGTGAATTCTATGAAGCACAGAATCGTATTTCACTCTAGAGATTTTTGTTCAACTTTATGGAGTCTCTTGAGTAAGAATTTCTGTGATCTTAATACTGGATGTAATTGGGCTTTCACTGAGCAACTAATAGGCTTAATATAAAAATATTAAGAAGATTCTGAAACATGAGAGTCTTTCCCTTCATCTGCTTTCTGGGAAGCCCAGATCCCAAGTTCTGATCTCCCTCTGTCTCACACTTGAGCTCTGCATTTTACGGGGCACCTTCACCACTGGTATCTGACTTGCCTTCCTACTCTCCGGCCACCGGTGGGATATCTTCACTTACATATTCACTTATTACACTGCATGTATTCTTGCCATCTACTTCCATTATTTTTCTGGAAGGACAGAAGACACATGAAAACCCAAACAAAAAGTCTGCACTTATTAAGCATCTAGTTTCAGAAACGGTCCTAAACGGCACTGGATAGCATTTTCTTTTTGAATGCTACGGTAAATGTGTATTAGGCTCTATTATTAGCCGCCATTTTACAGAAGAGAAAAATGAAACTCAGAGACGTTGAATGAAAGGTCCGTACGGTAGAGCCAGATTTCTGTCTGACTGGAGAATCTGAACTCCGGACCACTATGTTTGGGTCTCCTCACTTCCACACCATGGTGAGTTAATGGGAACGGGTGGATGTGATAGGATGGGAATAAAAGCAGAGTGGCTGGTGGGGGGTGGGGATGAAAAAGCAAAGGCAGAGAAGAGATTCCCCAACAGGAAGGAAAGGAACAAATTAAAATAGAAGGGAGAAAAAGAAGAGAAAACAAAGAGCACAGGACAGAGATAGAGTATGTTCACAATTCTGCCTCCGAAGTGTGTAACTGAACCGTCAGAAGGAAGTTTTCATCGTCAACCCCCGAGTATTAGCAAAATGCAAACACCAACTCTTCTGTACCTCTTCTCGTCTGAGCCACTCCTTTCCACAAAGGATCTGTTATTCTTTCTTGCTAGTGATCCTGTTTTCTGTTTCTGCTCCCAACCAAGTAGATTCTACCCATGCATGGAAAATGGGGCCACCCTCTTTATAGCAGTGGATGTAGTTTATTTCCAGGAAAGAGCCTGGTGGCTTTCTCATTCCAAATAAATTCCTCTCTTGGGGCACCTGGGTGGCTCAGTGGGTTGGGCCTCTGCCATCGCTCGGGTCATGATCTCAGGGTCCTGGGATGCAGCCCCACATCGGGCTCTCTACTCAGCAGGGAGCCTGCTTCCCCTTCTCTTTGCCTGCCTCTCTGCCTACTTGTGACCTGTCTCTCCCTCTCTGTTAAATAAATATTTTAAAACAAACAAACAAAAAAGCAAATAAATTCCTCTCTATTGCCATCCATACAAGTAAACAAAAAGAAGACTTAAGTGCACAAATGAACAAAATCAAAATTAAACTCTTTTGTTTTTCTAACACCCCCCCCCAACCCGTGCAAGAAATCATCACTGTTTGGTTTCCTCCCACAGCAGGGGACATGAAAGGTGAATGCGAAAACAACCATAACAACAACAAAACCCCTGAGAAGTAGAGCTATTCACATGGACTTCTATAGGTGGCAATGGAATTTGAATTTGAATTTGTAATTAACTCTCCAAAACACTTTAGAAGTAGCTCTTGCTGTATTAGAAAAGAGCTTGCTTCCCTGCTTTTACTTTCACATTAAAAAAATAATAAATGAAAAATAAAAATAAATTTTAAAGATTTCACTTATTTTAGACAGAGAGAAAACACAACTGGGGGACAGAGAGGGACAGACTCTATACTGAGCCTGATAGAGGGCTTGATCTCAGGATGCTGAGATCATGACCTGAGCTGAAATTAAGAGTCACGCTCAACCACCAACTGAGCCACCCAGGTGCCCCTTCAGATTTATTTTTAAAATGAAAGGATTTTTTCCCCCATTAAATTTTAAAGAATCTGTTATAGATTAAGAAATGGTAGGAGTTTCAAAAGTTTCTATTGGAACTGGCTAGATGTCTGTGATTTTCTGAGCTGGAAATAGCTTTAGAATTTATTGTCATAATGACCGTCTTTGAGACAATTAGGCTATGTAATTGCTGATTTCTGTAGGTCCCGTTTGGATTCAACATTTCAAGCAGGAGAATGAGTTGATGGTCTAGATCAAATCTAGTGTTTGATTAAGAGCATTCCTCATGGAGGAAAGATAAATTTGGTGGGGGTGAACATTCTTTGTGTTTCCACATGGAAGCACTACTTGAGGGTCATCCTCTGGGCATCTTTCCCTAGTCTTTCCTCCTTTTGTGGCAAAGATTTCTAAAAACAGGTAAGTGGAGTCATTTCTAGAGTTGCCTTGACTCTTCTTAAATTCAGAGGAGCTATATAATGGTGAAGCAAGCTCTGTGTTTGCTCCCAGCGTTCGCCCCAAATCCAACACCCATGATGGAGGCCACTGTGCACTATGGCTCAACCCATCAGGCAAGATTGTTCTGAAAATAATGTATGTGAATGTGCTTTGTAAATGGTAAAACATTAACAAATTAAAGATAATTATATCCAGATGCAGGTCAGTATCTAGCTATCAATAAAAGAGACTAGATTTTCATCTGCTGCTGCCAATTAGCTTAACATTTCCTGAGTGCTGTTAGATTATGCCACAAGACAGTGCTGTAGGCTTCTTCAGAAAGAGGAGGCTATTGAAATGCAGGGTCCTATTACGAGCTCAACACCAGTATTAGTAAAACAGCATTGGCAGTAGACTGGAGACAGAGAATTACATTGACAAATGGGAATACCAAGAAAAATTCTACACTATGATTATAGGATAATGTAGCTCAGAGTTGATGACATTAAGCCAAGGATATTCCTAAACAGGTCCAAATGGGCCTACGTATGACTTTCTGGTTCATCCAATTTTCTATCACTAGGAATCCAGTAAGACCCTCCAAACCAGTGCTCTGTGCTTCCACCAGATTATAAAACGTTTGTCTTTTGTAACCATACACAAAAATATGCTTACAAAGAATTTTTATGAGATCCTTGTTTAGATTTTAAGCTCCCATATTTAATGCCAGCAGTAATCTTGGAATGTCCTTTAAGGATACACTTAAAATTTGCTTCACAGCTGACAGACACCGGACATTTTAGCCACTGAGCATGGTGTTCCATCTTGTCTATAGGATTTATTTTTGGGAGTCAAAGGTGTTTAAAATAAGAATCCTTTGTGTAATGCAATTAATCTAAGCTTTAATGAGTTTTCTTTTCAATGCTCTTTCAAATTATACTGAAGATGTTTAAGAGTGTAAATGTCCACAAGGATTACATGGGAAGGATATATCCATTTTCTGGAGGCAAATAAATAGGTATTCAGTTATTTCAAATAATCAAAAAGAGGAGAAGAACTTTGTTAATGTCAATATTTATATTAGAGTGAAGGAGAAGAGTGAAGTCTTAACACATACTTCTTTGGAATTTTTACTGATCGAGCAACAACCTAGGATGGTTTCTTTAATGAGCTCATTAATGTTTGATTAGTGTATTAAGAGATTTCTAAAAGCTAGGGCAATCTCAAGGTTTCTGCCGTTTCTACGTGAATTCATGATTCAACAACAGTTTTAGGAAAATATAAGGTCTCCATCTCTTTACACAAAATCAGGAGTCATATTATAATATAGTCCCTCCTCGCAGAAGCTATTTGTTCGAAACTAGATGAAGAGGAGATATAAAGAAAAGCTACTTACATTGCCAAAGAGTGAGAAAAGTTGCCCAGTTCTACCTCTGCTTACTCCAGTGTAAGAGAAGAAGGTTTGCAAGTAATCCCCACACTCTCAGAAGACAGAGCCATTTTCTCCCTTGCTTTCAAAGCTTAATTTCTACCCAAGGTAATTTTCACCGGGGAAATATACCAGTGTTTCTTTGATCGACAGCTAAAACATTTAGATCTCCCTCTACAAAATGCTTTGAAAAAAGTGCATTTGTCTTCTTTGACTCACAGTCCACGGTTTATCCTTTGACTTCTTCCCTCAGTCATTCTGACACAGGCTTTGGGCTATCTGAGTGCGCACGTGCACACACACGTGTACACACGCCCCTTCAAAATGACTTTATGACAAGTGGTCTGATTCTGAACACTACCTTAAATTTCAGCTGCCCTGTTGGCTCCCGTACTTACAAAGTCTGAATTTACTGGGGGCCCTTGTAGTGCTATTTTTGACACATCGTTAAGCTCCCTTTTCATTGGGAGCCTAAGGGCATATTCAGGCTCACCACGAAGAGCTAGCCTAAATAACGGTTAAAACACGTGTCACGAGCTGCAAGGGGCTTGTTTGCCAGCAGGGCCAATGGTTCAGTGCAGCTCAAGCAATACCCTACAACAGGGTGGGTAGAAATAATGAGATAACCACACACCACAAGTGAGTTGTCCATCTTTGTCTTCAAGCATCTAAGAACACAGTTATCTCAGTAGGCTGGTGCACCCTGGGGAGTTATAAATATCTTTCAGAAGGTAAAGAAAAACTGTCAAAGAAAACACACCCGGAAAATACAAGCAAAAGAAGAGTTGTGAGCCATTTTTTAAAGCAAAATTTCAGCACTATGAGAACTTACTGAATCAGGCCAATTAGTTCTCTGTGCTTTTTTTTTCTGCAATGTTTTATTTTAATTGTATGCAGATTTATTCTAATGTTATGATGCTAATCAACCTTTGTAGCTATAATAAAATAAAGGCAATGTCAACACCTCATCAACTAATCACACGGCTTCTTTTATCCTAGAGACTGTATCCTCCCTACACAACACCTAAGTACTATAAAAATTATTTATACAAATAAACTATTATTTAAAGACTGAAAAGGCGTAATAAATTATGCGTAATATGGCCCAATTATGTGGTAATTTCTTTGTTTTAATTATTTGTATAGTTTTAATGAAGGGGTTGCTAGAAGGTGGAACCATTTTTATATTTAATGGAAAAAACAAATTTGTTTTAAAGAATGAAAACAAAGATAATTGGCTCTTAAATTAGAGGCCTACTAATGTATGCATGTTCCTAAATTATTACCAGTATTATTACTTTGTTTGTGCTATCAAAACTTTTTTATCTGGAGCTCTGATGTTGGCTATTCAAGTTATTTTTCCCACTTCTGTTAAATGTATTAATATCTTGCTGCTCATCAAGTGCCAAAATAAAGGTTAAAAAAGTTCCCCAGATTATCTACAGAAGAAAAATTGGGGAGGGTGATGACAACTATGATCTTTCAAGATGCAGTTTACGAATGCATCATAACTTAAGAAAGTGAGAAAAAAAATAGATTTATCAAGAAAAGAGAGAACGATCCTAAATTCAACACAGCAAATCAGCAAATTTCTTCAGGGAAAGACATCAAATTTGAAAGGCATCAATACTTTTCTGCTGTCACCAAACTGTTATTTATGCTCATGCGCCAGCTGGATTTGTGTATGTGCGTGCATAATCTTTTTCTCACCACTGATGTCATCATTAAAGCTGTGCAAGAATTTTGATTTTCGCTTTGCACAATCTTCAGGAGAGACTTGGACATTATGGTGAAAGTTTGTGACAAGTTTGGAAAAGTAAGAAACGCGGGCTTTACGGCAGTGAGATTTCACCACTGCAAAAAGAGAGGAAAGCCTGCCTAACTGTGTACTCTTTGGCCAGTCCGAACAGCACTGAAGAAACCGCATAGAGAAATTCCAGAGAAAAGAGGTAGCTCGCCATTTGGGGGAAAAGAGACAGACGTCCAGTACTCCCCCTATAGCGCTTCCCAGAAGGAGCGGTCCTTTTGGAGTTGTCAAGCCCACTGTAGAATTAGTTCAAGACTACCGATTTGGGGACATGCAGAAAGATACCAATCACTGGACGTCCATCTATCAAGGCAGAAATTAGTACTGTTTTTGCTTGCTGTCAGCCTCGTCTCGGAGGTTGATAAAAGCTTTGAGATACAAAGGCTTTTAAGTATTTTCATTTGCGAAATCTCAAAGCTGTGATGAATTAGTTTTCAGAGCAGGAGGCAATAACCAAGAACAAAGAGACCTCATACAGCCATCCAGAGGCAGCGGAGTGTAGAGATCTCTGGTTGCACAGGGGACAAGCTGACAGAGGCCAGAGAGTGGGGTCTAGGAAAAGGGCCTGTTCCCAAAGCAGGGACATGGCTTTGCTCAGTACTCTTATTTCTGACCAGCAGGACAGTTCCTTAAGTCAGACACCTGTCCTTCTAACTCTTTTGGCAAGGTCTCAGGTTTTCCAGAAACAACCTAGCCCAAAATAACCTATCGCCAACCAAACTTCCTCGGGACACCTCCCAACTGCATTCAACGATGGTGTGCTATTAGTTTCGTTAGCAGTTAAAACTGCAGAGGCTTGAGGGACTGGGTGCTGGGGATTTTGAAAGAGAAGGTAAACGGCCGGTTATCTACGGTCTTTTGGGGGGAGTGGTTCAGTGAATACACCCTTTTCTTCTGTTTTCTTACTTTATTCTCACAAAACCCTACCAGGAAGGTAGGAGTTTCCCTCTTCTGACAAAGGCAGAACTGAAGGGCAGAGCAGCTAGAGAACTTGTCCAAGGCAAGAAATTTAACAGAAAAAAGGGAGTGCCAAGGGCCTGGGTTTGAACCCTGGCTCTGCTCTACTAGCTCGACAGCACTGGGCAAGAGAGCTCCCATCTCCGGGCCTTACGTCCTCATATACAGGGCTGTTGTTTGTCGAGAGCAGAGATGCTATCTATGCGTGGCAATTCAGTGGGTACCTGACCCCACGTGCGGCCACTGAAAACCTTGCATCAGCCCAAGCTGCGATCCTGATGGGGACTTTTCATAAAAGTCAGAGTCACAATCTGCATCCCGGCTGTCTTACTTTAAAGCTCCTGCCCTTCCCTCAAGATCGTTCTTCCAACTGGATTCTGGGAAGAAATGAATGAAGCAACAAACCTTCATCTGTATTATCTGCATTGTGCCACTGAGAGGTGACAAAGTTATAAGACTGACAGCCCTCGAGGGCTTACTGTCCATCAGGGAAGAGAAAACATACACAGAGGACCAATTTAATACATAAAACATGATCCCGTGTTAAGCAACAGAAGGACGGTCAAGACAAAAAGCACTTCAGGAGTTGAGGGATTTTCCACGATGGAGTCTCTTCACCTTCTCCAGTCTCCTGTGCTCTTCTGGTTACCATGGTGGCTGCCGTCAACTGAGATTCTTTATAAAGACACTCAGGGTTGAGACTTATTGCTGGGAGGCTTGTACTCCAAAATTCCCTTTCTCCAGGGATTTTATAATTTCACAGTCTGAGCCTGTGTCTTTGGAATAGATTTAAACGACCTACCTAATTGCTCACAGTTTTGTCCTCCTGCAGCAACCCTAGTGTCTTCTGTCAACTGGAGGTGATAAAATTTGCCATTTCCTATTTATAACATCTTTGCTTCTTTTAGACAAAAGGACAAGATAAGCTAGGTTATTATTGGTTCCTGCTCTGCCATTTAAAAAAAATCATGGACTTAGAAATTATGGGGCCATATGCATGCCAGGAAGCAAAATGGTTTTTACTAGGAATATTCTCTTTGTATATAGGACCATTAATAGTGCCTATGAGGGCTTTTTCCCTAAAAGCAAATCTTACTGAAAACCTACTTCTTCCCAGAAAGATTCTATTTTTTTTTAAGATTTTATTTATATCAGAGAGCAAGAGTGAAAGAAAGAGAGAGCACAAGAGGGTCAGAGAGGGAAGCAGACTCCCTGCTGAGCAGGGAGCCCAATGTGGGACTTGATCCCATGACCCTGGGATCAGGACCTGAGCCAAAGGCAGATGCTTAACCAACTGAGCCACCCAGGTGCCCGAAGATTTTTTACAGAAGCGAAAATGAGTCCCATGGTCCCTGGAGATGTATCAGAGCACAGTGGTTAGGAACAGAGCTGGGAGCTAGTCTGGGTAGGAGATCTACCACTTAACAGCTATGGGTCCCTGGGCAAATTACTTCACTTCTCAGTCTGTCCCTCAGTCTCTTCTTCTGTAAGGATAATAGGAGGAACCAGTTTATGAGATTGTTAGGAGGGTTAGATGAGTTGCCTTTATAAACCCGTTAGAACAAAGCCTGGTCCATGGTGAGCACAACTAGAGCACAGGTTCAGTGGGTCAAGAGGGTTGAGCTTGCTTGCCCATTCTCTTTAAGCTTCTCTCCCGTTAGAGGGAGGAGAAAGGGAATATCTGAAATCTGAAGCCCTTGGATTTGAGGGTACAGATGGGGGCACTGGTTAATTGATCGGTCATCTCTTAACGTACAAGGAGTCTTAAGTGCCCCCAAATCAGATTACTCTTCATGCTCAAGTAAGGGTAAAGTATTAATCTGTGTATTTAACATCATTTTATGCTCACGAGGAGTCAGAAAGGCAGATATCCTGAGGCACAGCGCTTGGACGGGACTTTTGGCAATGGTATTTAAACATTCCTTTGCATACCACGGTTTGATTTAAGGCAGTGATTTGTTAACTGGGTCATCTGTAACACAGATCCTTTCCTTTTTTTGGAAATACACCTGTTTCTGGGATTTGATTTGGCTCCTAATTCAAACAGACCTCCAAGTGCTCTGAAACAAAATCAACCTAAAATTACACACTTATCTAGAGTTACATTTAGGCCATATGGTTTAAGTTGTCCAAATGTCACAGAAGCAACAGCAGCAGCCATCATCATGCTTTGCACTTACCCAGCATCTTTCCTGCCAGAATATTATGTAAGTTATAAAAGTTTCATTAAGACAGAGGTGTTAACCCTAATTCCAAAAGGACAGTCACTTAACTGCTATGTTTTGTTTTGGCTCCGTTTCCTGGTGAATTGCTACATAGGAGTTTCTTCAAGACCATAATGGTTTCATGATGGCATTCTTATAACTCATAATGTCTCCAGTGTGAACCCCTATGATATGGAAGACAGATGGGAAGCATGTAGGACAAAGACCTTTTCCCTGGCTCTTTGAATAGACTCTTAACTAAGTTACTCGACTTGCTGCGTTTCAGTCAGAAGACAATGGCTAGACTGTCTTTACCAGAAACCCCTGTAAAAAGCTTTGGAAAAGTCTGGGCAGTGAAGCAAACTCAGTGCATCACCTTAAGTCTTTGCCCACTTGAACTTGAAATCCTCTATCAGATGACAAGCCCTACTTCTTAGCATCCACCATCACGCCATATGCATAGCAAGTGGTTGACCAATGAATATTGAGTGGATAAATAAATGCATTAAATGCATAATTAGCTTCCTGCAACACCACAAAAAGTTTTACAGTAGGTATCTGCGGCAGATGTGATGGATACAGGCAGAGAAAAAGCAGGAAGAGGAGGCGGGATAAGAAAGAGGATGACAGGGCTGCCTGGGGGACGTATTAAGTGCTTGAACTAAAGGATCCTCAGAGTGGTTTGTATTAACTTCTCTAAGTAATGCAGTAGGATTCAAGATGAAACTCCATCAATTGTTTGCCTAGAATCAGTCTTATGGTATTGGGTACCTCTGGAATTATCTAGGCTGGAATCAATGAAGATCTATGCTTCCCTCATCATTAACCAAATAACCTTTCAATGAACTGACCAGCCAGGTCGTGTGCCAGTTGCTGGGTGCTGGGACAGAGTACTTCTCAGAGAGGCCCTCCCTGTAGTCAGCAAACTTACAGTAAAATTCAAGAACTGAAAAATTCGATCTTTAAAAATATAGCCAGCTTTCTCCCAGTACCAGTGCTTGGCTCTCACCTTCACATTGAAGTCATCAGATCTAAATATCCAGAAAGTTTTATTATTAACTATAACCATGCCTCTGGGCAAATACCCCACTACCACCAGAGTCCGCTTTACCTGCTAACTATGAATAGGAAGACAGTAACCCAATAAGGAGTATTGTCCTCATAGTTGAGTTTTTATATCTCACTATACTAAGAAATTCTAGGGCTTAGTCCACAGTTTGCTGAAGTTAAGGAGAGAGAAGACCAAACAAGATAGGAAATGTTTTTGTTTGATTGGTAGTTATTATAAGGAAGTGTAATATAAGCACGAATAGGTTTCAGAATAGAAGGGCTAAGTTTTATTCATTTAAAAATAATAGAAGAGGGGGTGCCTAAGTGGTTTAATCAGTTAAGCATCTGCCTTTGGCTCAGGTCATGATCTCAGGGTCCTGGGATGGAGCCCTGTGTCGGGCTCCATGCTTGGCGGGAAGCCTGTTTCTCCTTCACCCTCTGTGCGCTCTTCTCTCCCTCTCCCTCTGTTCTCACTCTCAAGTAAATAAAAAAAAAAAAAAAAAAAAAAATAGAGACTTCAAATATTTCTTGCCCACCACAGTCTCTCTCAGGCTGGGAGACCCAAGTCTCGTTGGGATGGATGTTGACTCTGTTGTGCAGATGACGGCATAGCCTGGAATCACCAAGGCGCAAGACCAAACCATGGGTTTGAATCCTGGCTCTAGCACATTCTAACTCTATGATCTCAGACAAATTTCACTTTTAGAGATGTGATTTCCTCTTCCATGAAGCACTAAAATAATAGCACCTTCCTTAAGAAAGGATTATAAAGATCACATGATGACATTTGCACATTGCCAGGCATGTAATATATGCTCAATAAATATTCATCCTCCCTAATTGAAAGAAACTAATTCACACATCAAACTCTAGGACTTTATATACCTTCAATTCAGTATTTAATTATGTTCTCTGGTAATAATTAGACATCTAGAGTAATGACCTCAGGCTAAGCACTAGAAATATGGCTGCATCTGACCCCCACAAGGGATACAAAGCCAAGTCCTTTGAATCAACCTTGTACCACCATGAATGAATTCCATATGCTAAAACTGGGTTTGGTTTAAAGCGACACCCATCCTAAACTCAAATAACGTAGCTAGGGAAAAGCCCCCATTCCCCAAACTTCAGGGGGATTCTTGAAGCTATCTAAGTTAGTCTGAGAATGGAAAAGAACAATTGAGAGAAAACCTCCTTCAAGATTATGAATGGTATTAATAGAAAACAGGACAAAATTGCAAAGCATGGGGTACATAGAGAGGAACGGAGATGACAAATAGCATTCTCTTCTCTCCTTTCTCACCCCTTAGCTGGAACACTAGGGGCCTGGGAAGAAGAGTGTGAGAGAAGAATTTTGCCTGTATCTTCTTAGAGAAGAACTCACAGTATGAGAAGAGATTTTGACCCTACATGAACCAGGTATTTGGGGGCTTTTGGTCTCCTGGGATGCTCTGTATTTCTTATGGCTCTCATTCTTTCCCTTAACCTTTGTTTCCTATTTCTTATTTTGGGCGGGGAGAGGTAAACACCCAGGGTGGTCTGGGCTTATCAGCCCTGTACTATTGAGTAAGTGATTTTCACCTCACTGGACTTAGTTTCCATTTCTGAAATAAGGAGTATTATGATACTAAAGTATTCTTATAAAAACCAAATAGTATAATATTCGTAATGCAATCAAGATAGCTATGCTTCCTGATTTCTAGAGAGGCAGTACTGCTACACGAATGGTGGATGGACTTGTTTTGAAATTGAATTTGAGTATTTTATTTATTTCGACAGAGAGAGACACAGCAAGAGAGGGAACACAAGCGGGGGGAGTGGGAGATGCAGATTCCTGCTGAGCAGAGAGCCAATGTGGGGCCTCCCATCCCAGGACCCTGGGATCAGGACCTGAGCCGAAAGCAGACGTTTAACAACTGAGCCACCTAGTGCTCCAAATCTGAGTATTAAGCAAGCAGCTTAACTGAGTGTCTATTTGATTTGAGGGGGATTTTTGTGTGTGGAGGGGAGGTTGTTGATGGAGTAGCACCCTCACGTACAGCCATTTCAGACGCAACAGCTAAGTATCTGGCACACAGTAGGTGCTCAATATGCAAGCATCCTTGGTATCTGAGTACCACAGCAGACAAAACAGCACAAGAGTTGGCTGTTTGGCACTCATCCTCGTCTTCAAGGAGAGAAGCAGATGGGTCCTTCCCTTGTCCTAGATTACCAGCCCAGTTCACCAGGGAATAACAATAGGGATTCAAGGACACATCGCTGAGGCAGAAAGTGCCCCTGGAAAATCAAACAGTGGAGCTCCCAAAGCAGCGCTTAATGGGCTGGCCATTACAGAGAAAATGGAGGCAAAAGGTAGCTTAAGTCACAAATCTATGGTCAATCAGAAAGATTGGCACTCAGATTAGAAACACTCTTAGGATCTAACTTTTTCTATCAGAAAGAGCTGAAAAACAAAGCTGATTTTCTATGCCATTGCTCCTTACCATTTCCTAGTGGCACAACTCCCACCCCAAATGCTGTAGAATTACATTCGGTATAGATTTGTTTATCAGTTCTTCTACCCTATCCATTTTTCAGCAGCTGATTAGTCTCCCTGGGATGTAGACACATCTCTGATCAGGAGCTGCTTGACTCTTTCCCATCCTCACACATGCATCCCAATATCCACATTACTTATAATAAATGTGCTTATATGTACATATATAAACACATTTGTATGCATATAGGTTCCCAACGCTGCATTCAAAGACCCATTCTGAACGGATGTATATATGCACTCATATACATATAGGAATCCAACTGGATTCCCAGAGGGAAATGTGGAACACATTGTTAAAATGTCTGTCATCCATGTAAGAGAAACAGAAATGAGCTGGGCATTAAATTTGCATACAGCCCCGAGCACAGAGGTTCCTGTATGTGTACCGTTCTCCTGTTCTTGATGATGGGCATATCTGACAGAAAGATTCTGTCAGGATTAGCTCAGGAAAAACACCCCCAAGGAGATAATTTGAAGACATACTGAGAATTTGCCTCAATACATGAAAATAAACATGAAATCCTCAGCACTCTCTGCACATTGAGAAGTTCCCACCAACACCATGATGCACACCGGGGGATAATCTACTGGAGCTAATTAACACACAGTCATACACAACGCCGTTAGAAGTGGATGCCACTTAGGATTGATTTAGTTGCTGCAGCGCTTAAAAGAAACTTGAGAAGGTTTTTGTGTAAATGTGGGAGGAAAGGAGAGGAAATAAAAGTGTAAAAACAGCTGCAAAATTAAAAGGTGCTAAGGTCTTTTTTTCCCCCCTGAAGACACTAGAGAAACTTATTGAGAAACTATTAGTATTCCAGTAAAGCTTTTGACTTGATTTTACGTTTTCTACCACATCAAAATTACACACACACACACGCACGATGCACAGTCTATAGATTGTGGCTATGAAAAAGGGCATGTTTTACTTTATAAGCAAACAAGCTCTTCACTAACTGCTAACATATGGATTGTGTCACCTAAAAAAACAACAATTTTCTCTCTCCATGTCTACTTCTCACTTATCTTCCTGATTTACGGAGATTTTCCACAACTTTATTAATTAGTAATAGGTCTTGGGAAAAATCATCCAGGAAGAGAGGGCCACAATTTTTTCTTTGCTGTATGAGAAAGACAAAACCTTAACTACTTAAAAATGTTCTTCCTCAAAGTCCACGTTCTGAAGTCTATCTTAGGAATCAACAACATTCCTAATCATCAAGATAGTGCAAGATCACAACCGAGTAAATAATGAGGTTTTACTAACCTGCTCCTTATTACTGAAACATAATAGAAATAATCTAGAAAAGGCCATTAGTGTAAACCCCATATCAGGCTTTATGAAAATTTAGAGTTGCGATTGATCGTCTGCCCAGATATATTGGGTTTACTAAAGAAAATGATAAGAACATAAAAGTGATTTCAGCGGGGAGAGTGTTTACTTTGGAGTTGGCAGGCTACTTTTTATTTTAGCTGTATTGTTTGTATCCAAAATAGCTAGCAATCATTCTTGATTCAAGCTAATTCTGTTTGGCTGTATTTTGTTTTCCTTTACTTGAGAGAGTTTATTAAGGATAATAAGAACTAGGACAAAAAATTCTGTCAATATATCTTTCCATTAGTTTAGACTAGCCTACAAAATAAAAAATTCAACAACAATGTACCCACCAAGGATCTACTACATCCAAAGCCTTTCCCACATCTTACGTAGAACACATAGACCAATGAAACCTATGCTCTATCCTTCAGAGGCTCAACACCAGAAGGGAAGGCAGACACAATCACAGAGGCCTCACACATGGGAAATACCGGTGGTGGCTACATGGACTGGTTTAGACTCACGTGGGTGCTTGCACACGTGTTGTAATCCATTAATGCAGCCTGCCAAGAGAAAGGGCAACAGAGGTGGCAGATTGAATGTACATGAGGTCTCTGCCGGCTCTGGCCTCAACTTGTTATCCAGGGGTGGGATGGGGGTTTATGGAAGAAATGAGGTTAGAATGGTTAGTGAGGTTTTATTTTCTGCATCTTTCAAAAAAAACCCCAAAACAACAACAACAAAAAAAACCCTAACCAATTATTAACAATGGTTTTGAGACCAGTGATTAGGCCTCATGTAAATTTTAGAGTGGTTTATGTATAAAATAAAGTCATTCACAAAATATTCAATACTAAAGCTGAAGTACACAAGTTTACAAGTGTTCTGTAAATGGGGGAGTATGGCTGGCTCATTTGGAGAAGTAGGAGACTCTTGAGGTTGTGGGTTCGAGGCCCACTTTCGGTATAGAGAATACTTAAAAATGAAATCTTAAAAATAAAACAAGAACAAGAGACTCTTAATCTCATGAAACAAAATGAGGGTTGCTGGGGAGTGGGGGGTAGGAATAGGGTGGCTGGGTGATGGACACTGGGAAGGGTATGTGCTATGGTGAGTGCTGTGAAGGGTGTAAGCCTGATGAGTCACAGACCTGTACACCTGGGGCTAATAATACATTGTATATTATTATAAATAAAGTACTAATTAAAAAAAATAAAAAAACAAAGTAAGAACAAAAATCTCTGTAAATGCAAGTTAAGAGACTGCTTTAACCGGACAAAGTACCAGAGAAAAATTCAGTTTCTGGGAATTTGCAATGCAGGCCCAGCACGTCTGAATGAAGCCAAGAGACTGATTTTTACATAAAAAGGTTGTATCCTTGTAAAAAATAAAGAGTTTTTGTTTGTTTTTTGCTCTGTCTCCAAACATTAGCCAGAAAACAATAGCTGGAGGCAGCTAGTCGGTCTACTCTGTGTAGAACAGATATGAAGTACCAAAAAGGATCAGGAGAGATCACCCTTCTCCTAGATTTCCCCTCATTCTGCTTCTTGCATGATCCCCCAATGACACTAACACCAAATAATGTTGGGAACAGACAAGGGTTTTGTTCATCGTTCTTTAAAAGAGTTGGAAAGATAAGGAAATCCTTAAAATATTAAACAAACCTGTGGACATTTCATTTTTATGCATTTCATTCATTGACCTCTACAGCTACACTCATCTACTCCCAGAGCTCTGGAGACCAACAGACGTTCCTTGCGGAGCCTGCTTTTCTTCTGGATTGAAGGGGGCAGAGAAGAAAACAGGAGGCACAGGAGGAGAAAGATGGATTGAAAAGTGTCAGGATGTCAGTCTCAACGCGATGCTGGCAGCCTCCCATTGCCAGTCCTAGGAACGTTTTTCTGAACCTCCTTCACTCACAAGTTTCATTTTATATTGATTAAAAGAGAAACCTTTACCGTTTTCCACCCTTCTCCTTCTTCAGCAAGTTCTGGCTTTTCTCTTTGGTCTTCTCAAACATCATCTATTTTCTTTTCCCGACGTAGTGCTTCCTTTCTCAACGCATTATGGATCCTTTCATGGAAGGAACCCAGTGAGATCTTATAACCTGACTTCGCAATAAAATCACCTGAGGAGTAATGATCTCAGGGTCCTGGGGTCGAGTCCCGCATTGAGCTTTCTGCTCAAATAGGGAGCCTGCTTCCTCCTCTCTCTCTGCCTGCCTCTCTGCCTACTTGTGATCTCTGTCTGTCAAATAAATAAATAAATAAATAATATTTAAAAAAAATAAAAATAAAATAACCTGAGGAGTATTGGATTTTACTCATCATACCTGGGCCTTCTCCGAGACAAGTTAAATCAGAATCACGAAAGGCAGAAACTGGTGTGTGAGTGCGTGTCCCATTGCATTCCTGGTGATTTTAACAAGCATTTAGTAGAGTAGATTGTAGATGGCTGGCTCCCATTGTGGAGACTGGCCCAGCATGACTGGCATCACCTGTGGACTTGTTAAAAATGCAAATCCTTGGGCCGGCCCTTATCCCAATACATCAAAAATCTTGGGATCAGGGCTCAGATTTCTGTGTTTCTAAGAGGCTTCCAGATGATTCTGAAACACACTAAACTTCAGAAGCCTATGCGCTAGATCACGGACATTTTAATTTTCTAAGTTAAGACCGTTAGCAAAATCTTCTTAAAGTGTGGTCTCTAAACCATAAGTGACTCTTAATCTCACAAAACAAACTGAGGGTTGCTGGGGGGGAGGGGGGCCAGGAGAGGGGGGTGGGGTTATGGACATTAGGGAGGGTATGTGCTATGGTGAGTGCTGTGAAGTGTGTAAACCTGGCAATTCACAGACCTGTACCCCTGGGGATAAAAATACATTATATGTTTATAAAAAATAAAAAAATTTAATTAAAAAAAAAGTGTGGTCTCTGATCGGCAATATCAGGATCACCTAAGAGCTCTACACTTGGCTTACTGGGGTTTTTAATAAGATCCCCAGGTGATGTATATATACATCAAAGGCTGAGAAGCACTGTTCTAAGAACTTACTCGAAATTCCATGGACTCTGCCAATAGCTGGCTGTTAGGATCTTATCAATACATGTAATAATAATTATTATGTGTATATTACAAGTATTAATACATGTAATAATTATTCATTTCTCAAAAACGGAACCTATTTATTCTTCAGCTATTAAAACATAAAGTTGTTTTTCCTATGTGGTGCCAGGTCTAAGCTTTTTTCTATGCTTCTGTTTTTGTTCTAAGGGTATTTTCAATCTCCTGAGAAAGATGAAGGAAGAAAAGGTCAAAATTCCTGATGTTTTCCTTAGTTCTGAGATGTATCCATTTTATTCCTCTGGAAATGGGATCTAAGGTTTGACAGAGAACAAAGATGGATTCTTTGATTTGTGTCCACTCCCACACACAGGAAGGGATCTCTGGGGGTAGAAAATAAAATAAAATAAAAACACCCAACCTTATTGGCCGTATTAAGAGGCAGCAATGTGTGTATTTGTATACACATCTACTGGAGTGGGTAAATTAGAGGGAGAGGGAAATGTCATTTCTAGCAAGTCAAGTTCATCACCCCTAGGGGTCAAGCCCTGGTGTGAGGATGCCCCAGATTTCTCTATAACAGAGGGAGCTCTGTTGCTTCTTGTGATTATTCTAAAACATGACTGTGAGAACCGAAGTAATGGCAAAAGGTCACAAGCCCACCTGCCCCAGCACCTGTTTTTCCACTCATCTTCTTTCATCTGCAACTCCAGCCTCATTTAGCTCAGATAAGAACTGATCCCGTGAAACTGCAGGTCCTTCCCTGTTTGGTATCCTAGCCTAAGCCTTAATTTGGAAGGGGTGGTAAGCGGGTGGAGAAAAGGGCTCTCAGACGATCTACATTTGCAGCGAAGAAAAAGAACACTTTCAGAGTTGAAAAGAGCATACTAAAAAATAATGATTTCAAACTGCCTGAATCTGATCAAAACCAACATGTACATCAACTACACTCAGTAAAGGAATATGCCCCCGAATCGTGGAAAGTCTTGAAAAAAATGTAGAAAGATTCAAAATCAAAGGAGTAACATTAAGAAATGAAGACACCGGGACGCCTGGGTGGCTCAGTTGGTTAAGCAGCTGCCTTCGGCTCAGGTCATGATCCCAGCGTCCTGGGATCGAGTCCCACATCGGGCTCCCTGCTCATCAGGGAGCCTGCTTCTCCCTCTGCCTCTGCCTGCCATTCTGTCTGCCTGTGCTTGCTCTCTCTCCCTCTCTCTCTCTCTGACAAATAAATAAATAAAATCTTAAAAAAAAAAAAAAATGAAGACACCTCCCTACCCCATTAACGTTAGTGGTCCCAGTTTGACCAGTCTGTTCAAAACTTATTAGTTAAGTTACTTCTTTTGCAGCTTCCCCACCCCCTCGGCCTGGGGGCGGAGGGGGGGGAGGTCACCCTGTAAGAAAATGACTTCTCTAACCACTTAAGATGTGAATATTTGTCGTAACCAGCTGCAGCTCTAATAACCACTGATCCATGGAATCAAAGCCTATGCCTCACAAACAATAAGCTCTTCTTGTTCCAGAAACTGCACGCTGTAACCTTCTCAAGTATTACAAAAAGTAGGCATGGGGGATCCCAGTGCAATTACAGCCATAAGTTTCTTATGATTGGATTAATTTCAAACTTCAGAAAAGTAGTTGAAGTTTTATCAACAGAGGTGGTAACTGATAACATACAACTGCTAAGACTATGGGATTTATTATTTTTTTTTTAATTTTTTAAAAATGCAGTGTATTGCCAATTTGGTCAACAGTTGAAACTAAAAATGCTGACGGTTTGAGTTATGTTGACATATCAGTGACGATCAAAGGTTTGCATTTCTCCTACCTAAATATAATTTTCCATAACAAGAACTACAATAATTCAGAAACAATTTATTCAAAGGATCCCTAAAGTAAATAAACCAAGTTCCATCTTCCATACCAGTTCCTTGGTAGAAAAGGAACACAGGAATGAGGGTTTATAACTTTTATTTTTAACCGCCACTAAGACATCAGGGAATTAGACATTTTCAGGTGTGACATATTACCTAAAAGTTAAGTATATTAATAAGATTTCAGTGTAATCAAAATCCCTGTCCTTCCTCAGTGAAGTAAGATTTTAATAAAATATAAATGTTTCCACTCAGATCCTAACCACTTGGGCCTCCCGATCTAGACGAGAACCTGGACACGTAGTGGGCACTCAGCCAGTGTGAGGAAGGAAGGAACGAAGGCGAGTACATCAAAACTGGACAAATACCCCTGCTGAGAGAAGAGAATTATCTCTCTGAAATAAATCAGAAGTTACATTTCTAAAAATATCATGTACTATTTTCAACGCATGCATGAGAAATAAAGGTGCATTTTGGTATGACACACACGCTCCACAACTGTTTGAATTAATACACTGCTACCAGTTACTCCAAAAAACAGCTGAGAAGGAAGGCAACGACCTTCATTTTTGCTTCAGAAATACATATGCAATGGCACTTTGTAGTATTAGTTTAAAAATAACAAGTCACAATGAGAACGCCGGTCCTTCTGGCTTTGAACTATTCTTAACAGAAGTAAAATTAAACAGGTCTAACCTGGTAAAGGTTCAGAGGTGCTAACAGTAATCGCCTCGTTGCTTGAGAGAGTGCCTGACTTCCAGAAGCACTTTTCTGGTGATATCTGCTACACAGTCCTAAAATATTATTCTATATTTTAGAAGATTTGTGGATTAATTTTTTATCTGAAGGGCCGTATGAGAATCAAAGCATTATGTTTCCGACAAGAGGCCTCATGATTTTCAAGATTCCAGGTTATGCACTCAGCCGTTCAGCTGTCTCCCACCTACATGGGGTCACAATGCAAAGAAAAGTCACCTCTGAGCAAAATCGTGAACTTCAAGGCCAAACAACTGCATAAATAATCTGTAGGCCACAGACCATCATCAAAGTCTGGAATTTATGCAAATAACACCGCTTACATTGAACAGATCTGTAATGGTGCAAGCTTTTCCAGCCTAAATCAGTGAGAAAGTAGGGAGCTTTTACGGTGCAAGATTGCTACCTACAGGCCAAATGGCAGAATGACATACAAGGCAATTAGGGTGGAGGGAAAATAGGCAAACTGTTCTATCACGGCGATGTAAGTTATATATTGATAAGCAGACAAACCCAGGAGCAAGTCAAGTTTGCATAACATGTCGTGGGATGCTTATGGACAGTTTCTGTTTTAAAACTACAACCCACGTTCAGCGTTTTCTGTTATTTCCCATTTCTTTGTTTTTCTTTTGGAGGGTCCTTTATCTTCTGAAAAATGTAAATTGCTTTTCTGAGGGGGATGAAGTTCTGTCTCAATAATGTATATTCTAATACCTCTGCATGTATATTGAATATACATATATGCATATATATATACACACGATAAATATATATATTCTGTGTAGAATCTATGTTGATAATTTTGTTTTTCGTAGAGCGATCGATTACAAAATTTGGAATAAGCTTCTATGGTTCAAGCAAATCTCATAAGGCAGCAGTGGCTGGAGGAGGGAACAGTTTATTCTACATTCTCCCTGACTCTATACAGCTTTTAAAATTCATTTGTTCAACACTCTCTCCTTTCCATATTTAGAGTAATTTAAAGATTACGTGTAGTTTAAACTGTACTTCTTCTTTAAGAAAATACCAAATACTTCGGTTATGAAACTCAGATGGTAGTTCATCTTACAATAAAAGAATCTGATTTTCACTGACAAAAAATATGATTAACACTGAATTCTCAGTAATTTATATAGCAGCCACATTTTCTGAAATATGGAGGGTGATTTTTAAAATACGGATCTTTGAGACTCTAAGACAAGTTATTAGAAATGCATTTTTCCTTCAACTGTAAAGAAATTCCAACTCTAAAGAGAGTAGGTTTCAAAACTGAATAATATATTATGGTTAAAACACATCAACAATCTGTCCCACCATATGTACAAACAAACATATCCCACCGTCACAGCAAATGCCATAAATGAGGCCAATGAAACATCTGAAAAGGTAGGGCAAATTCTTCCTCAGACTGTTATAGATGCTAAGTAACATCGTCAACATTTTCCAAGATATGCCTAAACGAAAGTTATCTTTCTGTAATACAGCTATTTATATAGTTCAAACATTCTGCTTGCCCATCAGATGATGCTCCCCACATCTTTAATTTTAAACACAATTTAGAACTTACTCAGTTCGAGGGAGGAAAGAACGCTATTCTTTATAATTGGATTTTGGCTTTGAATAATAAAATATTAACCATAATATATCCTTGAAATATTTAGAAGTAATAATCTTAGGTGAAATTCAATTAATTAAAGAGGGCAAATATAACAGACTTATCAAAGAGAAGGCAATGTACTAGCAATAAATATGCTAGTTTATTCTGATTTGTAGCCAACTGCATATTTTTCAGCATTTCCCCCCAAACAGAGTATGAATGTTAAGCAATTAGATGATGTAACAACGTGTGTAAAAGAATCTATAACTTTAGAAGTGGAAGTGATGAACACATTAACCTACAGGTGTTTTTTATTTTTTTCTTTCACTACTATTAGTGTCTCCTGAAGAGCAAATGTTTTATATATGGTGTTTAATTGTATATAATCATAATATAATTATGCAATGATTAAATGATCTCAATTTTACTTTAATTAAGTAGATAATATTTTTATTAGAAATAGTTTTCTATAATTGAATTATTCAGGAGAAATTTTAATAAAGACTGAAGACAAACGGTATAATTTCTAAAAGCAAATTCATAATGAGTTTTCTGTGAAATTACTATTTAATTTACCGAACGGTATTTTTCCTCATATAGTTCTCCACAAACTGGGTTGTTACTTTTCCAACTGATTTACACTTTGTCAGTCAGTATAACTTGTGAACAGAATTAGTGAAAGTGTTCAGGATGTGTGAGAGAATTATTAATTAAGGGTAAGAAAAAATGTTTAACTCTGCCCTCTCAGGCAAAATAGATTTTCGAGTCCTTATTATTATTTACCTGAGGCAAATAAATTCATATGTAGAGCTCTAATTCTACCATAACATAGTTACAAACCATAATAAAGGGTAAGAATTTTCCTGTTGCATTTAAGAAGGTTTTAGGAACAAAATATAAAGCTGAATCATAAAAATTATATTATGGTTGATGGATACTTATCCTAAGGCTATTTATCAAAATCAACTAAAATTACTGATCATAAGAAATAGTGTCATTATTCTGTTGGTATAATTGTAATGCTCATAACAAGGTAGCCTACTGTGTTTGTGTGTCATTCTAACGTGGACTGTGTATCAGAAAAATTGTCCAAACATACAACAAAATCATTTTTTTCTCAGCTCACAGGACTATATTCGGCATTTCTTTCTTATTGGTGTATTTTCATTGTTCTCATGCTAAATATGAATGCATTCTAAGACTACATTCACGTTATCAACATAAATTCTAGACCTATGGGGTATCTTTCTAGCAGGGGATGTTACTTTTATCTTTGTTACATTCTCTGCAAAACTTATTGGTAACATACTTTCAGAAACGCCCGCCAATAAACGACACTAAAATAATTTTCTTTATAAAAGCACAGTGATCTTTGGCATCGTTCACTACTTTCAAAGCCACGAAAGAACAGATAACAAATATATGACTCACAAATTATCAATTATGAAAAATAATCTGGTTCAGAAAGCTGCACTAATGTAAAAAGATGGATCACTTGTCACAAACCAATAAAGGCTATCGTTTGCGAATCCAATATTTGATTTTATCGTTTATGTTAGGCAACTTAAAATGATTTTTAAACCACATTACCTTGTGGAAAAAAATGTTATAAAGGTGAACACAGGGGTTGGGGGAGAAGAAACCAGATGTGCAATCTGTCATCCTTGAAACAATTTATACTCTTACATTGAACCCAGCCTGCAAATCTAAATCGCCAAGACCTGGTCAGCAAGGATGGATGTCTTAGAAAGGACCCTACCATGTTCCAGAGAATGGACAGTAGCAGGCCCGTTAGGATGACTTTGATTTTGTTTTTCCTTTTCATGTGCCATTCTGAGGGCAAAACTTTGCAGCTATGCTGCTTGGTTATGCAAGGAAGCTGAAACCCTGTGTTTTTTGAGGTAAGTGTAGTTACACTTCTTAGGAGGGTAGGTTTTTTTGCTTTTTTGGTCATACACAGAGCAAAATGAGGCTGCCAAGCCACCAAGCTCAAAAAACCTTTATGACCAGTTCTCTTCCAGATTTTTTCAAATTTATGATTTTATAATGAAGAGAGAGGAACAATTTCACCAGTCATCTAGAAGAGCATACTTGTGAGTGGCTGGGGCCAGAGATTTCCTACATGGTGTTATCTGAGGACCACTTCCTGCCCTACATGCTCTCTGATATCCCAGTTACAACCTTTTCTACATGCTTGGCAATAAGGATTGGGATGCCTAAGAAAATCAGAATATCTTGTCCACGAGGCCAGTAATAAAATGTGCATAAACGGGAAGGTGGCTCATTCCCGCCCCTAGATAACAAATTTGATCATTAGATGATACAGGGCACAGATGAGATTCCCTGACATAAAATATGGCAGACACGGGCAGAGGGGAGCAGATAATGGGGAGCAATCTTAGGATAATGACATGCTCAGATGGGTATCTGGTGGGAAGACCGAAAAACGGTCAAGGAAGGGATGGGTCTAAGGTCAGAAAGGGGTTCACATTCCAGGGACATTACGACACAACGGGCTTTTACTATAGACTTCTTCCCACTCCTTACTCAGTAAGGAAATAATAGCAACCCTGAAACCAAAAAAGGAAGAGACCAAGGGCCTGGTTATCTATGCCAACTCATAGTAAGAAAAATTAAGTATTCAACCTTGGATCAACCTCTAACAGCTTGTTTGAGGTGAGGGTCATGAATTTTGCTTGAAATGGGGCTCATGAACGTTCTTGGATATATTCCTACTTGGACTCTGTAAAGAAGTGAAAATGAGGTTGGGGGACGGACATCATTGAGTAACTATTCAATTATGGCAACTGCTAGCTAATGAAGACCTATTACAACTAAGTTTTTAATAGAAAATGTGCTAATTGACTA
Source organism: Enhydra lutris kenyoni (assembly GCF_002288905.1). NCBI lineage: Eukaryota > Metazoa > Chordata > Mammalia > Carnivora > Mustelidae > Enhydra > Enhydra lutris. Next base: position 19,190,911 of record NW_019154103.1, read on the forward strand.
GGTTGGAGCTCAGAACAAGCATATGGCTAAGATGTTTGATTACCTAGTCTGGTTCCATGTCAGTGATCAACTCTAACACTGTAAAAATGAGTGTTTCTATGACAACTACTGAGCTTGCTGACTAAGTAGTGGGTGACCAACTTGAGGGATGAATTTCTCCAAATAATATATGATCCATTAGTCCCCACACTCTGTAACCTGGAGGCTCATCAGCTGAAGCATGCTTTTTCTTGTCCCTTACTCAAAACATTCATCTTGCTCTCAGCCTTGGCAAAGCTTAAAGCAGCCTCTCACGTGAAGAATATTGCATAGGATTTCCTTTTTAATTGGAAAGGGTCTATAAAGCTATGAATCTAATCTTCTCATAAAAGCAAAACAAGTCAACACCCTCCGACTAGGTCCGAGTCTAACACTCAACCTCAGGGGGAGTGATTATAATAATTCTGGAAGCTTCTGGACAGGGCCAGCCTCTGGGTGAAAGGCAGCTGGTACAGCAACTTTCAGGAGATGGGTATTTCATCGCCCACAGTTTCAGACAAAAACTTTATTCTCCAGTGTCATTCTAAACTAAAATTTCAAACAGGTGTTCGATGCTAAGGCTGTAACCAAATTATTCTCCCTTATAACCTGCAACTCTGATAAGACTTCCCTCGGAAATATAATGGTTACATAGCCCTTGTATGGCTTTAACAAACCCCTATTTTCTTTCTGAACCATACAATGTGCAGTCTATTTGCACCCATTCAGGACTAAATTACAGATAAAGTTACAGCAAATTTGTTTTCTCAAAAAAGCAGTCAGCCCTAATATCCCTTGAGTAATAAAAGCCTTGTCTTTCATTCAGAACTAGAACTGGCATAATTTTCTCCCAGAAACAAACTCTACTTCCTGCGACAATGGACCTGTTCTTGAAATTCTGAATGGGGTACAGCTCAATTTGCAGGTGTTCGGGTATAAAGGTAAAAGGGCATTTGACCCCCCAACTGGCTACTGTTGCTGTGGTAGGTAACTTCAGTCTCCGAGTTATATCATTCTAGTAGATAAGCTGCCAGAATTTTCAGCTCTGAATTACAGAGGTAGGCTCAAGTGAATCAATAATTTATACAGATATATCTCATTCGTTCTGATGGTATAAAGATACATACTAACAGCCTGCTGCAGCCACAGAACAAAACCAGAGAGACACTTTTTAAAAAGAGAGACAGAAAAAGAAACCCATTTATCTATGGGAGCAGAAACATTACGTAATAATGACCTAATGGCTTATTAATTTTATTTTTCAACTGTTTAAACAAATGCCGTGATGAGATAAATAAGCTCTTTATGAATCCCAATAAGGTGAATGTTAAACTAACATTTAAAACTTTCGGGTTGACTTTAAAACAGAGTGATATTGTACATAGCAGTTTAATACAAATCATTTGAAAGATTCATGTACCTGAGAAGTTTACATTCACTAGCTTAACTAAACCCTTCAAATATTTTATTACTGAATTTCAGTATAAAATTACTTTCAAAAAGATGAGGATCAAATACATTTAGGGACTGTACACTAAGAGTATTGTTAATATAGCCTTATGCTGTTAATCATTACCTGGGGAAAATTACATAGTGTTTTATTCGCTAATACTATGACATTTTTATTAACTCATAATCCCTGTGCTAACAGTGGTGCATTAAACAAGTTATATTAAGAGGGCAGCAAATATTAAAAATGCCTATTTAAAATTCCTCAATCATGTTAAAGGGAATCCTCTCACACACGAGCCTCTCTAAAGGAAAGCGGCACCCCAAACGGTGTGGCTACATTATAAATTAATAATCAATAGCCCGGAGAGCTTAAACAATATTTCTGTAAGTTCCTGCTGTCTTGTCCCTAAGGATGAAGGGAATCTGTGATCTAAAAACATGATAAAAATCTGTCCTAGCAACTTCAGTTATAAATAGTGACTGCTTCTTGACAGATCTGAAAATTTATGTGCGGATAAGATGCATTAGAAGTTGGTCCCTTGCCCATTTTACCTCTTCCCGTTCAAGGCCGGACATATCGTCTGGCTCGGACATAGGAACCAAGGGCGTTCAGAACCGGTTTAAGAAGACTGGGCACAAAATTAATTAAGGCAATAGACCCAATGAGAAGGGAGATGGGAATCAGAGGTAATACTCAGGTACCCTATTTTCCTCCTCACAGAGAAATTATCGTTTCCTCTCTTTTCCGAGCCAACTCCTTGGGAAATAGGGCAGAGGATAAAAATCTGAAAGGAAATAAAAGCACATGCAGGAGTGAAAAGGAGAGGGCGAGGGAGAGCGCGAGAAAGACTTCGGCTGCGGTCTCTACCCAAGTCCTTAAGCATTTCCATGCGATACACTGCGGCTGTCTGCTGTAACCGGTTAACATTTCTGGCCTTCCATGAAAATATAACTCGTCCCTTAAAGTAGAGAGAGAAAGAAGAAATAATGGAGTGTCCCATTTCTGACAGTCAAGAGGAAAAGGAGAGAAATGTTCCCACACTGATCTCATTAAGATGACGAGAATAATGAGTGTGAATCTTATGTATGAATCTCCTAGTAGATAGAGGAGGGCATAAATGTATCCCACGTTCACTCTTTTATGATGCCTGATATACTACATTTATTCTCAGCTTCATCTGATACTACTGTTGGGGGCTTCTGTGACAATATTACAGCTTTAACTTCAAGTTTTGCCGCTGAAGTCATCGGAGTCAGTCATTCAACACAGCTTTATTGAGTGTGCATGAAAACGGGGAAGATCTGTTAATGGCAACTGAAATGCATCTCGGGCAGAACTGCCTGGATTTATTTCCTGTCACTGGTTCTAGTAATGGATTAAAAATACTGACAAATGGCATTTTTCAGTTTATAATCTATTTTATTTCCCAGTTCCTTAAACTTAGGTTAAACATTCTACTCAATAAGAAATAGCACCCCGGTATTACTGAACATGCCTAAATATTACTGAATATTTTTGGACGGAGAGGCACACGTTTTTCAGCCAACACTGACGAGATGGTTTTTCTGGTTATTTATTTCTCTCTCTTTGATTCGGGAGGAGATATTTTCATACAGTAATTTTAAGTAATATCAGTTTTCAGGACTGATACAAATTCTGAAACACAACATTGCTCGCAGAAACCAAACCCATGCTACGATCGTGTGCAGCGTTCAAGCCTAAATGATCCATAGGCCCTTGTATTTCAGGACTTCAAAACATTTCATACAGGGGATTTAATTTGCTCTCTTTACTCCAATAGCCTTAATAGCAATAAATTGGTGCACAAGCTTACAGCACAGAATTTATATAACGAAGGCAGCAACACCCTACAAAATCTAAGCGTATCTCAACATAGGCTCAAATTATTATTTTAGTACTTCTACTGCTTTGTAAAAGGATAGACTATTCCACTAGGTTGCTCAATTATAGCTAGAAAAACTTTGATTTACAGACTTCTGAAGGACATTTGGAAGGAGAGCAATATGGTGAAGCTGGATCACCAACTTTTCCAGAAAACTTAAAATACGTACACTTTCTTCCTGACATTTATTTAGTCTAATGAACATTTAGGCCATGGACAGCTTCATCTTAGCTACCGTTAAATCAATATGAATCAATAGAGATGGTTTAAACTGTTTAAGTAACTCAAGGAAAATATATGTTTGAAACCTGGAAAATATATTCTTAATGAGTCTACATCGACTTTTGGGAATAAGTAGTTTATACTACTTGGAGGCCTAATGACATTACTCGTCTAAAATGTACCCCACTTAGACACAGAGCGAGCCCTTCAAGGGTTCTGTATTACCAGACACTCATCTCAGCAGTGGGTTGGAGCGTGATAGTGTGATGTGATCTCAACTAACAGAAAAGTTCATTAAAACCTAAGATGCACACTTATTAACCTCAGGAAGAATGCTAAGCAAAGTGCACGCAAGTTAACTCTTTCCAATAGGCAATGCCAACCCTCTCAGATCAACATACAACTTAACAGGAAATATCAAGGATTGGAAGTCCAATTTCTTACTCTTAGAATTCTATAGGACAATGTCCGACACTTGGCGTTCCTTAATTCAGGACAATTGATACATAAATTTCAGGATAGCGAGGTAGATATTTCTGTCTTTCGCTCTTTCTCTTTCTGTCCCTCTTATCTTTTCAATGTTGCAGTCTTTGAAACATCGACTCCCGGCCATGGGGGGAGAAGGAGAGTAGTATCTCAGTAAGTCCCTTCACATTAGAGCACTTCCATCTCCTTTACCCTACAATGGTCTCCAAGCTCCCTTCCAACTGTAACATTCTGCGACTTCATCAGCATCCTCCAAAGCCCTTACACTCTCCACCTTTGTAGGCCCCTTGTCTTTGCCATGAGGCAGGCGCTCCATGCTGATGGTAGGACAGGGATAGGTGGGTTGCTGGCATCCTGAGCACCAAGCCATGATCGCACCGAACCTACTTCCTACATGCAATGGGTCTACTCTACAGCTAGAACTCCATCAAGGGATTGATAGGTTTTGTTAGTGGCTCTGTGTCATTATTTATGACATTGCTCCTGTGGAGAAATGTCTTCTAAAGTCTAACCAAGTGTCTTACAAAGCAGACTTTGATATCTTATTTGAAGGTTGGGACACTATTGGAAAAATATTTAGTTTTAACTACACAGCAATAGAGATTTAAGACTTAGAAATTGTGGTAGGAGTCTCATATACTGAGAATTATAAAAAAAAAAAAAAAGAAGAAGAAGAAAAGAAATAGTACACTGCCAGAGAAGCCAGTGGAACCTAGGTTACAGGTTTCCTTTATAAATACCAGCCTCCTGGCTGAGGCACCCTAGACGCTCTTACCATGAAAAATCAGACTATTTAAAATAATTTAAACACAACCACAAAAATGCCCAATTTGCCACCTGGCCAAGAAAAGAGAATGCTGGTATCTGAACTTCTACATTTATAAATTAATTTTCTCTGAGTAGCAGCCACCACTTTACTAATATTACTCCAAAATGTAACACCTCCTTCATAGAACCTCAGTATATTAAGTTGTGGATAATTAATGGACTACTTTTAACATTGTCAATCTATTATTTTATTTAAAAAGTTTTTTTTGAAGATTTTATTTATTTATTTGAGAGTGAGGGCATGAGCAGGGGAGAGGGCAAAGGGAGAGGGCAAAAGCAGGATCCCCACTGAGCAGGGAGCCTGATGCAGGACTTGATCCCAGGACCCTGGAATCATGACCTGGGCTGAAGGCAGACACTTAACTGACTGAGCCACCCAGGCGCCCAACAATCTATTATTTTAAGTTAAATCTAAAAGATTTCTGTAATTGACTAAGGAAAGTAATATTTACTTCACTAACGTTTTATGACAAAACTGAATGATAGATCTCTTTTTTCAAACATGTAAGCATTGCCTGAAGTCTACTTGGCAAGAAATGTATAGAATGCTAACAATGGAAAGTACCCTAGAATTATTTGTGTAGAGCTAAGTGGAATATAAAACATCATATATTTATATATTGTTGATAAATTGCAATAGTAAAAGTTTTTTGATTTCTATGGGGAATTAGACAACTTGACATGCAAAATAGCCAGTAAAATCTGTATCTTCAGTTTTAAATGACTTTCCTATTCCTCAACCTTTTTCCTTCCCGTCCAATGAAGATCTAATAGGTAATCAAGCCTAACGAAGTATGCTTTTATATCTCTGATATAATGATATTCATTTAAGAATATAAAGAGTATCTACTAGTCATAAATACAGTGCAATGTATAGACAAAACCCATCTAACCCTCATAATGATGGAGGTTATATCACTTAGGCCAGAATTAATGTTCACCCCACTTCTCCATTTCAGTGAACCGCAACAATACACCCTTGGAATTGGTATAGAGAAGAAAACTCTCATATGGGTTTTCTTAAGGGAAAGATGCAATTCGTTAATTTCTATGAAGCCAAACAAAATCCTTTCTTCAATTGGACTCTAATGTAGTTCAATAATTTTGTGTAGAGATCACAAATTATCTTTCTCTAGCCTGATTACCTACGGGAATAATTTCTATTGCATGCAAACTACAGAAAATCCAAACTAGACTTCACTACCAAAAGCACAAAAATAAAACATAGTTAACCTCACATTAAACCTCATTTACGAGCATGCATTCTCAGTGGGGGGCAATATGGTACCCATGGGGACAAAAATTGGTTCATAGGGGAGAATTAAAAAAAATTAGATATTACAATGATTTGTGACCTTCCAAAACCCAACATTCCCTGAGAAAATCTTATTCCTTAGCATTTATTTTCTCTCATTTAACAAAAATTTTCTTCTTAAGGGGTTGAATATGGGGGGGAAAAAACCCACTGAGAAATACTGACTTAAAATTAAAACCAAGTTTTATCTCTAACATTTCTTTTCCATTCTTAAAATCAAGGTTGCCTTTCATTTTCACCCAAATATCTACTGACACTTCAATATAATTTCCATCTTTTCTTGCTTGTTAGCTTTGCTCTGATTTTCTCTTCATTACGTCCCTTTGAGCCTATAGCTGATGACTGGCGTGAACATGAGAATTGGTTACTCCTTCATTTTTCCTCTTACTGATTGCTGATGTTACCCCTTGCTGAGTGTTGGACCTCTGTTGTCATAGCAAAGGAGAAGGCACAATGTGGAGTCGTAACTCCCAGAACTGTTAACGGCAAGTCTGGCTACTAGGTGTATAACCAATTCTGACTGTAACGGTCAACGTCGTAAAATGAGGGCAAGAGAAGGAGCCACAACAACAACAACAACAAAAACAACAAAAGCAACCAGAAACAACTTTCTTAACATTTCAGGTCGGCTTCTCCCTTGGCAAATTAACTCTTTTTTTTTTTTAAACATTTTTATTAACATAGGCAAATTAATTCTTAAGACATTCATAATTCTAAGGTATATCTTCATGACTGGCCGAAATAGAAAAATGGAACAAAAGAAAGCATTCTACGCCTATTTCTTAATATTTACCTGATACAAGGGGGCATGAAAATATGTGCAGAGTAAACTTACTGACTGAAGTATTTTAATGACCCCATTTCTGTGAAAATTTACAATCTTTCAGAGGAGTTATTACTTACTTTATAAAATCTTAGTGAAATAAATTATATAATTATCTCCCTCATTTAAATGTTTTTCTTTGCAAAAACACTTTACATGATAATATTTCACAACACAACGTGGCTTGCTCTTTTGTCACCAACAATTTAAAATTGAAGCTGGAAGGTAGAAAATTCTTCAGAGGACAAAAACACTGGTTTAGGAATCTGAGGACAGACCATGATTTCATTGTTTTATAATTTTTGATCCTTAAGTCAACTCAGTTATAAAATCTGGACCAAGCTGCATATTTGTAAAGGGTCTCATTAAGATCCTGAGGCTGAAACTACCTCAGAAGTAATGCTTGCGGCAAAGTGGGACAACAGCCATACAGCCAGGAGGAGACCACACTGAGCCCCTGGTGTCCCCAACTACCCCAGCATTGGTTACACAAACCGTGAAGATTCACCAGAAGGCTAATTCCTGATTTCAATAAGGTATCACGGTTATGTTCGTGATATCTGCAGTTTATGTTTGATTATAAAATAGTGCAATAGCACTCCACCTGAGAAAAAGTGAAATAGTTTTAATTTTCCCCAAACCATCTATAGAAGAATATGTCCCAGATGACAGCATTTTACTATTTCCTACCTTCCGGGACAAAGGAAGGAGACTAGACTAGAGATAAGAGAAAAATGTGTGTGTGACATGCTGTAAGAATTAAATTCTTCTCTTTGTAAATAGACAATGAAATTTCAGAGGAATAAGCTTTTCAGAGAGTAGTAGACTGTGTGTCTTAGGTGATTATCTCCCTCCAAAGATAGGGAGGCCATTTTGCTGACATCTATGAAAACAGACAACAAAAAAAAGGGTGTTGGCATCATTTAAAGAGAATGATGCACTGATTTGAGGAGGTGCTGCCTTTGTAGATGGAACAGCTCAAATATGAAAAAAAAAACTACACATTTAAATAGACCTATCAACTGAACTAGAGCATCACTCCTCAAGAAGGATTAGAGAAATCTAGTCAAAATGTTTCATTCCATTAATACCTGATTTGCTACATTTCCTAAGATTCATGGTTGATTTCTAGCTAACTGTGATCAATCCTAAAACTCAACCCACTTCTAAATTGTGGTTCTTGAGGGGCTTTTATGCAATTGCCAAAATTTATATGCAGTGCTTTGTGAAAGGTACCACCTAAGAAAACCCAATTTTGTATAAGCCAATGCTTGAAATTTTTTTTTGAAAATTTCTTTTCTTCCTTGGAATTCAGATAAATTTTGGGGAAAGATGTAGAGTTTGAGTATCAACTTAAAGTATCAGTATATCCATATGAACTGGACACATAATCTATTTACTGAAAAGGAAGTTGTGGTACTGAAATCTTCAAGTTTCAATAGTCTTTGACCATGTGGAAGGAATTTTAGGTCATTTTGGAGGTATACTATCTTGTAAATCAGCAAAGTTCCAAATAGGCTTCCTTCTTTCTTCACACATTCGTAAAGGAAATGTTTAATGTACCTTTAAGCTTCGTATAATTAGACGGGAAGTATTGTTTTGTAAACTTAATAAGTGTTTTCAGAGGAAAGCATAAATGAAGAAGGGCGGACAAAAGGAAAGTCTGATTTACATAATTTTAGGAAAATGAGAGAATGCAAGGATAGGACCATGAGTTATAGATCATTTTGCTTTAGTACTTGTTTCTTTGATTTTCGAGGGTCCTTCTGTTTTTGTTGTTGCAGGGAAAATAACAACAATTATGCCTGGAACATTTCCAATTTTTCTGCTTAGCACTAAAAAAATAATTGTAGCAACAACAACAACAAAGGCTTCCATAAAAATCATTTGAAAACTGCCATAGACTCGGAGTGTAATTTTGTTGGTGTGGTATTACTGGTGTCTCTTAAAAGATGAAAACAGAAATTTCTGTTGGAATCTTAAAGTTACCTTCCCTATGTCCAGTACAGTACAATACCCCCCACACTGCTTACTAACATGAATGCTGAGACTCGAACTACATGCAGATGTAGATAGGCTTTTGTTTTCACATTGATATTTCTTCTTAAGCAGCATCCCCTTTTTTAGTCCTTGAACGTGAAGGCCACTGAAAATGTCCTTATTGTTTGTAATAACTTTTAGAAAAATCCATATGTTGTTTGATAGCAGCAGGCTTTCTCCACAGAAAATACTCGATACGGTATCCTCGCAAGCCTATTGTCCTCAGATCGTTGTATCATATTCCCAATGCCTGTGCAAGTTCAGTTCTTCCTCCCTTGCTGATGTTTCCTCCATTTTTTTTTTTTTAAATCATTTGGCTACACAGAGCTGCTTCATGTCATTCCTTGCATACATCATCTCTGTTTTTTTCTCTTTTCCTGAATAATGGCCCAGCTTTTCTGAGAGTAGCTGTTGTCCCGAGTGTGATCCTTTACTAAAATGGGGATTGAATGAAGGTGAAACACAAATTATCTGGAAGCAAAGGAAAACCAGGCGTTTGAAAGGGACCCAGAAAGGAACGAGTAATGAACCAGAGTGGCCTGGATGAATTGCTGGAAAGGGAATTCTCAGTTTTGACACAAAAGGAACACCAGGGATACCAAGGCAAACCCAGGTGGGGGGAGAGTCTCTGTAGGAAGCCTGCCTCATAGGCTGGTCAGTAGAGAGGGTGGAAGCCAGCAGCCTTCCAGATATGAACAGAAACAAATGTATTTTATGAGTAACAGTTAGGCATTCAAACATGCCCGTTCTGGAACACAAGGTACTCTGAGGGGTTGACATCCCTTCATAATTCATGTTCATTGTTTCTCTAAGTAAAATATGTGTCTCCCCGTAGTTATTCTGCTAGGAATTGTACTTTAAAGGCAAGAGGACATTTTTGATAATGCACATCTTAAACTTTTCATTAAACTACCAAATTTAAATTCTACCTTTTTGTGCACTCTGACATTTTTGTCTGGCATTTTCATTAATTTTGCGACATACATAAATGTAGCTGAAATGTTAACTGATCAATACTTTGTCTCTCTCATGTAGCACTAGCGTTCCATTCCCTAAGGACCACACAGCAGAACAGAAATTAAATGTGTAAAATATCAAATGTTACTGTTAAACACAGCGGCACTCACTGTACAACGACAGAAAAGGCTAAAACAATTCCAAATGGACAGATGGTACCACAAATTATCTACAATCCCATTTAAAGATTAAAGTTTGTCCTGTAAAATAATTCTCTGACACACACTGAAGTGTGTCCTTTTACTGATAGCTCAGTTGTCCAATTATTTTTGTGCTCATTACAGTGAGAAATGACAGTACTGAAGAGAAAGAGAGTGTGCACTCTGGTTTTTTTTTCCGTGTTGCACCCACTGACATCCACGAGAACACAAATGTCTGGTCAAGAGCCTGATGAAAATTAGACCCAATTTATGAGACATTTCCACGTCTACAATAGATGATTCCGAAAGATGAGCAGGGCCTTCCGCGCCACACACGTCTGTGTGTGCTCTTAGGCATACAATATTCATAGTAAAATTTAAAAACCTAATTCACAGCACACAATAACAAGGACATTCCCAGGAACATGCTCGCCTCTATTTATCCCTCACCTCCCAGGCCGACTGCAGCTTCTAATCTCTGCGGCCGGCTCTGTCTCTTCCCCAGAACACATAGGCAGTGCCAGAGAGGCCGCAGCAGCGTTAACCCTGCATTTCTTACGCTTTCCACTTTAATGGACACTGGGACCAAAAAAAGATTGTTTTTCCATTTTGATTTCATTATTCTACATTTATTTTTGGATAGAAAATTAGCAAAGAAAAAGAAAACGGAATAGGGGGGAAAAAAAGTCACTTAAACATTATAAAGTTTACTGATCTGGGCCTAAAACCAAGCCACATAATGGTACAAATGCGTGTGCTCCGTGAAGCAGCTGCATTTATGAAAAAGTGGGCCAAGTGGAACCAATATTATAATAATAGACCCGAGATCCATCAACAGGGAATGATGGGAACAATATGTTTGTAACAATGGGGTGCTGCTTATACTCCTCTCTTAATGGAAAGCAGTTCTTTTCAATAAACTGGCCTAAAAAGGCTCCAGTTATGCAATGAGATCTTTGAAACATTTTGTTTTTAAATACATCATTTCATACCTGTAAGACGAAGCAAAATCCTACAACAGTTTTTTTTTTTTTTTTTCCTGAACTGTTATGCTACTTAAATTACAAGGGGTATATTTTAAAAGCTCCTTTGGAAAGAAAATAGTATCTGTTATGTACTTTGGGCAAGGTTCTTTTCTGTGCCTCAGTTTTTTCCTCTGTATATCGGGAAAATAGTAGTATCTCTCTTATAATTAGGTTAGTAGGGAATATTAGATTCATTTATGCATGAAAAGCACTTTCATGCCTTAGCGCCTATAGAACAATTTCCTGGCACATAAATGCTCAGCAAGTATGAGTTGTTGTTGTTATTATATAGAGGATTATTATGTTATATACATATTACATATATATTTGTTGTTATATATATAACATATTATGGATATGTTAGTTGTTATTATATAGAGGATTGTATTACTACATATGAGTTGTTATATATATGACATGTATAACATATATCTAGCATATATAACATATTATTATATATGAGTTGTTATTATATAGAGGATTATTATATTATTATTTAGAGGATTCAATTCATTATAATTTAATTGAAGGTCTAGGGAAAATTGCTGCAGAGCATTAATCTGTGCCTATCATCATTTAATAACCAGCTTTACTAGAGCAAAGCCTTATCATTCAAGAAGACTTACTCCACTTTAGAAAAAATTTTCAGACCGATCGCTGGTTACTGGCTGGCCTACTGATTCAGATAGCCATTTATATTGGGAGCCTGCCAAGTGCTAGATACTTTACTCTGCAGGTGATGCTGGAGTACCAAGGTGAAAAAGGCAGGCCCCCCTTCTCATGGAATGCCCAGCTCAGGTCTAGATAAACGCAGTCCAGTTCTGCCATTCGTGATTCCAATCACATTCAGTAGAGCGTGATTCGGTGCTTCTACTCAATGAAACAGTTAATACTACCGTTTCCTCTCGAAAGTACTCTTACTGCCCATTCACATGCAGCTTGTGAGGCCTCTTTTCTCACCGGCAGTGTCTGCAGGGCCTTTTCCTACCTTCACGCTGGCCTCCCCCCCCACTTTTGCAAGCATCTTGCGTTCAGTTTGTGTTTTGTACAACCAAGGCTGTTGATAGATGATATTATCATCTTCCCTCCCCGGTGAACTTTGATTCCCTTACTGAGAAACCACTCAGGTATTATCAGATAACTGTACTGAAGTTTCTCGGACTTTCAGTGCCTGATTTTTTTTTTTTTTAATCAGAAGAAAATTGGGGGAAAATGTCTGCCATCTTGAATTCATTTCAAGTGACCTCGAGAAGCCAGAGGGAGTTTATGAAGACTTACACAACATACTGTCATATTAAAGCATTTAAAATGAATGTTCCTGAACAAATGACATAATTACAGAGATTTCTCTGTTTTCAAATTTCGCCAACTGTTGTGGGGAATGACTTTGGAAAGAGTGAATCAAAGATGGCATCATGGCATTTTCAGGAGAATATTACTGCTTCTGTTACAAGGCCCCGTGGAACCTGGAAGTAATGGCATAAAATACGCACAGAAACTCAGTATCATTTTTCCCCATTAACATCACGGTGCCCCTATGATAGTGAAAAATCATAATAAAGTTTGCTTAACTGTACTTCAATGTATTTATTTCATAAAGGCACGAAATAAAAGAATATTGAAAGAGGCAGATTTTCTTTTCTAAATCTTAATGATGGCAATCGCTTTCTTTAAGGAGACAACAACATGTCTATGGGAGGCTGGCTGCCTAACTTTCTGGTAACTTACAACACAAAGGGACATACTCACTCTTTGTTCCATGTGCTCAGACATTAATGAAAGTCCCATACAAGGCCCGAGAGGAGGACAGACCTCAGAGTGCTAAACAGATGTGCATACACTCATTTGAATGGTAATACTAAAATGTTGATTTGTTACTATAATTAAGGCTCTTCTTGTAAGGCCCCATAACAAAGTCATATTCTGCTAACCTGGAAACTATAAGAAAGCATAAGGTACTCATATTCTAACAAATATGACAATAAAAGAAAGGATTTTGAAAGAAGGACTCCACTTAAACTTCAGACTGAAATCCTGAATAAGCAAAACTCAAGTGAGAGCAGAAAATCCCAGCTAAAGCTCAGAGGAAAGTATTCTCTCAGATTTTCGAGCTCTGCAAGTTGGTCCCATCAGCAGTTTTTAAATAACCAAAGTAAAAGGCCACAAGATGAGCATTGTTAGAGGACTATTTGGATCTATCAAATTCTCACTTGTGCCTTTTTAAAAACTGAAAATCTCAGAAACAATAAAACTTCTCTTAAATAGGTCACATCCACTTCCAATTGACTCACATAAATTTACATTACCAACCAACATCCTACTGCCAACGATTTTCCTATTTTGAGGAAAAAAAAAATCTGTAGAACAATAAAATTAAAATGAGGGTGGTCAAGATTATTAATTTTTTTTTTAACACAAAGGACTTTTCTTGGCTCTGTTATTGGGATTTGGAATTATGCAATATGTAAAATTTTCCTTTTTAACTGTCACGGAGAAAAGTATATATTGGCTGAGATATCTTGCCTTCCGGAAGTCTGGCGGGGGAGGGGGGGATGTGTATTCTTGGACTCGGACCTTGAACGATCCATCAGGTTCCTGCCCACGGCAAATCTGTCCAGTCAAGTCTTAAAATAGGAGTTTTAAAATGGCCACATGCACATAACTGTTACTATAGCCACAGAAACATGCAGCTATGATTACTGAATTTAATGAATAACAATGTAAGTAATAAAGAATTATCATACCACAAAAGCAGCGAGGCTCCTTGGGGGTGAGTCCCAGTCAAAGCAACTATTAACGAAGTATGCAGCGTTTACAAGCACCATGACACAGCGCTTCATTCTGATAAAGTTTCTTAGTAGCAGCTGTAAGGAAGATGAAAATATTATCAGAATTTGCAAGACCAAAAACCATCAGATATGGTACAAAATTCTTCAAGCTTAGTGTGATTTAAAAAGGATTCAGAAAGTTAATAAAGTTGTAAGAGTATACCAAGCAATTTGGCTCACGAGTTAAAGTAATAGAAGTATGTCTGGTGAGAGTAGAAAGAACTGAATTACAAGAGCAATTTCTTAGCGAAATATGTTTTCTTAGATAATATTATTATGTGGGTTGGGCTACCTTTGTTCAAAAGGAAAAAAAATCTCTGATAGATTAAAAACATTTATATACTGTGAACCTTTAATACATTTTCTAACTCTTCAATCTCATTGTGATTTTAAGATTCTTTAAATGCTTTTTAACTTCAAGATATTTCACAGTGAAATGATAACGGGAAATGTTTTAATTTCATGTCTGGAGAAAAACCTGTCAAGTATTGCTTTATTACAGAAAACAAAATTTTCACCATTTTTGTAAGAATCTCCCTTATTTACTATCAATTTTTCAGCCTCTGTCTCTTGGTCTCTCTCTCAGACTCTCTTTCTCTCTCTCTTTTCCACAATCAATTTAACCTATATTTTCTCATTGCTTTTTCATAACTTTGGAGTTAGAAAAAAATTTATGGTATCCAATTGCTTTACAAAATCTTTCATTAAAAAGGTGCATGAGAACTGATAGCATCTAAATCTAACATTTAAAACAAGACGTGACTACAACCATAAAAAGAATAGCCCCTATACTAGATGATGGTACAAAAAATGATCTACAGTTCTGTTAATAATTAGAATATTATGTTTGCAGGTTAATAATTTGCTAATGCCAAATACACTTCAATACTGGTGTGGTATTTTAAAGAAGTAGTTATGTAAAGCCTCCTGAGGTCATTTGGAAAAAATACGTATATGTGTGTTTATAAATATAGATGCATGGACAGGCATACCAGTTTTAACAAGTTGTTAAAATTGAAATTCTTTCATGAAAAGAGTCACCCTATTGTTTCCTTCTTTGCTTCCTCCCCTGATCACCTTCCTTTTAGAGCTACTTTTATTACTTTTATCTATAATTGTGAAAAAAGTGTAATCTGTATTTCTATTTAGATAGATATTACATTTGTAATTCATGCACTGTCTTTAAACAACCCAAGATCCCACTGTTTATGGTGAATTGATTAGATTAAAAACAAAACTAATTTTAGTCTTCTAATAGCACAGAAAATTGTTAAATATTTTAACACACACAAATGAGTTCTGTAAACTTTATAGCCATAGCAAAAACATTTTATTTTAGCTGTGTTAATTGGAAGTAAACATCTTTTTAAGGAGGTAGCTTAGCACCCTTTCTTAACTTGATATCAAACCTAATTTAAATCTCCATCTAATTACGAGATATAAAGCCTTACTTAAAATGTCGTCATGACAGAAAAATCAGATGTGCTGATTTTCCATTTTCTTAGCTAAAAGTGCCAATAAAAGTTCACTTCTAAAAGTCCATAGCCAAAATCTAATTAACAGGAAGGTTTCCCTTAAAAGATGGAGCCCCCTCTCTTGTGGATTAGAGGGAAGAGCATTACCCAGGGCTCGATTTACACACACCTGCATCATACCTGTGGGTGGTCTGGACATTTATTTGAACCTCAGCCTTTGGTGTTCTCATTTACACATTCCATGGCAATCAGACAGTATTTTATGTTCAAAATGATCAGTCTTTGGCTAATGCATGAATACATATCCATTCTACGCAACGCCTACAGTATCCCCTCTCCATTCTGACCACCCCCATCCAATTTATTAGTATGGTATTGTCCTTGTTTGATCTCTTACGGAAAGGAAGGGAAGAGAGAGAGAAAGAAAAAAGAAAAGAAAAGAAAGAAAAGAGCCATTTCCCATAAGTAGATGATCAAAAATCCCCTAGTCTTCCCCCCTCCACGCTTCCAAAGTTTATTTGAATTTACCTAGATGTTTTTACAGATATAATCAGGTCTTCCCAGAGGGATTAATCTTGCCTTGCTTTTTACCTGTTTAGAGAGTCTGTTTTCCTCTTCAATGTACTTCTGTTCTTTGGGTATTAATGTTCGTAAGCTGGCTTTCACCTATACATCAACATATGTGTCTGTTATGGATTCATATATTACAAATGTTTACAAGTTTTTTCACGCAGTTCAATTTGCAATAATTTCTAAAGTTTCAAAGTCCTGGCTGCTGTGCTCATAAAATATAAATGTATACAGTGGCACATGCACGCGCTTCCGTTTCTTACGCCGGCAGGCAGCGGCCGCGGCACAGCCGCAGTGGCAGCCGCCAACTATAACAGAAAGTGTGGCTGTGCCAGCCAGTGGCAGAAGCGTATTCTCCAGGATACATCAAGGTTTAGAGAAAATGAGGAATGACAGAAATTCTCTACAAATCAGGAACAAAAGCTTTCATGAAACTGAACTCTTTAGCAGTACAAAAAAGCCAAAGTTAAGACTTACAGCATTAAAAATCACATCTATTTCAAGATAGATGACCCCCTTTGTTGGCCCTGTCAGCTGCTTGTTTTTCAAGACGTAGGCTTTCTGTTCACCATTTTGAATCTGCGGGAAAAGGACATGACAGCCGTCTGTCTCGCGGTCTCTACTGAATACACTCCCTCGGTGACCTTTGACCCCCAGCTGCTGAAACTGACAGAGAACCCAAAACAACTGTGGCAATTCTGACAAGTACCTGTTCATTACCAGGATCAAGTCTGTCAGGAAAAATTAACTATCATGGGATTCAACATGGCCGTGAATTGAGTATGTTAAAATTTTTAGTGTTCTTATTACAGACCTTGGTTGAGAAATGACAGATACAGAGCTGAGGTTTTTTTTTTTTTTTTTCCTTGAGCAAAAGCAACACAGAGCAGTGTTTCAGGTGAATAAAACTTACAGACAGCAATGGTATAGCAACTTTGCCCAGAAAGTCAGCACTTCGATCCCGATCTTCATCATAAACTGTCACTTCAAGAACTGAATGGATATCTTTAATGTTGCTGCATAATAAATATATGTAAGAAGAAAAGACTTCATCAGTGGGGGACAAGAACAAAAATGCTTTTGAAAATTTAGATGGCTCCAGCTGATTTTGTGTGTATGCATTTTTATGTATGCTATTTGCATATACACATATACAAGGTAGCTTGGTATCTGACAGAATTTCCCATAATGCACCTTTGTAGACTACAGTGATGGTTCTATTATCTGGAACTTTGAACACTTTTGTAATTTCAAGTTATAATTTTTTAATGAAATATAATTTTCCATCTGGATGGGCAGAGAATTAGTGTAAAAAAAAAATCAATGAGTGGCACAGACGTTTTTGAGACTTTCCCCTCTCATTATTATCACAATAATTCCTACTTCCTATTAACCCCATGCAAAACTCCACCAAATTTGATATCAGCAAGAGTCACAGTATATTTCATAAAATTTTTTTTGTTGTTGTTTGTAATAGTAGGACATCTCCCTTGTTTACAGTTCTTACCAAAACATTGACTTATTTCTGGCAGATTTATGGTAAAAATTAACCAATACAGAAAACAAAATGGAGAAAATGTAACATTGATAGCTATTGTACCACCCCAGTTTAGAAATTAAATATGTCCCATTATGTTCCAAAGACAACGTATGTTAATAAACAACTGTGTGAGCTCTTCATTTCTGTTTCTGGAAAAATAAACCCCAATTGCTGGCAGCATTTATTCTTTGATCAAACTGTTTACCAAGAAAACATGAATTAAGAGAAAACAAAAAAAAAATGAATATATTCATTACTGAAAGACTGCAACCACATGTGAGAAGAGGCTTTATCGGGGCACAATCAATTAATGGCTTTGATAATAATCAAACCTATTCATTCAATTATGCATTCCAGAGAAAAACACTCTCAACAACCTTCTTAGGAGTGCAAGTCTCCTGACCAGGCTTTCATCTCTTATAAAAATGTGGAATTCCTTCAAGATAAATTGGTCAGATAATTAAATCTGATTAGTTACTCACTCTTAAGCAGAGACATTATAAGACATTAATGAGGAATTTAGCAGTTTTCATATACAAAAAAATAAAACTATGTTAGAAAACTTTTAAGAAGGACTCTGTTTGGAGAGTTTTCCTTTGTTCAGGGTTCATTTCTAAAGCCCAGTTTAAAACACACACACACACACACACACACACACACACACACACACACACACTCTGTCTCTCTCTCTCTGAATTTAGGAGATACTACGGTGTAGAACAGCAGCTTTTATAGTGTGTGGTCAAAAGATTTATAAACTTTTTTAAAACAAAAGGAAAATTAACCCAAATGGTGTTCTGATAACTAGGACAATACTTAATATTATTATTGTACCAAAATGCAACAAAGCAAAACCAAAGCATCTCTGAATTCGAGACTGGATTGTTTGCTGATTTGAGCAATGGAACAAATAGAGCTTTGTCCTCCCTGGTGTCAATGCAGTTGGGGAGAATTTCAATAGAAAGTGTAGAAGGAAGAAGCGGTATGGCAATTCAGTTAATGGGAGCAAAATCCTCCATCAAACCATATAAAAATCGCAGTTAAAAAACAAAAACAAAAACTGTGAAAACAAAGAAAAATGGCATACTCTTTCCCCAGGTCTCAGTGTCAGAAAGGTATTACAATTGTGATATTCGCTGTTGCTAGCAGAGGCAGGCTAGATGCAGAGCTGCTCATCAGTTAAGAATAAACACACATACAAAGATCTCAAAAATAAATATTATTAGCTCCATTTTTGAAAGGAGCTCAAGGTAACAATTACTTACAACGTGAAGATTTTGTTCCACTCGGGATTGAGATTTTTGTAGACGGTATGTGTCAGCAGCCTATCATTGTTCAGCTCAACTACACAAAATGGGTCACTTTTACCTACAAGAGATTTAGGGGGAACATTTTTAGTATAAATAACACCCACAGTTCACGGTGTCATGATCATGGCCACATCGCTTTCCTGAAAATTTTTAGGAAAAATGAAAAGTAACATGCAACTTAAAAAATTTAAACATCAAAATAGAGTTAGATGTAACTGGAGGGCATTAACAATAGGTGTAATTCACAGCAAATTAGAACCTGAAAAAAAGGAGGAGAGAGGAAATTATACAACTGATATTTCAATTTGTACTTTTTTTTTTTTTACAAAAAGAGAAATAATTATTATGAGAGAAAATAGGATGCATGTCCATCCCTCACTCAGTTTTTCTTTAGTGCTAGAAAGATCATTTGAAAGGGTCAACCCCTTCACTTCTACGCATATATTTTCCAACTCCGCCGACTCATTAGTAACTCTTAACAGAAATTTCTTAACAAGTTTATGTTGCAAAAACTGCTATGTTACGGAATGACACCACTGTAAGGTGACTTTAAATTCCCTCCTAAAATATCTCTGGCATCACAAGAAGGTAAATTAGACCCTCGGAGGCAGAAAAAATTCTGCCATTTGAAACTTAACCTCAACGACCAATCTGCATGTTAAACAGCAATATTTTTTTTGTCCACTGAGAGTAAAGAATTCGAAAGTTATCATCTGTTTACAGTGAGTCTGTTCTGCCATAATCAAATCTTGTCCATTTGGCAATTATATTTTGTGATATTCTCAATATTTTGTAATGTCATGTCTTGTATTATAAGAACCCCATAAAGTCAGAAGCTCTATGGGGGCAGCATTAATGATATTAGTGCAGCATGTAATTTGTTTGATACCTTATACAAATGACAATGAAATCAATATTTAGACAAAGCTGTCCAGAGGTCATATCTTTTAAACTACAATATTGATTTAGACTACATACGAGGTTAATGTGCATATTATTAACTTTAATGATAAAGAATAATTGTTTTAAATGCATTGTGAATTGTAGTCACAGTAGTTTACACTTCTACGAAAGCTTAAATATCATTGAAGATTTTCAATTAAATTTTAATAGGAAGGAATCCATTAGCTATCAGCGATAGAGAAGCCACATATTCCCACACAGCAGTGTATTTACTTTCCATATTGCAATTCTTAACCCACTGAGCCACCCAGGTGCCCCTCCATATTGCAATTCTTAAAATGAGCCGTACAAACTTTGACTCACCTTTAATCTAATTTATTAGTTATATAATAATAAAAAAAAAGGAGTAAATATATGTGAGTTAGTTCAGGCATCTCATATACCCCAGGATGCTTGCATAATTTAGCAATATGGTAGTCTTCTCAATTTTTGGTCTTGGGAACAATTTTGAGTAAAGAATAGAGAATCGAAAGTCTTTGAGGTCTGTTGACATTTTTATTTCTGTCTTCGGATCTGCATTATCCTTTTTTTTTTTTTAAAACTCATACACACATACACACCATCGACAACAGAACTCATAAAGAACAGTTTGTTCATTAAAACACAATGCAAAAGGCTTTATTTGCTACATCAAGAATTTTATTGTCTTCCATAGAATTCAGGTACAGACATGAAAAGTAGATTCAAACAATTTTGAAAACCTTATTCTTTGAAAACCTTATTCTTAAGGTCCATATTAAGTCTTTTCACCTAGCTTTGTACTGGGTGATATGCATACCATAAGAAAGAGGACACACACCACCACATCAAATAATTTATAAAAGGGTTGGAGAGATAAAACATATCTACCTCTGATGATCAAAGAGAAAATTAAAGCCATATTTAATAGAAATTCATGTCAAAAACATCACTATTCTGTCATCACCTTAGAACTTTAGAGTAAGTGATTAGTGTTGGTAACTTTTTATTTAAAAGTCAAGGGGAACATTCATACTCTTCCTGGGACCTCCTTTTAATTTTTCTCATATATGTGTACATTCATGTAAATCTTAATTTAGTAAAAAAAAACAAAACAAAACAAAACAAAAAACCAACTATAGAATGATAGCACTTCTGAACATTTCTGTTTCCTCATTTTCACTTGCTTTAACTTCAATTACTATTGTATTTCAATTGACTTGGTTTTACTTGCCCTCAAGTGATCAGCAATGTGTAACAGACTCAGTCAAAACTGTCCCAATTCTTCAATAGAAAAACAAAAGAACAAACCCCAGAGACTAATATCTAGCGGAAAAACATTTTACTTTATTTTTATTGCCCAGCGTGGAGCCCAACACGGGGTTCGAACTCATGACTGTGAGATCGAGACCGGAGTTGAGATCAAGAGTCGGACACCTAACCAACTGAGCCACTCAGGTGCCCTGAAAAAAATTTTACTTAAAACTTCTACCAGCAGGGGCGCCTGGGTGCCTCAGTGGGTTAAGCCTCTGCCTTCGGCTCAGGTCATGATCTCAGGGTCCTGGAATCGAGCCCCGCATCTGGCTCTCCACTCAGCAGGGAGTCTGCTTCCCCGCCCCTCTCTCTGCCTGCTTCTCTGCCTACTTGTAATCTCCATCTGTCAAATAAATAAATAAAATCTTTAAAAACAACAACAACAAAACTTCTACCAGCAGAGGATGAAAAACTTTACTTGATTTTTTTCTTCCTATACACAATTGTGTAAGAGACTTTCAACCACATGGAAAGTCTCTTAAATCACCACTTTCTTTATTATTCTATCTATATTTGCTGACAAAAAATCTGGAGTCTTAAAGAAATGAAGACACTGAAGCCCTAGAGACAATGCCACACCCATCAAAAATAGTGCGAGCACCTTCTGAGGCCAATTCTCAGTCATTTTGCTAGATTAAATTCAGGGGCATTCCATCATTGGCAAAAATATTCTCTTACATGTACCTGCTTTTAACTTGAAATGGGTAAGCAAGGTAATTTTTAAGAGATCATATTAGACACTGTACCAAATGTAATGGTACTTACATTAAAAAAAAAGAGAGACTTTTACCTTAGACCAAACTACCATTTAACATAGCTTTAATAAAATATATTTAAATGTGGGGTGCCTGGGTGGCTCAGTCGGTTAAGTGTTCACTCTTGACTCTTGATTTCAGCTTAGGTCATGATCTCCGGGTCCTGAGATGGAGCCCCACCTTGGGCTCTGCACTCAGCGTGGAATCTCCTTGATATTTTCCCTCTCCCTCTCCCTCTGCTCCT
Organism: Enhydra lutris kenyoni; assembly: GCF_002288905.1. Lineage (NCBI taxonomy): Eukaryota > Metazoa > Chordata > Mammalia > Carnivora > Mustelidae > Enhydra > Enhydra lutris. Next base: position 19,213,138 of record NW_019154103.1, read on the forward strand.
CCCTGCACTCTCTCTGTCTAAATAAATAAATAAAATCTTAAAAAAAATATCTATATCTATATGTATGTGTGTGTGTGTATTTAAATATAAGGCACCAGGCAAGACCTTTCCCAATAACTGTGTCATAGTAGTTAGTAGGGCACACACAAAGGAAGAGTTAGCTAATGTTTGACCACAGACTCATTCACTCAACAAGTAATTATTACTTACCATGTACCAGACAGTGTTCTATGTGTTGAGGAGACAGAAGTGCATAAAACAACAATAATGAAAAGCCTGGCCTCATGCTGTTTACCTTGTGGAAAAAGACAAGGAATACACACATTTTATGGTATTTTATTTACTTATTTATTTATTTATTTATTTTAAAGATTTTATTTATTTATTTGACAGACAGAAATCACAAGGAGGCAGAGAGGCAGGCAGAGAGAGAGAGGAGGAAGCAGGCTCCCCGCCGAGCAGAGAGCCCGATGCGGGGCTCGATCCCAGGACTCTGGGATCATGACCGGAGCCGAAGGCAGAGGCTTTAACCCACTGAGCCACCCAGGCGCCCCATTTTATGGTATTTTAGAAGGTGATAAGTACTACAGAGAAAAATATAGGAATGGCGATGAGGAGTGCTGCTATGTTTGTGCAATTTTTAAAAGAAACGTCAGAGAAGGTCTCACTGAGGAAGTGCTATATGGACAAAGAAATAAAAAAAGACAAGGGAATGAGCTCTGGGCTACCTAGAACAACAAGTCATGGAAAAGTCAGAGAAATGGCCATGCCTGATATGTCTAGGAATATCCAAGAAGCCAGTTTGACTGAAGGAATGAATTGGGGAAAGGGGAAGAGTATTGGGTGAGGTATGGGGTGGGTGGCAGGTCTCTGTAGGATATGGCTTTCTCTCCAAGTGCTAGGAGAAGCTTTTGGGCTGAGGTGTGACATGACCTGAGGGCTGCTATTTGGAGAATAAGGTGGAGAGAAGCCATTGGAGAAGGTAGAGTGGGAAGAGTTAGGAGGATATTACGACAATCCAGATGATGGAAAGTGCTTAGATTCTGAATATACTCCGAAGGTAGAACCAACAGGGTTTGAAGATGCCAATAGTGAATGATCTCTTATGCCTGATACTGTTATTTGCTAATAGAAAAACAATTCCTTGAGCTTCACCAAGTCAGTCTTCTTTCCCCCCCAGGACAAGAAACATTCAACAAAGTACTCAGGGGAGCTTTCTCTAGAATCTGGCAAAGAGGAAAATTTAAGTCAGGAGAGAGCAGCCAATTTTGTATTTAATTTCTATTCATCTTTTCCTTCTAAAAAGTTATGTTTTTACAGTTATCAATAATGGATGCCAACATCAGGTCTTTACACACTATGTTATTTTCGACTAATTTAGAAAGTATCCTTCTGCCACTGCACGATTGAAGGGTAATTAAAAATTAACAGCAATTTCAACCAAAATAATAGCAAATGTACAATATCAAATTCTATAAACTTACCACTAAAAAGCATTCACCATAGTTTTATTTGAAAGAAGCGGCTACACAGAGTTAATGTGCTTATCTGGCTGGCTAAATGATGCTTTAAATGACTGGCTTTTCAGTTCCTACATTTTGCAGCCTTGATTACGTGCCACTTAAACAACCAAAAACAATCACAGAAATACCAGGGATGGGCCTAACCGTTAATTACCTCCTTAATTATTCCTTCCTTTCATCCTTTTATCATTCTAGTTAGACCCGTGATATGCGGCTATGCTTGCCGAGAGAGTATCTGAGGAGTGGGACTGACGACAAGATGCAGTGTTGATGTCTACCAAGTACTCTGTGTTCTGCAAAGCTCTAAAGAGTTTTGGCTCTAAAAGTGAGGCGAAGCTGCTCCCGGTGATGATTTCACTCAATACTGCATGGGCAGAAGTGCAAGGAATTAAGGCAGCACCCCAAGTTGAACTGTATTTTGTTTCTGATACTACTTGGCTCTTTAAACAGCCTAAATGTATGGGAACAGATTATATAATCTCTCATCTCCCTCTTAGTCATTCTTGTCCTAAGACTAAAGCTGACCTGTGGGTACCAACTGGCTTTCCCTTAACTTCCACCATTTGGGCTAAAAGGTGCCTAGCCATCTCTCTTGCAGTGCAGGAAAATGATTTGGGTTTGGATACAAGATAGAAATTGCAGCGGTGCTTGGTAAGGATCAGAGCAGCGGGGCTGATTGTGGTAACTGCCATGACAGCTAAAGGAGTCTCAGCCTTGCTTGAGAACATTGCCATTTTCCACGTTGACCACTTTCTAGAGAGAAATAAGAATACGTCTGAAGCGTTCATTATTTATGGAATGCCTTCTACTCTCACCCTGGAATTATAAGTATCATTAAGACATAGTCCAGCACTCAAGGCACGCACAGTATAGTGGGCACGATAAGCATGTAAATACGATTATAATGCAGGACTGCAAGTGCTGTAGTAAAGGTAAGTGAAGCATGTGACGGGAGCAATGAGAAAGACGCACATCATTCTCTCGCTCTAGAACAAGAAGGGAAAATGAGGCTAAGACTTTTCCTCAGTGGAGGAGATGACCCTGGCGATCTATGGTGATTACACATCTCTTTTGCCAACAGTTTTAGAGGAGAAGGACGATTATCTAAAAAGAAGATGTTACAATTTATCATAAGAAATATTTAGCTTAAATTTGTTTCTTTATCCTTTTGATAGGGACTCTATAACACAGCAACTTGGATATATGTTACGGAGTGATGATGAAATAGATACTTTAAAATATGAGGACAGGACTAATGCTCATTTATCCATAATCTAGTTAAATACTAGGGGTTATTTATTCTCCGTATGGGTTTTTATAGGGGAAAAATTCTCCCACGGGCTTTAAAATTAGAGATTCCTCTATCTGAACTTAAAAGTAAATCTGTAATAAGTTTTAAAGCATATACTCTAACACCTAAATTCTTGTGGCGAAAAGCCATTCCTACAACAGTAAAAACAGAGGTCAGAATCATCTCCGATGGGCATCTTTGCTGGGTGTCTTCAAAGCAGCACTGAGGAATGAATGGGATACGCTGACTGGCTAATTCTCTCTCACTCTTAGCCCTTGCTCTTTGAGGTCACAACACTGACACATTTCTAAAGAACTGTGGGAAAGTCTGCACCACCCCTGCTTGCTTGTTACCTGTTATGTGAGCAAGTGGACGGCTTCAGTTTGTGCAAACTACTGGTTTGAGCATTAAAGTCACTCAAAAGATACTGAATGATATTCTTGCTCCCGGAATAGAAAGTTAATCCTGATCCATCAGTGGTGGGCTTTGTCCGGGGTCATTTTGCTGCTGACAAGCAGCACACTTTGCTGGATGGGATGTGTTATAGAAATGTGTGGGCAGGGGGATACCCAGTGACCACCTCTTTGTTGTCCTGTCTCTGAAAACACAGAAGGCTTTCAAAAGCATGGAAAGCAATTCATATCCATTGGGGCCTTTTCTTTGGAGCCTACCTTTTGCACAAATTAAGCCCCTTGGTTTAATTTCCTCAGGTGTCACAGTTTGAAATGGCTATACTTTAATCTTTTTTTTTTTTTTAATTATAATCGAGATTGCCATCTGTCCTTTCCACAAACTGGAATTTCAATCATAATATACAACAATGTTGTACGTAGATGAGGGAATTCCACAGGGTCCACCAAAACAAAAGGCCACATACGTTGGCTATATCTTCCAATCCTTCCCTTATCACTAGAGATGGGGTTTGCCCTTTGCTTTTTTCATTAACTGACCTAAACATATTTTAAACATCTGACTGGTACAAATACATTAACTGACATTCCTCACTAGTTTCCCACTGGATCTGATTCTGGGACTGAGTAATAATAACTGGGTTTTCCTCTTCTCCCTAAATCATGTGTTAGGATACCTTGTGGCAGGAAAATCAACCCCCTAGAGTTGTGGCTCTCAGCCCATTAGACCCAATACATCCTTTCTCATATTGAAGATTTTGTAATGCCTTCCTTACTGTTTTGAAATAAAACTGAGTCAATCATGACTTTGGAATTTCATATAATGTCTTCATGCCATAATAAAGAAGAACTACATCAAAAGTTGCTTATAATAAAATCATATGTTCATTTATTCAACAAATATTTATGGAGTGCTGCTATATTCCAGACTATGTAAACAAAAAAGGAAAGGTCCCTGCTCTTTTAGATTCTATTTGTAGTGGGGAGGGAGAAAAAAAGGACTAAATATTGAACACAATTATATTGTATGTTGGGGACTGATACGTGTTAACAAAAAATAGAAAAAAATAGTGCAGGATAAGGGGTTTGAAGAATGTGGGGGAGAGGCATCGTTTATAAATGTAACTAGTGTGGTTGGAGTACAGGCCTCATTGAGAAGGCAAGATGTGAGCAAACACCTGAAGGAAGTGAAGGAGTAGGCAAATGGATATCTGGAAAGAAGTATCCCAGGCGTCGGCTCAGGTCGTGATCCCAGGGTCCTGGGATCGAGCGCCGCATCAGGCTCCCTGGTCAGCGGGAGGCCTGCTCCCTCTCTCCCTGTGTCTCGCTGTGTCAGATAAATAAATAAATCTTTAAAAAAAGAAAAAAAAGGTATCCCAGGCAGAGGCGAGAGCTAGAGCAAAGGCCTGGTGTGCTCAGGGACCCTGCTAGTGTGGGGCACAGTGGGCATAGGGGAACAATGGTGGAACAGGTCAGAGAAGCAATGGGGAAACAGATCATGATTCATATGGCTGTGGAGGCGATCTTAAGGTCTTTGGAGTTTACCGTGTAAAATGGCAGCCATTTGCAGGCTCGAGTAAATAATATGTATTTCAGAATGCAATCTAGGCTCAGAGAATCATGAAATAGATTTAAAACCAATATCTATGTCTATGATTAATCCTGCAGGACTTGGGACAATTTTCACTATTTAAGATTGTCTAATACTTTGTAGACATTTAGCATCCTCATCCCACTCCCACCAAATTCTAATAGCATTCCCCCCAAAAACTGTGGCAACTAAATTCTTCCACAAAGCTCTAAAAATGCTCATGAGGGCAATACTGCCTTTTCCAAATGAAGATCATTGCCCTACAGCAACAGTTCTTAAACATTTTCATCTTTAGGAACTCTTAAAAATTTTTGAGGATGGGCGCCTGGGTGGGTTAAGTGGGTTAAGCCTCTGCCTTCGGCTCAGGTCATGATCCCAGGGTCCTGGGAGGGAGCGCCGCATCGGGCTCTCTGCTCAGCAGGGAGCCTGCTTTCCCCTCTCTCTCTGCCTGTCTCTCTGCCTACTTGTGATCTCTGTCAAATAAATAAATAAAATATTAAAAAAAAATTTTTTGAGGACATCAAAAAGCTTTTGTCTATATAAATTATATCTATCAGTTCACCATTTTAGAAATTAAAAATGAGAGCATGTAAAACCATCATTCATTTGAAAATGACATAATAAATCCATGACATGGTAACATCAGAGCAATCCAATATATAGCCTTTGAAAAATTTCATTGTACATTCATGAAAGAACAAGAGTGAGAAAAGAAAATAATGTCCTAGGATTATTATGAAAATAGTTTTGACCTTAAAAGATCCTTGAAAGGTTTTTGGGGATCCCTGGAAGTTCCTGGGCCACACTTTGAGAACCACAACTAAGAGCAATGGGAATGAAGCACAATGTAAATATGAATTTATTTCCCTTGGGATCTAGAACGAGATGCAAAAGAATATTTATAGTATTGTGTGTAACACGATGCGTTCTTGAGTCCTAAAATTGAACCATCTTGGTATATGCTGCGAAGTTTTAAATTTATGAGAGAAGAGCAAGAAATAAAATGAAACAGATAAGAAACTGGAAAAGAAAGAAAAGGGAGACTATAGAATCTACAAAATGAGAAGAAGCTATGAAAAATTTATGTCCAAGCTTTTAAGCATTTAGATAAATTATGGTAAAAACATTTAAGGATTTTATTTCAGCTAATATTTAATACAGAAACTATATGCAAGTGATTTAATTATAAGATTGGAAACACAAAAGTTATTTGTCTCAAATATAAGTATAAATATTTATTCTAAACTCCTCTGTTTTTGAGAGTTCTCATAGATACTTTGGGACCTACAGTAAATATATATTCAATTAGTCTTCCCACAGAAAAGCATGAGGTTTCAGATAACCTCCCTTATAAGTAAATTAATTAGCTGGAGAGATCCTTTGCAGTAGAATAAAATTCTTTAGACTGAAAATATTAAGTACTCTATTAGGTGATTAAACCTTTTTTTAAAAAATATTTTTAGGCAATAAAACTGAAAATTGTCATCTGTCAAGCCTTTGTCTTTAAAAACACCTTTGTCTTTTTCTCTCTCTTCTACAAAATATCTACTCATTCAAGAGTCTGTTATTCATCTTGGCACCTACTGGGGGATCTCTAATTCTGAGGGCTGGGAGAAAAAGCCCAGAGGCCGAGTTCAAAAGCTGATCTAGGGCTTAACTCCTCTCTGCTACCAGGTAGTCTCACAGGCTCTGGTTTAAGCCAGCGATGTGGAAATCGCCACCTCCACGGGTGTAGTCTGATATATTTTTTGGCAATTATAATTTTGGGGAAGTGCTTCTTTACACGGCACACAAAATTATGTCTCTGTAACTTGTACCGATTTTAGGATTTGCCCTCTGTAGTCATTTTTAGACTTTAAATGAATTAATGGGTGAAAAGCAAGGGCATAGCACCTGTCACTTAGATTATCTGATTAATGTTCATGACCTGCCTCCCTGAGCTGGGTAATGTAGATGGCTTGCTGAGCATGTATTCTAACTTCTGGCATCTCTTCCTGAACTAGAGAGACTGCAAAGGCCACGGTCACATCTTTAGACTCCAGCTAGGTGGGAGATCTGAATTTGGTTGCACCAATCAGGTGTACTTGCCTAAGATTTGATATTAGTTCCCCGAGAGCCTGCGCAGCCCATTTTGCTGGGGCAGACTGCAAACAGGGGTAGTGTAAGTAGTTCTCACCGTGTCTTCTCAACCTGCTCATGTGGCTAGTTGTTTCATTAACCTCTCCACATCTCAGTTTTCTAATTTGCAAAGTGGGGAGAACAACAGTAACTAATTAGGTTGTGGTGAGATTTGTGATAATCCTTGTTCTAAGCTCAGGGTAGTGTCTGACATGTGATAAGGTCTCAATAAATGTTACTGCCACCACTGTTACTAGGATTAGTATCGTTTTTCATGGGTTATTCTCAACTGACTTGATTTTAAAACATCAGATAACCTAACTGAGAATAAATTCTGCTTTGTCAGTGTCCTTGTGTAAAGAATCGCTTCCAACACTGAATTCATACCCCCGTGTGGTTGATGAGTCCAGAAGTGAGTGTCATTCTCCATAACTGCCCTTTATAATTTGTATACCGTAAAACAACGGAACAAAGTTGACATGTGCATAACTCATTTTCACAGAGCTTAAACTCAATTCAAACCCTAAACTTTTTTCTATATTTCCTACTCTAAAGCAAGACATTACTGTTTTGTATCCTAGTAAGGCTTTTTATGTACACTCTCCAATGTCCACCTTGTTGAACTAACCCTATTATTTCAGTCTGAACTAAGTTTATTACACACATATATGGATATGTGTATATATTATATATAAATACTGTAATAATATATAAATATTTAAAAGTGTAAATATATACTACATACCTATAGTATACATGTATATGTAATATGCACATATAGTGTATAGTTAACAATCCCCTATAGTTAATATGCACATATAGTGTATAGTTAACGATACACTTTCCTATTAGCAAGTTTGATAAGGAAGCCATCCATTATTTCCTCTGAGTCACTAGGAAATAGGTTGACCAGGTTAGACCAAGTACAGAGCCCTAAATTCCTCCATTTGGCATTCCCGTTGACATCAATCCTTTACAACAATCACACTTCGGGCTTAGCCACGCAGTCATTTAGGCACCTAAGTTTACTGTCATATAACCCGAGTATTCCTGTAGTAAGGTTTTTTTTTTTTTTTCCCAGAAGTCAGGTTAAATCCAGATCCTCTCTGTTTACACCCGTTCCCTAATCCATCGTTCTAGGAAATGTATTGCTTATTGACACAACGATATCAGAACAAACAATAAAGAACATTTTAATTTTAAACAATACAATTCTAGCATCAGAAAGCATTTCTTCAAGCACTGAGTAGAATCAAGGAGTTAGCCCTCCAAGCCAGATCAGCAAACCTCTATTTCTTTACTCAAAGGCTCATTTTGTAATCTTACTTGCACAGAACTCAGTTAATTACTTTATAGTATTTCTCTTTCCCCCACGTCCCATTGATAGTGGGACCACTACTTTCTCAGCCCATAGTCCTTCACCTCTAGAGCATATCAAACCCCATTATTAATCTCTTCTGTCATCCCACCTATTCTTCCAAAGCAGTAACTTCCAATCATGTGACCTGCGCATGAATCACACATGAGTCCTGTCATTCCATCTAAAACACTAGCTCAGTGTTTTAGACTCAGCCTCACTAGCCCTTGAGTTAAATTATCATTTTAATTCCTCTTTTCGCAAATATCTCATATCATCTGTTTGGTTTTAGAACAACACTTTTGTATTTCTAAAATTTTAGAATAGGATTTAGTTTTGTAAAGATGCAAGTAGTAAAAGGAAGCCACTTTTATTTCTCTGTGAACTATGATGACATAAAAGAATGAAGAGCAAAAAAATAAAAAAATAAAAATAAAGAGCAATGATTTGGGCGCCTGGGTGGATCAGTGGGTTAAGCCTCTGCCTTCAGCTCAGGTCATGATCTCAGGGTCCTGGGATCGAGCCCCGCATCGGGCTCTCTGCTCAGTGGGGAGCCTGCTTCCCCCTCTCTCTCTGCCTGCCTCTCTGCCTACGTGTGATCCTTCTCTCTCTGTCAAATAAGTAAATAAAATCTCTTTAAAAAAAAAAAAAAAAGAGCAATGATTTGCTTTCTGTCCTTGTGATAGCTTCATTTGTTTAGTCTCATTCTTAAGGAAGGTATTTATATAGTGTTAAGACATTTAACATCCATGCATATAAGGTTGTTTTCTAAACTAGGCATGTTACAATGATGAGACTGTCAGCTGTTGGGGATTTTTTTTTAAGATTTTTAAAAATTTATTGATTTGACAGAGAGATCACAAGTAGGCAGAGAGGCAGGCAGAGAGAGAGGGAGAAGCAGGCTCCCTGCTGAGCTGAGAGCCCGATGTGGGGCTCGATCCCAGAACCCTGAGATCATGACCTGAGCCGAAGGCACAGGCTTTAACCCACTGAGCCACCCAGGTGCCCCAGCTGTTGGGTATTTTTAGTGCTTTATAAATTGGATGAAATTTCTTCTCAAACTATACTATTTTTGATAAAGAGCAAATAAGGACATCATTACTTTTTACAATGGAAATAAAGCACGCTTTGCTTGGGAAATTTTCAATATGTTTTGTGTAAAAACTGAGGTATTTTTGTTTTGAGCAATATAATTTTAAGGTTTAATGATAGCAAAGGTTAAAAAATTAGGAGTGACATCTATGCCTAACCCCCTTTTATTTGGTAAATAATTTTAACTCTGATAATTCAGAAATATGAAGGATTTGTACCATATTTTATATATAATATCATCAGTGGAACTCTATAGAGTTTAAAGGCTATATATTTTCTCATCTTTCAACATAGGTTTTAAATAATGATCATAAAATCTAAGGCTGCATTTATCAGATATCATGAATGTTCTTGAATATGATGATGTAATTAAAGCCACATGCTATCAAAAATTCAGACTGCTACAGTTCTATAAAAGAAGCAACGTACCCACTTTTTCCAGTAGCGCTCTTGTACTCTGAGGCCCATTCAAGCAACAACTGCATATATCTTACGCAGTTTGTTTGGGTAACCCACAAAAAGTTAGTTTTTTTAAAGGACGATATCTTATCTATGTTATATATATGTGTGCTCGGCATTTCTCCAATCGTATATAAAACTTTGAAAGAATAGACTCGCCTTTTTTCTGTACAACCACCCTTTCATTTTCTTTCTTTGAATAGACCCATAATGTTCAGGGAAAATACCAAGAATAATAAATCCAAATCTCTGTATAAAATATACCTTCATGACATACTCAAGCTGGAAATCACAGGAACCAATAAAAATGCAGGCAGCCTACTGATAATGAGGTCAGAAATACAAATAAATTTACTTTTAATGAAGACTGGAAGCACAGTAATCAAAGTGTTAAAATTCATTTCATGCATATCTCATTTGCTTCTTAGCTGATATTTACCACGCAATTCTGTGAGAAAGTAGAGGCCTAAGATGCTCCAGATAAATGGCTCAATTAATTGTACAGAGGTAGACCTCTTTGAGCTGAGCCAGAGCTGTGAGCTCTTTATTAAAAGGACTATTCTGTAGCCCATAACCTTGTTCCTTGACTCCTCTCTGGTTTCCAATTTAAACAAGTCCCCATGCGGCCTGCTCTAAAGGGCTTTGTCTCCCTGTCATTGTTAAGAGAGCTGAGGCATCCTGGAAGTGTGAAATCAGACCTCATGAGTTGAACGGTTCCCCAGGGAACGCCGGACTGTGCAGAAGGTCAAAGTCATGGGCCGGACCGTCTAAAAGTGTCTGATCGCCGGTCTGTGACACAGCAAGGTTGGGGGGGGTGTGGCGGCGCTAGACTGAAGAGGACTGAAATTGAACACATCTTAATTAAAGCCCACAGACAGCAAAACAAAATGTTTTCTAGGCAGCCTGTCAAATGGGGCTTAAATTTAGCTCTGCTAATGAATCTGAGCTGCTAACTGTTATTTCTTAAGATAATAAGACTCTCTCGGAAGCTGATAAAAAAAACTGTAGCATGTCTTTTTCTGCTGTTTTGTTACTTAAATATTTTCCAACAATGAAGACAGTTTTCCTAAAGAAAAACATGGGAAAAGTCTATGCAAATAAAGGGGTAGTAAACATCTCTCTTAATAACTAGTAGGTTTCCAGACTATGGGGCTGGTGAGTCATGGGTCTTTAGGAGTAGCCTTGTTTTAGAAAAAGATATGCTCATTTAATGGGACTGTTTCAGTGACAGAGTATGTTAATTGTAAAATTCTCTCCCTCTTCCTTTTTTTTCTCCCTCGCCCTCTATTGTTTCCTGAAAGAGATGGCGCATTAATTTGAGAGATCAATTCACCTGGGGTGGAGAAGTTTTATATTAGTGTTCCTTTTAATACAGTGAAAAGGTAGGGCATCTTTTGAAAGGCTTTCACAGTTCTCCCATATCACCGTTTCTGAACCCGAGTGGCTGTATCCCGGGGGAGGCTGTGACCTCTTCCTCGGGAACTCAAAAAAACAACCCAGGGGAAAATGCAGGGGAGGGGCTGAAGAGAAGAACCTTTTTCTCTTTCTTCTCTTAGAACTTGAAAGAACCAATAGGCCAGGTCTAATACTCGGCGAAGAAAGCCTCACTCGATATAGAAGACTTTAAATGTCCCGTGGAAAGCAGAAATTAGGTCCCATCCAAGGAATACGATAATTAGAAGCCAGAAAAGACAAATTCCAACATGAACTGTTTCCTACCACCTTCAAAAAAATATATATATTTTTCCCACCAGTGGTCTTTCTCTCCTCACAAACTGTCCAGTTTTCAGGAATACTTGATTTAGCGGTAGAGAGAAATTTTCCCCCGTGAACGCAGAGCCAGACAGTCTCTAGGCTTTGCTTTGATGGTACAGAGAAACATTCACCTTTTCACTGCTTAGTTGAAAGGTAAGTAAGTTGTACTGTGAAGTATTTTTCATTTAATCAAACTTTTTTTTTCCCTCACGAAGACTTTAGCTGATCATCTTTGAAAACCAGAGTGCCACTTTCTCAGGCTGTGAAAGGCTGCCCACAATTTGACTGAAATTTCAATCCACTCTTGTGCCTTGCTCAATGCATGTGTATGTGTGGGAGTTGTAAATTGAGGCCTTAACCACCAGAGTTAATCTCTTTTTTAAATCTGTATTAACCTTAATGATTTGAAGTGCACTGTCCAACACTGGGCTATTGAGACCGAAGAAAAAACTACCCTCAACTATCAACAGTTTATTAGGAGCTTAACTGAAGTGACCTACTGTAGTAGTGTTCAGCTGAACAAGGCTATAGGCTTTTTGTGGAAAGGGAAAGAATTGAGGGTTTCATTAAAAAGTAATTTGTGCTTTGTACTCACTCATTCAAAGAGAGTCTCAATTGCTCTTTATTCACACAGAGTTAATACAGTATCACAATGTTTCTCAATGAATGTGTTATAACAAAAGAAAAATTTTACATTTTGAAAGGAAAAAAATTCTTTGTAACTGCAGTAAGATTGATGGCTACTTAGAAGATTATAGAATCTCTTGTTCCTGGGCTCATGTTAAATGATGGAATGCTGTAATTTAAAATTTTTTGCTTAAACTATGGAAGTTTGACTTTATGTTCTGATCATTAAAAATAGTTTTAAAATAGAGCAAAGTTGGTCAAATAGAAGTTTGTCTTGTGAGGCTCACCGAGAAAAAAAGTGTTCTGAAGCCAACTAAGTATCTTAGAGCGATAGTCTCATTTATAGCAGGCCAGAAGATACTCTGCTTAGCTCAGAGAGCCATCAGGGATTTAAAATCTCCCCCTTGCCATCCACAACACTCCTAAATGGTTGCTAATTTAAGGATTTGAAGACAGCACCATTGACTCAATTTCCGTTTTTCTAACTGTTGCTCGGTGTGTTGTAGAGCCTAACTATGATTCTTTGAACAAGTAAAAAAGAAAGTATTCAAAGAGCTTATTTGTGCTCCAGATTTAAGGGTAAAGACCAGGAAGGATCAGTTTACACATAAATATTTATCCTTTTCAGAAGCAAAGATTATTAAAAAAATTAGTAGTATATTCAGACATTTCTCACTTAAATATATGGTCCTCAGTTTCTGCCACCATCACAAATGTCATAAAGACCACAAAAGGTCCACGAGTGAGCAAGGTCAAAGACTGAATTATCCTCTTGCCCCTGAATAGTTCAACATCTCTCTTGTTCAATTCAGAACACATTAGATTATAAGGTCAGTGTGGAATGAGGAATCATGAGATTTATATCCCTAAAACTGGAGGGAAAAAAATGGAGAATCTGTTATTTAGTATTCCCCAAATTAAAGTTCATTTTATCAGATCAAAATTATGTCTCATTGAATCCCTAGGGAATAGAATATTGTTATTCACATTAATTTACATAGAGCCATTAGGAAAGAAATATATCTATTTTTTACAGCTTTGAAAGAACATGTACTTTCACTTCCATAGTGGCATATAGGCCAAGTAGGTTAACATAGTTTGCATATTCATGAAGTTTTAAAAGCAACGACAGCTTCTCTCTAAGAGAAACAAACTTACATAATTACATTCAACTTGTGTAATGGGCAGGTATCTAAGCTTTTGAAGTAAAGGGGACTTGAATATTTGTATAAGAAATTATGGTGTCCCCTACAAATGTTCAGTAATAATTTTTAGCTCTTAGGTACCCCCCGAGGTATTGATTCTTTTAGGCCTTTTTCCCCATCTTCAGAGGTTTTCAGCTCAACACTGGGGCTCCCCTCCCTACAGAAAATCCCAGGGAAAACTGAAGGTGCCTCCTGTGATGGTGAAAGTCACTACCTTGAATGTCACATTCTGAATTGACCTGCTGCGGGAATCAGAGACTAGGCGTGACCTCTGAATGAGAAAGCAATACTGGGTTCCTATTCCAGTCTTTAAGTTAATGTCCACAGTGAACCAAAAAAAAGAGCAATTACTGGGACACCTGGATGGCACAGCTGGTTAAGCATCAGACTCTTGGTTTCAGCCCAGGTCATGATCTCAGGATCATGAGATTGAGCCCCAAGTTGGGCTCTGTGCTCAGGGTGGACTCTGCTTGAGTTTCCCTCTCCCTCTGCTCCTCATTCCCCATTCTCTTTCTCTCTCAAATAAATGAATAAATAAATAAATAAATCTTAAAGAAAAAAGAGCAGTTAATCAATCATTCATCGTTGACTGCTGGTTCTAAGACTTAATGCAACATAATAAAAGAAAAAAAAAGAACCACAACAGAAATAAAAAAGAAAATGAATAAACTTAACATTCACTAATTGTTTAGCATGAAGAACCAAGTCATCATACATGCAAAATGATTATAAACTACCTTCTCTCCCCCTACTTTCAAGTATGCCTGTTTTGAAAGAATATTTGACAGTTGTTACTATCTTCCTGGTTACAAATGAGTGACAATCACCTGTTTAAAGAAACTGTAAACTCTCAACATTTTTATCACACAATAAACAGTCACTTGATACTATGCAAATATTAAAATTTTAAAAATATTACCGTTCTGGAGCAGACATCTGCTATTTTAATTTTAATGCATGTCATTTTTTAATTTGGTTTTGATTCTGTTCTGTTTATATTTGATGAATTAAAGAAGGGCACCATACATCATGTAATGGATTTACAAGCTCTTAGGTGGTAGGAAAAGTGAGTTTCTCCCTTTTAGATAAGTCCACTACCTTACTAGGATCAACTTGTTGAACATTCACGATGGTAAGCCTGTTTCTAAAAAATAATAAGTGGATGCTTTCTTTCAGGAGGAGCAAAATTTACCAAAAAATTGGCCAAGCCAGTGCTATTTGTTATCCATCTTGAGTTAGACAATTTAAGGAATGGTATAAGTATGCCCCAAACCCATGAAACTAAAGAGTAAATGAATGGTCACATAACTGCAAATTCAAAACAATGATTTCATTCTGGAAATTGATGAAATAATTACCATTAGTGAATCAATACATTGCAGGAACAGCGGTATCCAAATCAGGAAGTTTTAATAGATAAGACTGATTTCAGCATTTAAAAAAATAATATTTTATTTGTTTATTTGACAGAGAGCCAGAGAGAGAGCACAAGTAAGCAGAGCAGCAGGGAGAGGGGGAGAGAGAGAAGCAGGCTCTCTGCTGAGCAGGGAGCCTGATGCGGGGCTCGATCCCAGGACCGTGGAATCATGACCCGAGCTGAAGGCAGCCACTTAACCAACTGAGCCACCCAGGTGCCCCTGATTTCAGCATTTTTATAGGTTCATTTCTTGGTTAAAAAATTTAGAACAATGTAGATGCTTAATTCAGATCCAGAATTCTCTCTGGGATATGCTAAGGAATTTTAACAACAAAAAAATTGGACCAACAACCCAGATGCCAGGAGTTCATACCAAGTAATCAAATATTTTGA
The DNA here is from genome assembly GCF_002288905.1 of Enhydra lutris kenyoni. Classification (NCBI taxonomy): domain Eukaryota; kingdom Metazoa; phylum Chordata; class Mammalia; order Carnivora; family Mustelidae; genus Enhydra; species Enhydra lutris. The sequence goes on from NW_019154103.1 coordinate 19,228,376, forward strand.
ACCTAAAATTTTCAGTAAACTATGCAACAGAGTTCCTGTGTGTTGGACTTTTAAGTGTTGATGTTATGATATCATCTGAGGGAAGCTGATACTGCCTGAGAGAAGATGTAGCATTACTCCAAAATACCAAAATGGTGAAACCTGGAAGAAATATTCCCATTACGTTGGACAAACTTTGGAAAAGGCAACAATTTGAAAGCTATTTTACTCTCTATTGTTTGTTTGTTTTTTAAAGATTTTATTTAGCTATTCAACAGAGATAGACAGTGAGAGAGGGAACACAAGCAGGGGGAGTGGGAGAGGGAGAAGCAGGCTTCCCGCTGAGCAGGGAGCCGGATGCGGGGCTCCATCCCAGGACCCTGAGATCATGACCTGAGCCGAAGGCAGATATTTAACAACTGAGCCACCCAGGCACCCCTCTACTGTTTGTTTTTAATACATTACCTTTCTTTCAAAAAGCAGAAACAGTGTAAAAGTTGGGTGGGGCAATTCTTACAAGATCAAACCTGAAACCTTATATTTATATTAGTTATTTTGATGATCCAGTCAGGTAAAATGAAGAGTTTAGTCATTAAATAGTGTGAGACCTGCACGCTGCTCAATATGTATATATCATATACAATAATGATTATAAATATATATATTACACATTAAATATTATATATATAAGAGTAATATACATAAATAAGTACAGACAATAGAATTGCCTCATTTCTTACCTGTGACATCAGCAACCATCAATCCTTCCGCTCTGATTACTTTCACCTGGAGAAATCCCACATCTTTCAGGTTGTGAAATATCCTCAATGGGCTCTGAAAGACCCCAACATCAGTGTTAGAAAAGAAAGGTCCTAGAGGGTCTCAAAGAGTATGTGAGGAAACACCAAGTTGTTTTTTTTTTTTTTAAGATTTTATTTATTTATTTGACAGAGATCACAAGTAGGCAGAGAGGCAGGCAGAGAGAGAGGAAGGGAAGCAGGCTCCCCACTGAACAGAGAGCCCGATGTGGGGCTCGATCCCAGGATCTTGGGATCATGACCTGAGCGGAAGGCAGAGGCTTCAACCCACTGAGCCACCCAGGGGCCCCGAAACACCAAGTTTTATCATTGATCTCAGGATGCCACTTAAGTGATTCAAAGGGATATTTGTGTTTCTTCATTGCAGATTACCCTTCCACCATCATTAACATGCACCCACACATAGGCACACAAGTATGTATTGACGTAGATAATTGTTGCTATATGAAACTTTTTGAAAGAATAAAAAAAACACATTTCTTCCCCATAATTATCAGTGAACAATAAGTTATAGAATAGGATATGACTACTTTTTCCCTTCAATCTCCTTTACCGAAGCACTCCAAAGAATCTGTCGTCTATGGGCACAATGGTTTGGAGACTAATGATCGTTAGTACTGAGTCTTAGGTTGTTGATCATGAAACACACGTCAGCCTTTAGGATTAAGAAAGTCAATATATTTTTTTTTTTAACTGTTTTCTTCTTGGTGAGTTTGGAAATTGCTTGTGCTAGATGAGGGCTGAATTACTGAAATACTATTTTCTAATATTTGATTCAAAAGATTTACATAGTTCTATGAATGTTTTAGGAAAAAAATCATATATAACTTCTAAAAGAAGTCAAATTGATCACTAAGAATAAATTCAAAAGTGATGAATAATTTTTCTTAAGTTTGTAATTTTATTTGCCATTGTAGTATATATAGAAGTAGGGAAATTATGGGGCACCTGGGTGGCTCAGATGGTTAAGCATCTGCCTTTGGCTCAGTCATGATCCCAGCTCCTGGGATCAAGCCCCACATCAGGCTCCCTGCTCAGCGGAGAGCCTGCTTCACCCTCTCCCTCTGCTGCTCCCCCTGCTTGTGCTCTCTCGCTCTCTCTATAAAATAAATAAATAAAGTCTTTTAAAAAATTTAAAATAAAAAAAAAGAAGTAGGGAAATTTTAATAGAAGAATCAGATCCAAAGGATAAAACCTATTTAATTTTACAAATTAATAATGGTAGTGTTTGAGGAAATATAGTACCTGAAGGCATTAAAAGAGAGATACCAATGTAATAATTCATAAATGCTTAAAGAGTAAGTATTGATGGAGAACAATGATATGCATTTGTTTGTTTACACTTCCTAGCATTTTACTTATAACAAGACCAGCATTTCTACTCAGTACAGAATAATACAGTAAGATATTTTAGTATACTTCAGTATAATACAGAAATGTACTTCTGTATTATAATCCCTAAAATGCTTTAAGACCAGGGAGCATAACATAACAAAGTAATCAAACTGTTACTAAACAACATTCCCATCCTTGTATTAAGGATGTGAGAATACTGACAGGCAGGAACTTACTGAGATATTAACCTTATCAGTCCTGTATGATAGCCATTGTGTACACTAAAGCTATGACCTTGGTATGCTGAGAGGAGGAAATGCAGATACACGGGTGATCTCAGAGCCTAACTTTTAAGAGTGTTGAGCACAGGATTAGCTCTTAAACTTGTATTATTATTATTTTTTTAATTTTATTTATTTATTTGACAGAGAGAGAGAGAGAGAGAGAGAGAGAGATCACAAGTAGGCAGAGAGGCAGGCAGAGAGAGGAGGAAGCAGGCTCACTGCTGAGCAGAGAGCCCGATGCGGGGCTCGATCCCAGGACCCTGAGATCATGACCTGAGCCGAAGGCAGAGGCCCAACCCACTGAGCCAACCAGGTGCCCCATAAACTTGTATTATTTTTAAGCAGTGGTTTATCACCCAAAATCTATTGAAACTACCCAGATGACAGGGTTCAGGAAAAATGCACCTCTCTTTCCTTTTAAATTCGTGTAAGCGAAGGGTTTAACGGTGGGAACTTGAGACAACAGTGTTATAATTCGGAGGTTTGTAGGCATGTTGTTTTCCTGATGCAGTAACCTCAGGTTTGAGAAGCTTCTCCTTATCTCTGGGCTTCCTGAGTGTTATAAACCAGGTAAGTCTCCTATCTTAATGATAGAAAAGGGTTTTATCAAAAGATTTCTGTCCTTTAATTGTCGGGTGCAATTGAAACCAAGTTTCGCCGTGTCTGAAACAAATCTCATCAGTCCTCGGGCTGAGAATTGTTTCATACGAGTAACCTCCCTGCCCAGACATGTAGCTTCTAATGCTTCAGCGCCGATGTTCTGCTTCTCATTTGGAGGGGTAATTATTGTTTGAAGGGTTTCTTTCCCCCAGTCAGCTGACACTCAGGAATTTATTGCCAACTTCAACTGTTTAGGCCAGTGACACATCGCTTATAATAAGAATTCCAAAGGAAAAAAAAAAAGGCAAAAAAACTTAAAAATATCAGTTTAAAAATAGACCTTTCAGGAATGCTTCATCAAGAGGTACTCCTGCCCTGTTATTTATGGTTATTTTAGAAGGCCTCAAAACCTGGATGCCTTCTGAAGCCAGAAATTTCCATAGCAGAGGAATCTATGATTTGCTGTGAATCCTTTCAGCCCTCAATAGATGGGAAAAGATTGAAATGCTCTGGAGAGGAGTCCTCTTTATTTTTTTAATGAAAGGCTGTATAATATATTTTCTCTATGGCTGCAGCAGCTGTCAGGGAGAGCATCTCAGTTCAGCTCTATTACGGGAGAGGCAATACCCCATCCTATGGCATCGAGATGCTCTGAGGGGCCGGCGCTGATTGACAGCTTGTCACCATGACGTCTTATTCCATCTCTGTTATGGAGAAAATTAATGTCACACCACCAGCCTTATGACTCGCTGTCATCTTAGAACCGCTCACCTTTTATCAATGCTCTAAATAACATTTCAAGCCCATCGTCTCACGGTGGACAATCCGGTCAAGGGACATTAAATCAGATGACTGTGAAATGTCATAATAAAAATGGAATGCTAACAACTTCTTCTCTAAACTAGCTCCTCTGGTTTTTAAACTGTGACAAGGGGGAGCAAGGGTTCAGCATACCCGTTCTGAAAAGGTCATACAATCGCTCTTGGTCTACTACCCATTACTACCCGCCCCCTAGTGACCTTCCCTGCCTTCCTCTCCCCAAAAGAAAAAAAGAAAAAAGAAAAATGGAATTAGCCATCTTTTCAGAATGAGGTGATCAAATAATGGCTCACACAGTAATGTCTGTTTAATTTGTGGGGCTTCAAAGTGTCACAATGAACAACTGAACACAGAAACGGAGAGCTTTTCCAGGGGCCAGTTCATTTACTTTCCTCACTATGGCCAGGGCCAAATCACATTCGTAAGTTTCGCCTAAAATTTAAAAAATAAACACATTCTCCCAGGAAAACATATAAATAATTCCCCAAATAAACTCCTCTGTATGTTTCTCTGAAACAAGTGATGTTTCAGACATGATACGGCATTCATTCATTTCATAATCTGTGTAATAAAAAGGAAACATGCGGAAACAACCCAGTATGGGTCTCTGTCCTTGTATTACTATAAGCAATTATAACATATGTGCTATACTGCCTACAGTAGCTTTGTAGCAACGAGGTCTCCAGAGGGAGATACAGGCCTATGCTTGAAATGCAGGGCTAAAACAAAAACAAAAACAAAACAAACAAACCAAAAAACACATTTAAATATGGTTCACTTTTTAATATGTCGAGCAGCTTGTAATCGGAGAATCAGCTGGGGCATGCACACAGTATTTTACATTTTATTCGAATAATAACTAACATTTGAAAGAAACTGCGGAAACAAATATTCAAATCCTGAATGGAAATGGCCGATTTAAGGAAGCCCATCCGGCAAAAAAAAAAAAATCAATAATAGTTGGATTATTCCTAATTACCTAGCCTAGCACTATCATTCTAATATATGGGATAGCATCAAATATTAATCCATAAAATACAGTCTCATAATACCCAGAATTTTTATATTAATATACCAATTAACTCCTTTAAAATTGTTTCCACTCACAAGGCTCACCCCTGGTAACAGGAGAACACGTTTTTGTGGGTACCAAAATGTGAAATGATTCTCATAATTGCAATCACATGTTAGAAGACGCCCAACAATACGTTGGGCTCTTAGGTGGTTTAAAAATATATAGTATTCAGGCTTGCTAAGTCACCTCTATTAAACTGTTTATGATAACAGCATTGGTGGATGAGTTGTACAAGCATTAGCAGACAGCTGATTCGGTGGAGATAGCCAGAATAAATTTGCTGAAACGTACATCCTGCTAATCTGTTTGAAGAATATTGTAGAGCATTAGTACCGGTACTTCATGTTATCTGCACAGCCCGATAAGGTACATCTTTATTAAATTCAGTTATTGGAAGGATGTCAGTCAGCAAATAGGAATATTTTAGAATCTAAAAAAAAAAAAAAAATTAAGCAGTTCTTTGTTAGTCTGGGCTTGGCTTCATGGCTGAATGTCTAGAGAAGCTTTCTAAACACCTGGCAGCATTGTACAATACAAGCTTTGTCATTTTAAGTGGAAAAGCTTTTTTCCCCCAGCTTCGTGGGTACTGAGGCATTCACTTTTTCGAGCCGCCATTGAGAGAGAATGGTGGAGTAAGAGCTCCCCTCTCTGTTGATTCAAGAAAACTACAGGTTGGAAAACGCACAGAGGGAGGATGCTGGGAAATAGGTAGATTGGGGTGTGGAGATTTTGGTTTGGTGAAATTTGAGGATGCCTACTATAATGACTCACTATCCCACCACTTCACACCACAAGTGATCAAAAGGTAAGGAGGCTTCCTTTTAATTATATTTCACATTCAATTAAAATAAGATAAAGGAATGAAGTGAGGCTTTTCTAAGCAGTTGAAATAAAAATTCCTTCTGTGAATATCCTCTCCTTACCAAGCTACTAATTAATGTAGGTGTCATTAATTCCATTTCAAACTTGGAAAGACAAAGAACTCTTAATTGCAATTACGAAGGGTCAATGAATTAATTTTGAGGTAATATTCTGTATGCTTGACTTGGCTTTATGAGAAGTTGCCTTGCATGATAGTTGAGCTGCGTGACAAGATCACTGCGGGAGGCTCAGAATCTAGAACTTGGTTTGGAAGAGACTCTAGAGAGGAGCAGGTATGCGGACCTCAGGGCAATGGCATCTGCATTTGTCCAGCTCTGTTTCTGCTGACTCAATGGTCACACAGCCCTTCAGATGTAATTCTTTCACTCCAGATAAATCATTTACCAACTCATCACACCTGGCCCTGAATTAGGAGGGTTACATACGTACATATCTCCTTAAGATCTCCTCCCGTTCTTTCTGGTCCTCCAGGGAGTTGACAGAGAGGTCAGAGATGCTGACTGTGGCCGAAGCTGTCAGGGTGACCAGCAGTACCAGGTGCCCCTCACCCTCTTCCAGCTGCAACTCCAACTTGTGTGTCTGCTCCCTACTGAGGGATGACAGGTCCACCTGGCACCTGGAAACAAATGTTTTGAATTAGCAAATGGCTACTTCTTTTCTTTTCCTTTTTTTCTTTTCTTTTTTTTTTCCTTTTCATTTCTCTTCTCTTCTTTTCTTTCCCCATCCCTCCCTCCTTTTTTCTTTCTTCTTTCCTTCCTTTTTTGTCACATCAAACAGTGAAAGTGCAGGCTGGTCAGAGCTATGTGAAGAATAAATCAATAGAAACACTGTTTGAACCACTGGAAGGATGTATCTTCCATTTGGCACACTCTCTTCGAAAATTTAGATCCTGACTATTTTTAGTGTCTAATTGCTTATTTCTGTAAGATACAAAAAACATGTTTATCTGATTCTATTACTACCCACTGTCACTGAATTCATAAATCGGGAGGCACTTTCAATCCCTGGATGGCCTAGTTAAGTGGAGCTTTGCCTACAGAAAGATTAACATGAGCTGTCTGGAGAGGCAAACCACCGAGAATGTGAGTTCTTGTGTAGGATTTAAAACAATGGGTGTTCTTCATTCATGAATTTTATTAAGCAATGAATAAAATATGTACTTTGATGATGCCATAAGGTTTTACATTTTAAAAACCAAGCCACTTTATTCATAGAACATCACACATAAGTCTAAATAAAAAACCAAATCCTCCAAAAAATTATACCTCAAGGGTTATGTACCAGCATTTTACTAAGAGAGATTTCACAACATGGCAGCCCATGCTTGATAAGCTCTTCTCTCAGAACTAAACACCTTGCAAACTAATTTCATAAAAATGTCAATTGATTTGGATGAGACAGATACTAAGGTGATTGCAAAGCCAATAAACTGAGAGAAAGGGGGTAGAAATGAACAAAAGGCATTTAAAACAGGAAATAGACAATTTTAAGCATAGACGTGGCAACATATCATAAACAGGGGAGTCAGCTATTAGAGACTGATTAAATTTTTGTTCTTCCTTCTTCTTTTTTTTTTTTTAAAGATTTTATTTATTTATTTGACACACAGAGAGAAATCACAAGTAGGCAGAGAGGCAGGCAGAGAGAGAGGGAGCAGGGAGCCTGATGTTGGACTCGATCCCAGGACTCTGAGATAATGACCTGAGCCGAAGGCAAAGGTTTAACCCACTGAGCCACCCAGGCGCCCTGTTCTTCCTTATTCTTTACTCCACTTATTGTCTATTGCTTTGCTTTTTTTTTTTTTTTAAGATAGTTTGTTTGTTTATTTATTTATTTGACAGACAGAGATGCAGAGAGAGAGGGAGCATAAGCAGGCGGAGTGGGAGAGGGAGAAACAGTCTTCCAACCAAGCAGGGAGCTGGAAGTGGGCCTCAATTCCAGAATCAGGATCATGACCTGAGCCAAAGGCAGACGCTTAACAACTGAGCCACCCAGGCATGCTATTGCTTTGCTTTTAAATTAAATTTCTATGAATAGGGCTTCAATGCTAATAGTTGGGTTCAAACATCTCCCTAGTATGAGTAAATTTAGAAATGAACCAAAGTCTGCATTTTCGTTCTATTTGTGCCTATCAAAAATGACAAGAGAGATAGCTGGAACTGAAACAACTGAGAGGAAGAGGAGTACAGATGCAAGAAATGAAAAGAAAAAGCAACACCCTGGTCAGGGACAGAAAGTCCATGTGTGTCGATGCTAACTATTGAAAGAGAGCAGGAAATCAGAGTCTGTAGCAAGTCTGGAAAACATCTTCCTAAAGGGAGAACGTATATCAAATAACTTCACTGTTTCTGCAAATACAACGAGCATTTCAAAATACTTTCACGCTGTTCCCTTAAACTCTGAAGGCTGAAGAAACATACCAAATCCCTGTCTAAAATTCTAATTTTAATTAGAATTGAAAGTTCTTGTCAATAACACTTGGACCAAATTGAGGAGAAAGATGCGATGGTGACAACCAACCCATCAAATGCATTCTCTAAGAAAAAGGAAAAACGTCATTATGATTTTCTACAGATCTTTCCAGCAACTGGCAGAGTGTCTCACTTGTAGTTTGTTGAATATGAATTCATCTTCGGATTAGATTGGGAGTATGATACTGGAGGATCAAACATGGGTTACGATTCACACAGTACTTTTGGTTTGATAAAGTTGGGAACAAGAAAGTTCTTTCACTTATTGGGATCCTGCAATTCTCAATCCCATCCTTGCTTTACTCTTTCGTGTGACACTGCACCACTCTTAAAATACACTGACACATTCTGGAAGGTTTCTTCCTATGGCTATTACCATTTTACACAGGTCATATGGATGCTGGCTTACTCTTCATTTATGTTAGAGTCATTGTGTTGGGTGCTCTAGAGTTGGGGAAGGTGCTATAAAGATGATTTAGTCCAAGAGTTTCCAACTGGCAACTTTCAGATCACATCTGGTCCATGGATGTGTCCTCTGACTTAACTGCTGTCCCTAATACTATCTATTATTTACACAACCTCACTTAACTCTATATCTGGTTCAAACTTGCATAGGTATTTGTGATCCTCACAATCTCCTTCATTTAGCAACAAGAAAACTGAAGGCCAGAGAAGTGATATGACTTAATGGAGATAGATATACAGTTAGTTGTTAGCAAAACGAGGAACTGAACATGGAAGAGTGGAATCGAAGATGTAGGCTTTTTTCCTGGACTAGTTTTCATTAAGTAACTGTATCCCAGGACAAAGTGTGTCTATTTGCAATGGTTCTTAAACTGGGTGAAATCTGGGCTTGTTTCTAACAGAAAAAATTATCTCAGTTTTCAAGCATAGAATTATGTAATTTTTGTACTTTTAAAATATATACAAGCTATAGAAGAAGACTGTAAGTTATTGCTCTTGTAAGAAGATAAACTTAGAAAGATATACAAATTGAATTTAAAAAACTGAAGCTAAAAATAAAATTTAACTTGGTAAGTTTTAGGGAGGATTATGCTTTTTTGCTGCAACTAAAGTTTCAAAATGTTTGTGTAGAAATAGTTTCAGATCCTGTCCTATATGTAATGCTTCAGAATTTTGACTTTAATAATTCCAATATAGGGGCACCTGGGTGGCTCAATGGGTTAAAGCCTCTGCCTTCGACTCAGATCATGATCTCAGGTCCTGGGATCGAGCCCCGCATCAGACTCTCTGCTCAGCAGGGAGCCTTCTTCCTCCTCTCTCTCTGCCTGCCTCTCTGCCTACTTGTGATCTTGTCTGTCAAATAAATAAATCTTAAAAAAAAATTCCAATATAGAAAATGCCTATTAATATAAATGTATTAGAAGAGAGTATTAATGACTCCAAGGTTCTTTTTGCTAGTTTGGGGTCAGCTCTCCTATTCGTCTAAAAACTCTGCTGAGGAGCGAGGCTCAGATGCCATTTTAAATGAAATGTCATCTGATAATTGAGCAAAATTGTCTTGTTAACTTGAGAAAAAAGTTAGCGTTATACCATCACTGATACTGCAGTAAATGGGTATTAAATCAAATTATTGCTGGAATTTGCTGAAAAAAAAAAAAGGTTTTGTTGCTGTTGAATAAATATATACAAAGATGGAACTCCTACAAAAGAGTCTATTGCAGGGCGCCTGGGTGGCTCAGTGGGTTAATAAGCCTCTGCCTTCGGCTCAGGTCATGATCTCAGGGTCCTGGGATCGAGTCCCGCATCGGGCTCTCTGCTTGGCAGGGAACCTGCTTTCTCCTCTCTCTCTCTCTGTCTGCCTCTCTGCCTACTTGTGATCTCTCTCTGTCAAATAAATAAATAAAATATTTAAAAAAAAAGAGTCTATTGCAAAGTGACCCCAGTACTTATCCCTATAGGTCAGTGTCATGGTTTGAATGTTTGTCTCCAAAATTCATATGTTGAAACCTATTGGTCAATGTTATGGTATTAGGAGTGGGGTCTTTGGGTGGTGATTAGATCCTCAGGGTGGAGCTTTCATGAATGAGATTAGCGCCTCATAGAAGAGGCCCCAGAGAGATCCCTCACCCCTCTGCCATGTAAGGACACAGAGAAAATACAATAGTCTATGAACCAAGAAGCCAAACACAGAATCTGCTGGTGTCTTGATCTTGGACTCACCAGCTTCTAGAACTGTGAGGAATAAATTTCTGTTGTTTACAACCACGTAGTCTGTGGTGATCTGGTATAGCAGTGCAACAGGCAGATTCACCTGTATTGAGGCCATCTGTACTGTTAAAACCGAAAGAAAGAAGGGTTCACTACATTTTGGATATAGAAGTCCTCAGTGGTCATCTGGGTGGTCAGAATAGGCATAAATTAATAGTTTCAAACTGATATCAAAGTGAGAATGCAAGGGGCGCCTGGGTGGCTCAATGGGTTAAAGCCTTTGCCTTCGGCTCAGGTCATGATCCCAGGTCCTGGGATCGAGCCCCGAATTGGGCTCTCTGCTCAGTGGGGAGCCGGCTTCCTCTTCTCTCTCTCTCTCTCTCTCTGCCTGCCTCTCTGCCTACTTGTGATCTCTGTCTGTCAAATAAATAAATAAATTCTTTAAAAAAAAATGAGAATGCAAAATTTAAAAAGTACCGAAGCAAATTCATGGAGTACATATATCCGACGTGTACACAGGATAAAGAGCTCAGGATCGGGAGTCAGATTTCCTTGGTTTCAGCCATCTGTCACTAATTAGTTTTATGACCTTTCCCAAGACAACATACCCCCTTGAATTCCAGTTCTTATATCTGTGATATGAGGTAATTGAACTAGATGAACTTACAAATTCCTGCAAACCCCAAATTTCACACTTCACTACAACTCTATCCATGCTTATGCTTGTTTACATCTTCCTTTCTTTGCAATTCCACAAGCCAAACAACTAAGAGACCAAATTCATCTTACAGGCAACGAAATGTTGTTATTCCTCAAATGTATTATCCGCCCCCCACACAAAGTCTCAATTTGATGCTAGAAGGCAGATAATCTCATCTCTTCTAAATTGCCTCTCAAGGAACACTAAGGGGTACCTCAAAAGTCACCATGGAAGGGAGAAAGCTGAAGAACTAAGGTGTGGACTCCTTTCTGGTTCAAAGAATAGCTCGTCTTGCATCTGTTTCATATTGATGTTCCACATGTAGGTCTGAAAACTTATTGGATATGTATACCATCCCCTTAGATTCTCCTGGAGTCATGGCCTCCTGGCTCTTCTGCTGCCTACTTTGCTACAGCTGTGACCTTGGCTGTGCCTTCTCAAGGGACAGCTTTTCATTCCACCACCATGACCAATTAATTAACTGTGGTTGGGTCCTCATGGGGCTTCCACCTAGACTGGCTCAACAATCACTTGCCAAAATAAGCTGGGCTCTCCCCTGGCTGCCACTGTGCATTGAGGCCCAATGGCCACATGCCCCAAGTTTCTGGCTTCTAAGACTGCTTCTATGTTTGGATAAAAAGCCACACTGTGGGTTGTGGGATCTGGTTCCCTGATCACCTGTCAAAGTAACCAGATGAAACAATGCAGAAATTGTCTTCTTGCGGGGTGAACTGAGATTGATGAAAGAGGAGATGGGAAGGTCATTCCTCACACCTCCTTCCTTCTCACAGAGTGCCTCAAAGTATGATTCTCCATATTGCCTGTCCACATGCAGCCACGTGGGTGCACAGCAACCAGCTATGTCTCTGAAACACAGGAAGCAGGGCGCCTCCCCATAACATACTGCCTTGTGTTGCCTCCTAGTCTTCCCTGCTTTATGTTCTTTCTCTCCCCTTCAGTGCTTGGAATTGTACCTCCCAATGATCAGCACTTAATCATTGCCTCAAGCTCTGTTCTCAGGGAATCTGGTGAAGGCAAAAACCATTGATACAAGTCAATCCCCTCAGTTACAGCTGTCAACGACACAAACATACCATGCTTCTCTTCTCAGTTCCCACCACCCACAGAATCTCCTTGGCGAGGCAGTGGCGCCCTTTCTGACCTACCATCAGCTTGTGTATCACTGGCTGACTCACACTGACTACTGCAGTCATTCTAGACAGCTTATGATCCTCCCACCATCCAGGCTAGGCCTTACCTTTTTCTTTGTGTTTGCACAAGGCAAACACACCTCTGCCTGATATGATGCATCTATCTTTGCTTGCCAAATTTTTACTCATTCTTGACGAAATACCCTGCGGTTGTCTTTCTCTGCCAGTATCCTGAGACACCGCAATGGCAGGTGCCTAGCCTAGCTCCTGGGATGTAGCTGGTGCTCTATAAGTACTGGAGTAGTTACGGACAAAACAGAAATCAAGAGAGACCAAAAATTTACCCATGCTGACAGCGGCAGAGTCACAGCTAGCATGCAAGGCGCTCGTTCTACCATCTTATATTGTCTTCCTAGAAAGTGGTTTAATTTCTTTTCAACACTTGTTGCAATCACTCATTCACTAATTTATGCATTAATTGCTTTTAAAGTGCTTTATGTGGCAGGCCTCTGTTGGATTTTGCATTAAAATCCAACAGATTTTGATCTGATTTGTTGCATCGGCCATTGCTAAGCCTTCTAGTTTCTCATTTCCTTTTCCCCAGAAATACCACAGACTCAGCATGTTGCTTTGAACAAAGTTCCAATGGTTTCAGGGTCCATAGCTAAGGGTTTAGAATACTGAGGTTTTAATAAAGCTTATTTATTAGGATTCTGAGATTATGCAAGTCACTTTAAGTACTTGTACATCAGTTTTCCTCATTTATCAAGTGGAATTAAAAAAAAAATACCCTCACTTGGGGTGCCTGGGTGACTCAGTCGGTTAAGCGTCCGACTCTCGGTTTTGGCACAGGGTGGTGAGATCCAGCCTCACGTCAGGCCCTGTGCTCAGCACAGTCTGCTCGAGATCGTATTTTCTTCTCCTTCCCCTTCTCCCCTTCACCTCTCCCTCTAAAATAAATAAATAAATAAATAAATAAATAAATAAGCAAACAAATAGATGATCTTTTTTAAAAAATGCCTCTCTTTGCATAGAGTTGTAAGAACACAGACATAATAGATGAGAAAGTATTTTGAAAAATTGAAAGTATGATCTAAGTATAATGTGTGATCTTTCTATCACACATGCCTTGGTTTAATGCTGGAAAATTTTAAAACTTACTATCCCTGCTGAACCCAATTTGTCAATCTACCAATCAATAAGTCAATCAGAGAAAGACAATTATCCTATGGTTTCACTCATACATGGAACATAAGAAATAGTGCAGAGGACCATAGTAAAATTTCAGTGTTCTTATCACCTTTTTTCTCCTTTACCTTTCTATCTGCCATTTCTGAATCAGTAACCAATGCTATTCCTCCCAGATGAAACAGACTTGTGCTTGGATACATACATGTACATACATGTGAGTACGCTGGGGTATAGGAAGTAAATGTAGTGTTCAGTAATTCATCAGCTGCATATAACACACAGCACCCATCACATCATGTGCCCATCACATCATGTGCCCTCCTTAATGCCCATCACATAGTTACCCCATCCTCCCCACCCCCATCCCCTCCAGCCACCCTCAGTTTGTTTCCTAGAGTTAAGAGTCTCTTACGGTTTTTCTCCCTCTGATGATTTCCCATTCAGTTTTCCCTAACTTCCACTATGGTCCTCTGCACCTCCTGTTTTTAAATTACAAAAAACAAAAAACAAAAACAAAACCCTAAATCATCCTGCACAGGACAAGAATCAAGCTTTAAAAATATTCGATATATGCATTAACACAGCCGGCCCATGCTCCAGATACATAACTTCCGGCCTGCAAGGTTTTTAGAAAAGAGTAGGAGCTGCATAACATAGAGGGGCTGGCGGTGGCCCCTTTACTTGCTGACTTGCTTTCACTGAATTGCAGTTCATATATGCCTTGTTAAGTGGATTTACGGATTATATAATCTAGTTTTAACTGAACTAATCCCCACAAAATGGACAATTGGCTTTAAAAGATCCCAGTAAAGAAACTGTGGATGGAAGATAATGCTAATTGAACAAGCACAAGTGAGCAGAATGATAAACAAGAATACGCAGAACCACCCTTCTCCCGGCGGAGCTCCGTGTCAGCGACGTTCGGAGTCACTAACCAACGGCGGTATAATCAGATTTCACAAAAATTCAGCCAAAACAACCCCGAAGTATCAAGAATAATACCTGCAACTGAAATTTACATCTACATTAACGATAAACTCCTAAGTGTGTGCTGTGTCTTGACGTGTTAGCTCGTGATACTATGAAGCCATCATGATTAGCAAGACATTCAAAAACAAAGCCTTCAGAACAGGAAGACAAACCTCAACAGGATTTCTTGGGTGGGGGTAATTTTTTTTTTTTTAAGATTTTATTTATTTATTTGACAGACAGAGATCACAAGGAGGCAGAGAGGCAGGCAGAGAGAGAGAGGGGGGAGCAGGCTCCCTGCTGAGCAGAGAGCTCATTGCAGGGGACGCAGGGCTGGATCCCAGGACCCTGGGATCATGACCTGAGCTGAAGGCAGAGGCTTTAACCCACTGAGCCACCCAGGTGCCCTGGGTGGGGGTCATTTTTAAAAAAAACACTTATTTTATAATTCTGACCTAATTTCACAATAAAATGATGAAGCTTTTTGAGAGTTCGTAATGCATGAGAACTATTTTACATTAGTAAAACTAATGATACATAACAGATTGTACAATTTTATATTGTAAATCAATATAATATGTGATTCTTTAGAATCTCTGTGTTTTAAAGAATTCAATACATAACCACTACGTGGTTTTAAAGTTTCACAATTATGCACATTTTAAACCATCTCTGACATTACAAAATGCTAATACTCTTCTTGTCTTTCTGTTGACAGAAGTTGTCACTGTTTAACTATCTTTGGGGAGACTGTGTTATCAGAGCATACTTCCACAAACTTGTGAAATTCTTCATTCACTGACTTGAAGGTAAACCATTCAATATACACAGGGTGGTGCATGAAAACCGTCCTTGAAAACTTAGCCCACTGTGTAAGAAACATTGCACTGAGTATAAACTTTTGCAAGAAATCTTCACAAGAAAAGAATAGTAACCCATGAAAGAAAATAGATTGAAATCTTAATATATTTGGCTTGGGTTGATTTTATGAAAAACCAAGACAAGAATCAATGACACATTCCATTCTCTCCTTAAATATTGTCGATCTCCCTAAGGAAATATTTCACTCAATTCTTAGTAAGAAAAATAGTGAAATACAATGATTTCATGAAAAAACTCTCTTCAGTTTAGAATTTTCTGACTAGCTGTCTTTGTACTTCCAAATTACTGATGCAGGAGGATTGTTTCCATTCTATATAGGAAGTAAAAGAGTCATTGACAAATTGGTATCATAAATAAGAAACATTGCAAGTCAGGACCTACAGAGTGTCAAATGCAATGACCTTCAACCTACAGAGAACGCTACTTTTGTTAATAGGGAAAGTCAAAGGCTATTTTCCCTGTTTGCCACACTATACTTACACATCTCACATTCTCCTTCCTTCTGCATTAAATACAGTCACAGATTTATTTTTTATGCTTATAGAATTTGGAAGCATTTGTTCTTTATCCTGAACTTGCCCATTTGGAATAGATTTTCCTTATCAAACACCATCAATAATTAATAATAATTAACAATTAGATAGGAAATAAATTAATTTGATTGTTAATTATTAATAACCAATTAATTATTAATAATCAGATAACAATTAATTTTTGATGAACTATAGCTCTCTAGCGAAGCTTACATCTATAGCACTTGGCTATCATGGGCAGTTCCAATGCCCTAGCCCTCATAACAATGCAACAAATAAAGTCAGTAGCAATTCACCAACCTAAAATATATGTACCCCAAATCAATGCCACTTTAAAGATAAACGAGCATTTTGCACACTAATAAATAACATTATAAATCTTGCTATATTGGATTGCAAACAACTCCAACTGAATAAGATTGCTTGACACGGGGTTTACTTATCCTGCACGTTCATAAAAACAACTTGTTCTCTGACAGCACTCATTCTTGGCAATTTACTGCAGCTGTCAGCAGCCAATTTGTTCAGATTACTGCTCTGCATAAAAGTGTAACAATCATGAGGATTTATTAGCTGATTATCGTAAAGGTGGCAGTCCGTCTTGCCTGCCAAAATGCAGGTGATCAGAAAGTTAAATAATTACATGCAGATTAACATTATTTCACCTTCATTTGATTGTTGTAGTTCAGCGACAGGTAGAATTTGTTGTTCAAACTTGCACTATTGTGTACACCACCTAAGTTGGTTTACTGACTCCTTGGCATTTTATTGAGCGCTTAATGGCTTCAGACCATTTTGAATATAAGACTGAAGTGAAAGGAGTGTGGACTTCAGTGTCAGGAGTCCTGGATTTGAATCTCATATCAATCACCCCAGATTCGTACTAGCTGAGAGACCTCTCTGCCTCTTCTCCCACCTCACTTTTTGCATCTGCAAAACTGACACAATATGAACCACTCTGTTTATCCCCTAATATTGAGCTAATGTATCAGTGTCCTATTGTAGGGCATTGATGTTATTGTTTCTCTCTACTCACGGTAAATTTATTTTTTGCATGTAAAGTTTACACCAGATGGCATTAACTCCCTGGATATTGGAATGACGAAGAAGTTATAAATATCTTGGTACATGTATAGGCTACTTTTTTAAAAATGCAAAAATTCAGTATTTTTTTAAGTATTACTCAGATACTTCCATACTCTAACTCATTTATATTCCCTTTTGAGTTATGTATAAATACACTGAAATTTTGTACCTGCCAGAGTCATGTTGTTCTAATTGCCTTTGAATTAACACCTGTTGTCAAATATGCATTTGTAGTTGACCCTTGAACAATATCACTGCACAACTGAACTTCCATGTAAAACTTTTGACTCTCCCCAAATTTAACTACTATTGGCCTACTTTGACCAGAAGCTGTGTCAATAATACAAATAGATGATTAACAGATATTTTGTATGTTATAAGTATTATGTATCATAGTCTTACAATAAAGAAGGCTAGAGAAAGGAAAATGTCATTAAGGAAATCATAAGGAAGAGAAAATACATTTCTAGTACTGCATTTATTGGAAAAAATCTGTGTATAAGTGCATGTGTGCAGTTCAAGCCCATGTTAATCAAGGGTCAACTGTACTAAGAGAAGGAGGAGCCATAATTCCTATTATTAAATCAAACTTCAGGTATTTCAGTTAAAATCTGGCAAATATTTATAAAACACCTCTTGTATGCCATATACTTTTCTAGGTATTGGGGATGTGACAGTGAACAACAACAACAACAAAAAACACACTTAAAAATCTCTGCCCTCCACCTGGGTGGCTCAGTGGCTTAAGCCTCTGCCTTCGGCCCAGGTCATGATCTCAGGGTCCTGGGATCGAGCCCCGCATCAGGCTCTCTGCTCAGCAGGGAGCCTGCTTCCCCCTCTCTGCCTGCCTCCCTGCCTACTTGTGATCTCTCTCTCTCTCTCTCTCAAATAAATAAATTTAAAAAAAATTATAAAAAAAAATCTCTGCCCTCATGAAGTATGGGCATCATTCTAGCAATGGGAAATAAATGATAAAATAAGTAAGTGAAATGCATATGTGTCAAATGGTGATGACTTTTATGGAGAAGAACAAAGCAGGATAGGGGAAAGGGGATGACAAGGAAAGGGGGTTTGCATTTAAAATAGGGTTGGTATGGATGCTTCCCTGATGTGACTTTTGTGCACAAACCTAAAGAAGGTAAAGAATCAAGCCAGGGGGAGCATGGATGGTGGGGAAGGTTGTGAGGTGGAAGGGTGTCTGATGTGCTTGAGGAAGAGCGAAGAGTGTGGAACGGAACAGAAGAAGGGAAGGGCAGAACAGCAGAAGTTCAGGGTAGAGTGGTAAGAGGGCTAGATCATGTGAAGCACTATAGGCCACTAAAAAAAGTTACCCAAGTTTTGCCCAAATTAAGATGGGAAACAACTGAAGAGATTTGAGCAGAGGAATTAAATTATTTTATTTGTGTTATGTGGAAGGAAGAACAGGAGGCTATAGCTATTGTCCACATGAGAGCTGATGATGGCGTCAATCAGAATTATAATGATCAAGATAATGAAAGGAGTGGACTCTGAGTATATTTGGAAGGAAAAATTGGTGGGTTGTCGATGGATTTGATAAGAGTGGGAGAAAGAACAGAAGCAAATAAGACTCCATGGTTTTTGGCATTAACAACAAACAAGGGAGAGTTTGAAAGGAAGAACAAATTTGGGGATATTGGGCATCAGAAATTTGGTTTTGGACCTGCTCAACTGGAGAAGGCTATCAGACATTCTAGTGGAGATATCTAGCCGACAGGTGGGGTGAAGTCTGGAGTCCAGAGAAGAGTTATGAAGAGGAGCTGTTTGTTACTATCAATCTCAGGCAATATCGGAAAGTATAGGAGTGGATGGAGACAATACAGGAGCAGGTGTAGACAGAGAAGATACCCAAGGAGGGGGCTCTGAAGCTCTCCAGAACTAAAACAAGAGAGGAAAATTCTGTGAGTAAGACCAAGAAGGAATATGTGATGCGGTAAGAGAAAAACAAAGAGTGTGGTGTCCTAGAAGCAAGTGACAAACCCAGTACTGCTGCTGAGTCAGGTAAGATGAAGGCTGGAAACTGGCTGTTGGAGTTAATGTCTTGGTGGTCACAGGTGACTTTGACAAGAACAGTGTGGGTGGCTTGTTGCGGGGAGGGGTATAAACCTGACTGCCTGGGTTCAAATGGGAATGGCAGTGGGTAATGCTCAGTGTTAAATGTTTTTCACTGTATCAACACTCCAAATTTGCAAGTGGCCCTTTCATTCATAGCCAGCCTTGTATTTATAATGACAAAAAAAGAAAAAAAGCCTATTAGTGAGCATACATTTACAAAACACATTTTAAAAAATCATTATATTTGACCAAAACTGGAAAATAAAGTGGGACAATAACAAAATTCTAACACAATAAACTAGTCTATGTAGATAAATCAACCCATACAAGCATTCTCAAGTTTAGGACTGAATTTAGATAGCACCCTTAAAAAAACATTATTAGCCATTCAAGGTACAGTGCTATCCTTCATGGCCAACTTTAAAATTCATTCACCAGCCACCAGCCAACTCCCAGAATTGTTTCTAATTTTTAAGTTAATACAGACATATCTTAATTATTCTCATTACAAAAAAGAAATAATGGTGTGATGTGATAGAGGTGCTCACTAGAGCTACAAGGACAATCATGTTACAATGTATAAGTGTATCAAATCAACTATGGTACACTTTAAATTTACATTAGTTACATGTAAAAAGTATTTCTAAGTAAATGATAAAAAGTTAATAGGGCATAAAAAAAATGTTGCAATGATAGCTTGCAAAACAAGGCAGAAGGATGAATTTTGCTCTTGTTACTTTACTCCCAGAAATTTCACTTAATGGAAGGTAAGTCAGTTCTCATCTAAACTACCCAAGGAACCAAGAAATTCTATTACAATCTGCATTATTTCCACCATTACCATACAACCTTCACGTAAACACTGTGACTTTACTCTACCTACCACTTAAGATATAATAACACTTTGCTTTTCAGTGGCAAGATGTGTTTAAAGTACAATTTAACATATTATACTAACCAAAATAAGTCAATCAGAGAAAGACAATTATATGATCTCACTCATATGTGGAATTTAAGAAACAACAGAGGATATATGGGAAGGGAGGGAAAATTAAAACAAGATGAAACCAGAGAGGGAGACAAACCATAAGAGACTCTTAATCGTGGGAAACAAACTGAGGGTTGCTGGAGAGCAGAGGGATCGGGATGGAGTAATTGAGTGATAGATAGTAGGAAGGCACGTGATGTAATGAGCACTGGGTATTATATAAGACTGATGAATCACTGACCTATACTTCTGAACTTAATAACACACTATACGAGGGACGCCTGGGTGGCTCAGTTGGTTAAGCAGCTGCCTTCGGCTCAGGTCATGATCCCAGTGTCCTGGGATCGAGTCCCACATCGGGCTCCTTGCTCATCGGGGAGCCTGCTTCTCCCTCTGCCTCTGCCTGCCATTCTGTCTGCCTGTGCTTGCTCTCTCTCCCTCTCTCTCTCTCTGACAAATAAATAAATAAAAAATCTAAAAAAAAAAAAATAAATAACACACTATACGTTAATTAATTGAATTTAAATAGAAAAATAAAGTACAACTTAATAAATATAAAGTTAGGAACCTAGAGTTTGTGGTGCTATCTGGACACTGAATAGATTTTAAGTGATGATTTACCATAGCCATTTCCTTCTTCTGCAATGGGCATCTTGGTTAAATTAGCAGAGTGAGTGTACAAAAAGGTTTTACTGAACATTTGTGATTACCTCAAAATTTGACAATAACTCCCTTTATTGTGTAAATGGGCTTTCTCTGATACTCAGAAGCTGCCCCAGGAGTTATCCTGTCTACACCTGAACTGTGATGTACTTTTAAATTTTTTGGCTCAAATTGCTTTTATAGGCTATTATGTTTAGCATATGATCAAAAATGGACTTTAAAAAAAAAAACTGACGTTGATGCCCGGTAAGTTTTTTTTTATTATACTTAGAACAAAACGTGACTTGAAATAAAAGTAATTCATTCAAAATGAATGAGAATTAAAAAAAAAAAAAAAAACCAAACCTATAACTCTTCAGTGGTAGCATTTGAAATCACCACCCAAGCCAGTTAATATAACCAAGACACTGGGAAGCAGAGCATAAAGTTGTGTCTGTCAAAGCAATGCAAGTGATTCTACTCGCTGGGTTCTCCTGTGTAATAACTGTGAATATAAACAACTCATCTAACAATCCAGGCAAAGCCCAAGTCAGACACTATACATAGGTGGTAACACTTCCGAGAGCTAGAAAAAGTGAAAAGGGAGAACACACATCCAACTAGATTGCTAGTTTATTATAAAAGGAGATAATTCAGGAGCAGCCAGATGAGAACTACTCAGGTAAGGTATGGGGTTAGGGCCCTGAGTTTCCATGTCCTCTCAGGCACGCCACTCGCCTAGCCCCTCCACATGCCCGCCAACCACAAAGCTCCAAAGATGGTTTTCTTCTCTCCCAAATTTCAGAACACTTCCTTAGCACCCTCCCCCTATTATCTAGAACAATCCCTATTTTCTTCGTATCAGCTAATTGTCACTGCTCTCTCAAAATTTGCAAAATTATGGACAAACCCATAGCAACAAGGTGAGACGAGAAAAACTAGTTCACCTCTCTGCCAACCATTTCTGTAATATAATTAGCCACGGCCTTGAAGAATTCACAATATTATCAAGTGAGGAAAAGGGAAAGGTCAATACCAGATGGGCTGAGAATTAAAGTAAGAAAAAAATACATAAAAGTATACCTGTTATTATGGGAAAAAATAGAAAAAGGTATGATAACTTATACTTCAGGAGATATGAACTCAGAAGTACAGGAAGGCAGTACCTGGTAGCAATTACTTCCTTATATTACTAACATAACAAAGTGTGGATATAAAATAATGAGACTGAGGCAGCAAGTTACACATGACAATCATTCTGGTTATCTCATGGTAATCAAATATGGCTAATGTTGCTCTAAATTATGAAAATGACTTAGTTCTTTAAGGAACAGCTAGACAGCACTTACTTGAATGAGCTCATAGCATGTTGAGGAAGACAGAAACATAGACATATAACCATAAGGAAATGTAGTCAGTGTATTAACACATGTATACTTAAGCAACTTAAGCTGGTGATATATTCCAAAAAGAACAAGTTAGAGCTTAAAGAAAACTCTGAAAATAATGTTTTACTAAAGGGGGGGAAATGCAATGAAGTCTCATCATTTTAAAAGGCTTGAAATGTAACACAGTATTAGGTTATAACAGTTTTTTCTGTTTCATTTTATAAGTAAAACATGGGTTAAGTGAAGCTACTCTTTAACCTCTCACTTTATAATCCTATAAAGAAAGCCAATGTTTAAAAAAATATATCTCAGAATTACAAAAAAACAAAGAGATAAACACGTTAGGTTGAATTCTTGCTTTTCTAGCATACAATGACCTTGATTATTGTTGGTGTGTATGCATTTCTTCGGGCTGTATGTTTAGAGACTTGGAATTCATGTGAACTGCAATGAAAAAAGACTATTCTAAACTACCAAGCTCTTCTGTACACTATGTTTTATTTTAATATTGGCGGGTCTCGATGTGTTTTGCCACAAAGGAACATACATATAAAAAAATAGAAATAGCTTTTAAAGCAAGAAAACAAATCATGGAATTCAAGCAGCAATTCGAAATAAACTTGTCCTTGTGGAGAGATGTCATTAAGCCTCATAACACCCCTTTCTTCACTGCATTATTAGATTAATATGGATCTGTCTCACTTACATTTGCCATCACTAAAACTTGAGAAATCTACAGATTTATGAACTCCTAAGAGTTTGGTTCTCTACCTTGTAGGGAGTGGTAGGAAACAATGCATTTTATGGTCTCACAATATGCTTTATGAAAAGTAGTATTATCTCAGATCACTTTACAATGACCGTGCTCTTTGTTTAGGTATCTTACATCAAATGAGATTCCTCTTTCTCAATTCCCGTAACTTTTACGCATAATGTTCTGACACCTGGAAAAAATTTCTAGGTACCAAATTCTGATAGCCTATCCATCAACTGGTCAAAACTGCCACCTACTGGTCAGTCTTCAAATCTATTTTTCCCTTCACCCAAGCATTGTTTTACCATGGTCAGATCCCTTCCTTCAAAATATTAAAGATCAATTGCAATAACCATAAAGGATAAAGCAGTTATCCTTTTAACAACCTTCACCATCTCTGGGGTGATCCAAAGATACCAAATCATACAAACCTGCCAATAAAATCATCCCTTTTCCCAGCATCTTTGTCCCAGGCAGTGATATCAATGATTCCGCCTCTTTCTTCATAGAGATGAAAATCAAATTGTTCCCTCCACTGAGGATTCAAAGTTTTTGGCATAATCTGGAAAAAAAAAAGAATTGTTGTCTCATCAATATCAGTCTTTCAAAAAAATTAACTCAAGTCATTGAATAAAAATTAAGGTGCTATCTAGTAAAGCACGTGTGAGATTTGAACAAAAGCTTCCAGAAATGATGGAAATGAGTCATTAGATGTCTAGCATCTTTAATGCATATCATCTGAAGGAACCCTCGAGGATATGTCCTGAAAACCAAAGGGCACCCTTTCGTCATCTTGAATAAGAGATGAGACATATGAATTATACAGAAAAGGCAAGTAGTCTATAGTGAAATAGCTCACTCAGATACTAGCATTTATTTTACATAATTGGTTAATGCACAAAGATATAACTCACAGTCTGTCATCTCACAATAAAGGGAGATGTGGATTCCCAGGTTGTTTTTTTTTTTCCCTTACTCCCCACACACATGGGAATTCTGAGCTGAATACACGAAAAAATCCCAGACCATGAAGTTCTATGGGAGCAGGGGGAAACAGAAAGTAACTCTGGGGTGGTCAGGCAAATATTTATGTTAGAATTAGAACATTTATGTTTCATCCCCATTTGATATCTGGAGAAACTGAGACCTAGAGTTGAAGTAACTGATGCTTTAGTATCTAGACTCAGGTCTTTGATTAAACCCTCAGGTCTCTTTCCCCAAAGCAATATGTCAAAAGTGTCTGTGAATTAATACGAGTGTGTGTGTATAATCTGTATGTTGCAAATACAAAAAAGATATCTTATCCAAAGTGCAATTTTGTAACTTCAAGTATTCAGATAAGACATCTGGTAGAATCAAGGAATAAAGTGACCCATATCGAGGTGCTTTGAAATTTCATTCACCATTGGGTTAAACAACCTTCATATTTGTTTCCCTCTTCTTTCTTTTTAGCAGGAGGGCATGCAGTGGCCTTTTCTCTTTTGAATGTATGAGACAAATCTTCAGATGTAAAGACTTTGAAAGCAATGAAGTATGTTATGTGCAAAGGTAATACAAATGAATCATAATTTTTAAAGTTCATAATCTGAAATTAGTCAGCAATATATCATGAAAGAAAGAGCAAAGAGAGACACATGTCCATAGCTGGGTTTCATATTTCATACCTAAAGAGCAGAACTATAAAAATAAGTGATGTTTTAAGCCTACCAGAACATGGAGATGATGTTAATTGATAAAGGACAAGATAGAAATGGTCATAGGAACCTATTTTTGGAATCAGTAGTTTCTTTAAATATGTTATTAAGTTCATGGCAGAAAAAAAAAGATGGCACTTGAGGATCCTATGATAATTCAAACCTATCATTATCGGGCTCAGATGCACTTCTATGGTATTTTGGGGAATAGTCTGTCTTACTTATTTGGCCATTAAGAGCCTAATTTTTCAGTTTCTTTTTTAAGGATTGTCTTCCCTATATGATTTCCTTGAGGCCCAAAGTGGTGCCTTCCCCCTCCACGTGGGCACTTGATAAGGAAACCAATCAGCCTGAGAGTAGTTTTCACTGCCTACCAACAAATCAGCTCCTTGATATTTTTAACTACCTAGCGACTGATGAAAACTTCCTGTGCCAGAAGGAACCTTGTCAGGCTATTTATCAAAAGTTCTTGAAAATGGTAATGTCAAAGTGAAGACATTCCCATCAAAGTAGAATGTGATTTTTCATACAAGACAGATATGATGCTTGTCCCAAGTGAGGAATGCCAGCTGTAGAAGGTGACCATTTAGGAAGTTATCTTTTTTTTTTTTAAGTTTTTGTTTATTTACATAAGTAACCTCTATACCCAATGTGGGGCTCAAACTCAGGAACCCAAGACTGAGAGTCACATGCTCTTCTGGCTGAACCAGACAGGCCCCCCAAAAGGTTGTCTTTGGATACAACACAAATAAGACATGTGCCCCAAATAGAACTATGACCATACTGACCTTTACTAAGTATTACTACTTCTATCAATAATATGATACTAAGATGATTATTTAATATATTACTACTACTAATATAATTGTTATTACACAATATACTTACTACTGCTGATAATCTTTCCGTTAATACCATTTATTATTTATTATGGATGACGCAGTATTCCAAGCCCTTGACATGTATAACATATATTTATTCAATCTTCTCAATAACTTTATTAGGTAGACATTATTTTTATTTTTTATATATATTTTCAAAAGATTTTATTTTATCTATTTGCCAAAGAGAGAGTGAGCACAAGCAGGGGGAGTGGCAAGAAGAAGGAGAAGCAGGCTCCCTGAAAAGCAAGGAGCTCAACATGGGACTCTATCCCAGGATCCTGGGATCATAACTGAGCTGGAGACAGATGCTTAACCAACTGAGCCACCCAGGCGTCCCTAGGCATTATGTTAATTCACGTTTTTACAGATGGGGAAATTGGGACATGGAGAGTTAGAGTAACCATGGCATGCTGCTAGTATGGGCAACAGAAATTTGGCCCTTTGTTTTCCAAATAAATAAAGGAAAAAAATGTAATCTGCATTGGTGCAAGTCAGTTGGAATAAAATGTTTCATAGTAATGTACAAAGATTTTTTGATATGGAAAATAATGCTATTTGTAGTACTGATACCAGTACTAACTGTAGTAATAATAGTAGCCAACATTCAGCATGTTATGTGCCAGGCATTAACTTAGGTTTGTTGCGGCTTTTCTTTTCTTTTTCTTTTTCTTTTTTTAAATAGGTAAGTTCAACTCCTGTGTTAGAGATGAAGAAGTTGAGACACAGTAGTAGTTTACGCCAGGTCACAGAGCACATTAAGTAAGAAATGCAACAGTACAGTTATTGGTCGGGTTTGCTGACCCGATGTTCGAAAGAATCTCTGTTAAGCATTTAAGAAGCATCTTCATCTCCTAGAGCATGGCCATTAACTCACCACTGCCTTCCCAATACTGACAGGAACACGAAAGGGATACGAAACACGAAAGGGATATGGTTACCTTGCTCTTGTACTTCTGATGCCCAAGCCGGAACTTCACATAGGGGTCACTCAACCCATTTGAATCCATTGCCTTGAGATCTCGCCCCTCAATCAAGGTGATGCTGACTATTCCTCTCCAAAGCTGTGATTTTCTGTGGACGTCTGATAGACGTAAACTTTGGGTCTGAAACTTTTGGTAAAGGAAAACAGAGTTAGCCTCTTGAGTTTTAAACTGAAATACCTCATTTGGTATTACCTTTTGTCCTGTTACAATTTGAAAATTAAAAAAAAGGGTAGTTACAATTGAAAAAAAACCCCATAATTTACAGATTATTATTAATTCATTGAAAAAAAATCAATAAATGTGAAATTATCACCTCATGATAAATTTAAGGTTGCTTTTTACAAGAGGTGAATGCTCAAAGTTGTTTTCCAACTCTTAAAGTCATGAGATGTAGATACTTGAAGATTATCAGAGAATATCTGTCTGTGTGTCAAAGATGCCAGTGTTAAAATACGTAAAAAATAAATATTATAAATACCAAAGACCTCAACCACATTTTAAATATAAGAATATTTAATTTTTAATTAGTTATGGTTTTTGAAGCTCTCTTTATCAGGTTACAAGTTGGTTTTAGTGGTGGGTTTTAGTTGTAAGATTACGAGCTCTGTGCAGACAATTTAAAAAAATTCTTCATTGCTAAGTTAGGAGACAACGGAGGTTCAGCTCTCTAGAGAGGGTACCGTGGAACAGAAGACGAAATCAATATGCCCATAGGAGGTGTCTTGTTTATGCTGAAACTTGTATCGCAAATTTTACAAATTACGTATGTGATTTATATTGGTGGGTATGTTTCTGAAATTACTTTGCATTCTAGTTCTTGAACATGTTCCTTAATGATTTTTATCATGCTCTACCGTAAATCACAATATTCAAGCTGGGGAACAAAGTCGCAATTTTTGAAAATTAGGAAATTAAAAACGGCTGCATAATCTCTTTGAACTAAACAGCACATACAACAAATCAAAGTCGCCAAAATGTTAAAATCTTTTCAATTTGGATTTAGAAACAAGCAGTACTATAAAAACTGCTGTTTCCTTCATATTGTCAAGCATGTTGTCTTCACTTACAGTCATTTCATGAAGAAATTCAACACGTCTCTCCGCCTCAAAGTGCTCCATTTCTTAATTATGGATTAACTCTACTTTCGGCCCAATTCCTTCAACATCAACAGTATAAAGTCATAGCCTATTTTGTGTAACTCCCTCTCTCACTTTGAATTCCTGCTTTTTTCCTTTACCACACTAATGCCATCACTGTTTTTAATCTATCCTTATGAAAAACAATGCATTTCAGGTTGCTTTTATTAGGAAAAGGAGAACTACATTCTTCAAAAGACAATACTTTTTATATTTGAACATTTTAATGTAAATTTTTCTAAATCACATTGCCTACTTCCCTGTCTTGGTGATAAGTAAATTGTGAACGGCCTGATGGCTCTGCCTTATTAACACCAACACAGGCCTGCGTCTACACACCCCACACCCCACACTGCCGTGAGCTCCTAGAGCAGTGGTCAAGTGTGTTCTGGGGTGCATCACACTTTCAGGGAACACCTGTAACCTCCACAGGACTCCATGCCCCACTTCAGCTAGAGTCCCTCTGCCCTTGTCTGTCTTACACATTGACCTTCTGCATTGGCTTTTGTTTGAACCAAGGATTTATCCGACGAGAAAAGTTGAGTGCACCAAGTGACCTTGAAGGGTTTCTAAGATTTCAGGCTACTTATTAGTATATAATGCAGCAATAAATAACTGCATTTTTATTTATTTATTTTCTATCTATCTTCTATCTATCCAGTTCTGCTGCTCTTGAGATCACCTCTAACTACAGACTCTAGAAAAACAGATTCTAAACTTTGGGTCTGAACATTTGTTAAGGAATATGAGTGGCAAAGAAGGAAAGAAGAAAAATGAATTTGGGGTAAGTAAGAAGAAATAATTATCTTAGCAAAGGCCAAGGAGTTATTAGCGACCCATTTATACAGAGCTGTAGAATTTCAAAGTGTGTATGTGTGCCTTATATCACTTGATTTCCACTAAAACCCTCTGAAGGAGCAAGACAAGACAAAGCCTGCTACTTCCATTTTAATGATGAGGAATTTGAGGCTCAGTGTGGTTTGTGCTAACAGATGTTGGATGTGTGACTAGAACCCGGTATTTCTGACCTTTATTCTTGAGCTTCTCCCCATATTGGTCTTCGGGGTAGAGACTCTCTCCTCGGTCTAAAAGTAATCATGATTTAAGTATTATGTTCCTAATGTTCCTATAATGTTCCAGGGAGGTGAGTTGTTATACCTGAATGACATTCCAGTCTAGATATTCCTGCACGGTTAATATGTGAAATCATCTTCTACTTTTCTCTTGTAGGAGCACAGGCATTCATACTTACAAGAATTCAGATTGTTGATGGATATACTTAGTAACATTTTCTGGGCACTCTAGAAGTAGAAGTTGCGCATGGCACTCAGTCACATTATACCTGGGTACAATCTAGGCTATGTTCCACCTTCAATTACCAAGGCCAAGTTAGCTTCTCGAATGGTACCATGTCTGAAACGCTCCCTAGCTTGCTCCCATCCCCTTTTCCATTTCTCACATGGGAATAGGAACTTTACTTACAGGGTGGGAAGGAGAAACAATGCTTTCCATGGGATCCTTCATGCTTTCACAGAAATAAAATAAACTTCATGAAGTCTTTACCTACCGCCATTAGTTACAAAATGCTTTTTTATAACCTGGAAGAACATTCCTAAAACAAGTTGGAAAGCCAAAGGGGAGGAAGAGGGGGAATATTACTTCTCACAAAAAATGTTAATGAATGTGGGAATTAAGCTGATCTGCATAAAAGGTTAAAAGGATAGGGGCGCCTGGGTGGCTCAGTGGGTTAAAGCCTCTGCCTTCAGCTCAGGTCATGATCCCAGTGTCCTGGGATTGAGCCCCACATTGGGCTTTCTGCTCAGCAGGGAGCCTGCTTCCCCCTCTCTCTCTCTGCCTGCCTCTCTGCCTACTTGTGATCTCTGTCTGTCAAATAAATGAACAAAATCTTTAACAATAAATAAAAGGATAAAGAAGAGGGGTCCCAAAGGGATACTAACCAGATACCATTTTAAGAGGAATTTTTCCTTCTTCAATGTTTTAATTTGTTAAAAATGGTACTTTTCTTTTTTTAAGATTTTATTTATTTATTTGACAGACAGAGATCACAAGCAGGCAGAGAGGCAGGCAGAGAGAGGAGGAAGCAGGCTCCCTGCTGAGCAGAGAGCCCGATGCGGGACTCGATTCCAGGACCCTGAGATCATGACCTGAGCTGATGGCAGAGGCTTTAACTCACTGAGCCACCCAGGCGCCCCCAAAATGGTACTTTTCTAAAAAGAAGCCCCGTAAGGGATGCCTGGGTGGCTCAATTGGTTAAGCAACTGCCTTTGGCTCGGGTCATGATCTTGGGGTCCTGGGGTCAAGTCCTATATCAGGCTTTCTGCTCAGTAGGGAACTTGCTTCTCCTTTTCCCTCTGCTCCTCCCACCTTGTGCTTGCTCTCAAATAAATAAATAAATAAAAAATCTTAGAGAAAAGAAGCTCCATAATTCATTTGTGATTTGATTAATGCATAGTCATGAAATAGATAAATATTTAGTCTAAGTATAAAGAATAGGAACTTGAAATAAAATTGTAAGGTAAAGGGGGAAGATAGAAACTTACAAAACCAGTCCTAGGAGAGACAATGACTTAACCTAAGGACCCAGTTGCATCTTTCTAGCAATTTCTGACTATGTGACTTGGACGTGTTGCTCCCTTCCTGGGCCTCAGTTTCCATTCCTTCCTTTTAAAGATTTTCTTTGTTTAAATGTCAGAGAGAGAGAAGAGAGAGCACAAGCAGGGGGAGCTGCAGGAAGAAGGAGAAGCAGACTCCCTGCTGAGCAGGAAGCCTGATGTGGGACTCGATCCCATGACCCTGGGATCATGACCTGTGCCAAAGGCAGATGCTTAACCAACTGAACCATCTAGGCGTCCCTGGACCTCAGTTTTCTTATCTATCGTTCTCCAGACTGTACTCCAGAGCTCCAAGTGTACTAAGAACACTATTCTGTGTGTGGAGGTGTAGAGGGGATGGAGGGGGTTTCGGCGTATCTGCAGGTAGGGGGGCCTGAATAGAAGACAGTATATTCCGTAAACAGAAAAGATTTAACCTGCTGAAGATGGTCATTTATCCCTTTTATTAATTTTTTAAATCAAATTTTAGGGAGATCATTGAAGGATGTTGACAAATGGAATTCCACAACTATTAAAAAAAAATGAAACTCCGAAAACCACTAGTGTTAATGCTCTTCAAGATACTTGCCGAGTCACTTGCTGCTCTGTTTAAAGTTCCCTTCCTCTGTATAGCAAAGTTCTCAAAGTGTGGGCCACAGACCAATGGTATCAGTGTCACCTGGGAGCTGGCCAGAAATTCAAATTCTTTAGCCACACCCCAGACCAAAAGAATCAGAAGATCTGGTTTATTCAGCCTTCACTCAAGGTTACTGGGATGCGTGCTCAAGGATGGGAACCCCTGCTTTAAAGGTTCTCAGGGTCATAGGCACTGGCCTCCTCCTATGTTCTAATTAGTATTATTAATTACTGTAATTGTGAATATTATCCATTCATTTGCATGGATAGCATATAAGCTAATTAAAGTCTTTTAGTCCTATTTCTAAATTTACTGGTTAGGAAAGCATGTTGGTCTGGCTATTTGGAGAATTTAAAGAGAGAAGCAGGAGCCTACTGCCAAATTGTGTGAAGTTCATTTATTACTTCTTCCCTTTAGTGTTTTTTTTTTTTTTTTTTAGGATGTACTTAAATAGTATGTACTAATTGCAGTATTGATAATTACTCCATCAGAAATTGCTTATTGAGCACCTAAATGGAAAGGAGTATTAGATCTAAGATACCCCTCTCAATGAAATTAACATATTAGAGATGGGATTTATTTATCTGAGGTCATGTTTTCAATTATGTCCTTGCTGAAACAGAATTCTGTTTGAAGAGGAAAAGAAATAGGAAGGAAGAAAAAAAAAGGAAAACAATCTCACTTCAAAGCAAAGAACCAACACTGCACAAGGAAGAAATAACCTTTGAACTTTTGAAGGAGTAATTCCTGAATTTTAGTGGGGAGTTTGTTGACATCAGTGGGCCTGACCATCCTGGATGCGATTCAGTTCTCGTGCAGCAGAGCCACTTGCCTATTTCCAACGTGCGCCCCACATGATCCACACACCCGCTCAAGTTTGAGACCATCCTCATAAGGAATATTCATCCAAGCTCAGACTTAACCCAGACTATCAGGACATCAGCTATCAATACCAATTTGAAATTCTGAGGCAATTAGTCAATGACCTGCATTGTTAGTAAGATTTTAGATGGGTGAGTTGGCATCTTGAGGAGAATATTAGTTTATGCATATTATTCCTTGAAATGGAATTCAAGATTCAATTCCTCTTCATACATATAAAAGAGGTTAGGATCGGGAATAGGTTTTCAGAACAGTGAGTCAGCCATGAGAGTTCACAGCTCATGCAAGCTTAGAAGGAATAAACAAACCGGACGGTTGAACTTACTTGTGCATTTTGGTCATACGTACTCTGAAGCTCTGCTCTGCAGAAGCCCAGGATGGGAAGAGAAGGCCTGCTGTATGTCTGGATGGAGAGGAACGGTCAGAGCTGTTCAGGAAAGCTTTGTGCTACTATCGACAACTCATTTCAACCAGCATTTAGCATTACTTTTCAAAACCACATGATTTGAAGAAAAAAAAAAAGGATCAGCTCCCCAAGTCACTGTCAGAAAATGTCTTCTAGCACAATGAAGATAAATGCCAGTGCAATCATATAATTTCCAGCCACCATTTTCTTTAGTGGCATAATACCACAGTGGTAAAAAAAAAAAAAAAAATAGAAGGACAGAGATTAAACAGTGATGGACCCTGCTGGAGTGTTTTTTGTTCATAAGCATGGTACTGAAAAGAAACATAGGAAGAGAAGTCATGGAAAGAATCCTTTCCCCAAGGCTGCAGCTTCAGAATGTTTAGGAGACTGTTTCCAATGTCAAAAAATGGATATGGCCCCAGAAGAATACATGTTACATGGTTACATGTTACATGGATATGATCGAGTTAACTGCATCCCACAGGCAAATACTTTGTAGTGATTAAAGAGATAGCTCTAAAGTAACAGAGAAATCTTGCCCCATGTGACTTGCCACTTTTTCTCTTTGTTGCCCTTGGACCTAAGAAAGCAGCCAAAACCCCTCTGTTACTAAGACCAAGAGCAGCCAGAGATGGATTCAGAAAGACGCAGCTGAACAAGAAATACCGGGAGGAAATTATCATGACAAGCTAAGAGTTTGTATTAAATGACTAGAGCATCTAGACAGTTTCCGAACAGCAGTATGATCGTGAGATAAGAACATCAACAGGGAGGGTTAGACTCGGCTAATCTGGAAGATCGGTGAGAGCATACACTAAGAAATGAGCATGCTTTGAACAACTTCTAAGTGCTAGTGTGTTCATTCTCCAGTGTTTTTCATAACAGACATTTTTCAGGTAAAGAATCTTAGGCACAGAGATGATAAATCCCCTACTCAAAGCCAAATGGTTAGTGATTGGCAAGGCTGAGATTAGAATCTGTGGTTGCTGATACATAACTGATCATTTTTCTCAGTATATTTCACATTTTGGACAAAGCCTAAGAAGTCCATAATACAAAAACAAAAAAGGGAAATAACGTGTACAGAATTTGTTGAAATACTTTGACTCCCATGTAGATAAAATATATCTACGAGGATCAGTTATTGAGGAATTCTAATCAGGGGCTTGGAGGAAGCAAAAGTTGGCAGGTGGTAATAATTCTAGCATACAGTGTTCAGGAAAGCCTAGGAGAGTTAACTGTGCTCCATCATGAATTATCGTCTAACGTCTATTAACAAGGCGGGCAAGTTGTAGAATCTCGTAAGTAAATTCAGAACACTTCTATTTTTCAATTCCGGTTATTAGGGTTTATTAATTCAATTCCTTGAAAAACTGGATCACTAATAGAAGGAGCTAGCCTATTACTCTAGATCCTGATTAAAAAACAGATCAAAACCAAACCAATCTATCCAGATTTAACATGTGGCTAAAACCCGCTCAGTCATATTAATCTTCTCCCTGACATGTGCAAATAATCCTTGGCTTTTGTTACCTTGGATTTTATAACCTGTATACAACCTAATCCTTCCAAATGAGACCCAGACCCTGGGAAACTGGAGTGAAAGCCATCAGTGTGTCTTTACAATAGCTGTGTGTGCAGTCAGCTCACCTCTATTTTCAGCACAGAGGTGCACAGGCTTTTATTTAATCAAATGATCCACGAGACACTACAAAGAACAGATAATGACAGCCTAGAATGGCTGTTTTGTGCTGCAAAGCCTGGAGCGTGGAGCAATTATTAGCTCAATCCCAGGCACAGGCATGTGCTATCTTTTCCTTTGCCTGCTCAGTTTATTTCAGTGAATTGCACCTAGGTGATGAAGTCCAACGAGTAGATTTGCTCTACGGTCCAGCTGCCGTCTCAGAGCAGGATTGCCTTTACAGAAACCCTCCCAGGGCTTTGTCCAGCCTAGTTCAAAGTGTCTCATGTAATAATAAGGCTTCGATCCTTTTTTTTTTCTTAGATGATTCCCGGCACTATAATCCTTACAGAAATTCTCCTGGTTTTTATCCTTACACTTTCTTTCTTATTTCCGTCACTTCTTGAAACAACTTACGGTGTCAGGATGGTATTTATGCTTACTAAAAGAAGCTTTAACTACCATCTCTAAACTGAACTATGGCCAAACAAAAGTTCTTAAGCTTTTCCAATGTTTGCTCAAACTATATACTAGTAAAAAAATCATCATATATGTTGTAATCTTAATTGGTTTGCTCAAGTAATGTACGGGTCTCCACCAATGATGTAAAGAAATAAGGAGTGCTGGGTTTGACTTACACTTTTTCTTTTGAGACTTTCAATTAAATATTACAAATACTTTGTTTTCTGAGGGTCTTACTTTCTTATCTAAAGATATAAATAATACCTCCACTTTTCTTGGGTATATGTCAAACATGGTTGAGTTGTTCAGAACGTAAGTACTTTAGCACAGGCTAACATTCTTGTTTGATAGAACCAATACTTCTCTTTGGTCTGCAGGGTCTTCCTTCCACCACACTTTGACTTGACCCTACCCTATGATGGCGCTCTGACAATCCCTAAATGTTCTGTATTCTGTGCACTCTCTTGGGTGCATTTCATATCATGAACATTTCTTCATTTTTCTATATGAGGTATCTTGATATAGCCTAGCCTTCTCCATTTAAACAATCTCAGCTTTTCTCTTTAATTCATTATAGTGTTCTCAGAACGTGGTTTGTTCAATTACCTCTCAGTCATGAAAATCTAAATGTCTGGTCAATGGAGTTAACTGGGAAAACGTATATGTATTAACTATCTGAAGCACCTGCATTAAGTTATCATCCTTTACTGGGAAGTTAAAAATCCTCAATGAAATTCTTAGAAGCATCCAGGTGACTTCACAAAATGTTTGTTGCTTTCATGAGAAACTTGGTAATCACCATACTCATTGCTTAATGTTTTGTGTCCTAAGATACCATGTTTTGATGAATTATAAATGTCATGGCTTTGGAAAATTACAGTTATCTATCACTTCCGGCTTTTCTATTATTTTCCTCTCAAGAAAGTTAAGATCTCTCAAGCAGCCCTGACATTTACTAAGCAAATTCTCACCAGGATTCAGTTTCACTCAATGTAATTCAGTTGTTTCTTCCAGAACACCAGTACTGATCCTTATAAATAAGCTGATAAAAACTCACAAAACACCACATATGCTCCTCAGGTAAGATTTTATCTTTATTGAGGTTTTCTGCATATCTGAAAATGTCTGTGAAAATCTCCCTTCATCCACATCTTCTCTAGGAGTTAATCACAGTATAAATGGTACCTGGGCAAAGAGCAATGAGGTTGGTCATGAGACTGACCTTGGAATGTGAATATGAAGGATGCTACTCATCCAAGGTAGACTGGATCACTGCTTTCCTGCTTCTGTAAGAATTCTGAGTCTCAAACATAGCAACACCTCGGCCCTTCAACACATCCATCTATCAGTGGGGTAAGGAGCTGTGGGGGAGAAGGGTTATAAATGCAAGAAGAATCTGAAAGGGGGTCACTGAAGACAAATAAGGGAAGGGCTCTATTTTTACATCACATTTGTATTCATCATTGACTCGAAAAGGAACTCAGTTGCTTTAAACAATTGTATCTATGATATTCATAGAAAGAAAAATATAGGTCCTGGTGTGTCATCCCATTCTCAGGTACATAAGGTCAGTGGGATCACTTCTCTGGGCCTTAGTCTCCTCAGTGATAAAACAAATGACCCCTAAAAGGTTCTGCCTTCATGACTCACTTTGTTAGTTACGCAACAAATGCTCAGAAGAAAAGACATTAGATCTCTGTGCCTAAAATACAAAAAGGTTATATTTTAAATTTGTGTATTTCTTATTCTAAAATGAGACAGTTCAAGAGATTGAGAAAAGTTAGTAAGGAGCATTTGAGGATTAAAAAAAGAATATTTAAGGAGGAACATAACCACATGGAAAGTACTGGTACGTGGAATACTAATTTGGAAGTTGCAAAGTGGAAAGATGTTGAAAGAACCATTGGGTGGGAAATCCTAAAAAATGATTATCCATGCAATTGATCCTGGTAGCAAGGCTTCGTTCATATGATCAGTTTGCAAGCTGGCTGCATACAGAAAAATTCAACACAGAACACTCCTAAATTCTGCTCTCTTGGCAAAGAAGTATACAGTATGAATTCACTATATTTGTGGGGCTCAAGAAAACAGAGACTAAATTTTTGCCAAAAGCCAAATTCCACTTAAGGTAATGTGACATTTCAAGAGCAGTCGTTCTGCGTTTTCATGGATAATGCATGAACATATCAAAGAAATTATTATTATTTTAGCAAAGACACAGAATGACATTGTGAAGGCAGCCATCAGTAGACTGAAAGGAAATGAAGATGTTATAATCTTTTTTTTTAAAGATTTTATTTATTTGACAGAGAGAGATCACAAGTAGGCAGAGAGGCAGGCAGAGAGAGAGAGGAGGAAGCAGGATCCCTGCCGAGCAGAAAGCCCGATGCGGGGCTTGATCCCAGGATCCTGGGATCATGACCTGAGCTGAAGGCAGAGGCTTTAACCCACTGAGCCACCCAGGCGCCCCAAGATGCTATAAATCATTAAAATAAGCTCCCACCAATAAAATACTGAAAAAAAAAGTGTGCGTGGAGGGAGCATAGGATGAAAACAGGTGGTTTATACTGGCTCGATGCATGACTTAATCCAGTGCTGGCCAGTCTGCTTAAAAGACCCTGCAACAAATCTTAAAGTTCTAAAGGGGAAAGGTAGTTTTCTGTCATGAGCAGTTTCATAGCCTAGGAAAGAAAATGGCAAGACCTGACGAGTGTAGCATTTTCACTGAAGTATCTAATGCTAGGTAATCATGTACCAAGTGTGAATTTTCAAAGAAAGAAGGAAACTCTAGGCAAACTAGTAAGAGCATTTGTAATAAATTGTGCTGCACATGATGCAGAATTAGAGAAGAGCAAAAAGGATGACAGAGCTCGTTATGTGTAAGTCATGAAAGAGTAAATCACATTAAATTGCAATGGCATTTAAAACAAATTCTCTGTAGAATTTTCACTTTTTTTCTGTATTTAAATCAAAAGCAGAGTTGCTGTTTTCTAATTCATAAGTTTTTTTTCTAAAGAAAGAACACTGATTATCTAGTATGTATATAGTATAAGATCACTGTAAGGGAAATAAATCTCTCTCTAACAGATGGAGCAGATTTTACAAGAAGGGAAAAAAAGAAACTGAATGGACCCTATAGACAGCACCCTCATCTTTCTGGAAGGGCTGTGGGCCTCTAGTTGGCAAGATTTGGGGATAAACTTGTCCCACAAAGAACTGACTTCAAAGCAATATATTCAGTATATGAAGTTCTTAGTTTTTACACATGAAGAAGAGTCACCCTAATGGCTTGGAATAAAAGTTAATAAAGAAGGCCAATTGAATACATTTTTCTGAGAGCTTATTTTAAAAAGTGAATTTCCTATTCCATATTTAACTTTCAAAATTACTATTCAAAACCAAAGTCAAGAATATTAATATAAAGGGTGTAGACATTACCCTCCAAAAGAAAGACTTCACAGAGAAATAAGATCCAACCACTTCATTTTCTGAGAGATCCTAAAAACAAACAAATATTTAGCTACATTTTGAGGTGTTTTTGAGAAGAATTAATTAACCCAACAAAACAAAATGAACAAAACCCCAACGTTATTCCCTTGAGTAAATTAAAGTTTGTTTGTTTGTTTTTTTGGTCTTATTCTTATCCGGTATCAATGGTAGTAAGTTTGGAAAGGATTCTTTCTGTCATTTTAAAAGAATCTACTTACCTCTTTATTCTTAAATTAATATTACATCTCAGAGTCTAACACATTATTTTAGAAAGTAGGATTGTTCAAACACACTTTAAGATTCTGAAGGAAGTCAGATGATATCCTCCTTTTAACAAAACAAGTTAAGAGCATAGACCTTCAGAGCATTTTTAAAGAATGAGCATAGAAATCTTATTTAACAACACACACATAGTCAAATTTGGTTTAATGCCTTATAAAATTTCCCAGTTTTATGATATAATATAGAATACAGATAAAATAAGTTAACGTAAGCTCCGTAAAAGTAATTTTGGCAAGAAATGAATACTGAGCAGAGTGGCAACCGGGCTGAGAACAAAGTCACAGATTCATGTTGGATATTTTATTACTAATCCCCAGACTTTCATAAAGTGAAATCAAGTTGACTTTAGGAAATCAAAACCATAGTTGCTCATTTTAAGGAGAACATTTGCATTTACATGCATCCTTTACCCTTGAATGTTTTGCATCCTGTCTCTGGATGTCAGTTATGGTAAAATTATGGGAAACTGGGGACGCTGATGGGGCAGGATGACTGTGGACACCATAATGAAGAGGATGAGGTTTTGTAACTTATTTGATTACTCCATGATTTTGTGTTAGCACCTAAGATAGTGGTCTAGCACCCCACATGTTGCCTATTGTATAGTAGATGCTCAATAAATAATCTGTTTACTTTAGTCACTTGGAGTTTCATTTGGTTAGGCATAGATATTCCTTCCAAACATGATACCAAAAGTCATACCAGAAAATAATAATGAACTAAAATATTTAAGGTGTGCAGCAAGTTGAATAAATTTAGAACTAGAGTTACACCAGAGATCATCTATATAATCTGCCTGTTTTTTTTAAATATGAAACCTATTTCTCAAGAAAATTATTTCAGTTGTCCAAGCTCCCTGCATAGGATTTGGTTAGGTAGCATGGCCAATGTCAGAGGTGACTGGGAAAAAGTCTGGAGTTTAAGACATCATTTTACTGTCATTGCTAAGATATAATTCATTTTTACAGCTTTGGTTCTCATCTGTCACACTTAGCACACTGTCATTTCAGTATCTAAACAAAACAAAACAAAACAAACAAAAAAACCAAATCTCTTAAAAAACACATTTACATTTGGACATTGGGGCATGAAACTTAGATAGAATGATTGCAGGCTTTTTCAATGCTGAACATGGTTTAACTAAAAAAAATCTCATTCTAGCTTTTACAAAAGATGTGTGCTTTTCCTTTTGCATTGCCCATTCTCTCCTTCCTTTGATTTCCAACTCTTTTGTAATTAAGCAGCATGTTAAGCAACATGTGGGAAATTTAATTTAAAAGTATCAGATTAAAGACACTGAAATCTTGGAGTCTCCAAGTAATCTCCCCAGAGCCAATAACACAAGTTACGTAACTAACAGTGAGTTTTATCTCAATGTAAAATGGGTTAAGGCAATACTAAGGCAACTTAAATGGGTGTGAAAGTATTGGCTTTAGACTCAAGACAGTTATAACAAACAATATGACCACCAAACATTTAAAAGTCTTGTTAATTCATTTAAAGGTTAGGTGGTCTAAAGTGACTGATGTTGAAACTGTACCGATTACGTACTCCCCATTCTTCCTCAGATGAATACAGAAGTTAATGACCTAATTCTGTGAGTAGTATGCAAAGAGCAAGAGGAGAATGATGAATTTTGTCTGTGTGTGTGTTGGTGGGGGGGTTTAATGATCAAGATTTAGAACTTAGGTTTCTCTGTTAAAATTTGAGAAACAAAAATATTAGCCGCATTTGGATCCACTGAAGTCTCTAGGCTGTGCTTTTCCTGCCATGTTTAATTACTTCTGCCATTATTCATCAACTAAAATTTATATTTCATTTTACAACCTGCATTCTCATGTAAATTTAGGCCTTTATTTCAAATGGAACAACTTAATCTTCCTCTGGACCCTTATGCCATCCATTGCCCTGATGAATATAAACTCCACAGCAGACGAGGCAAGGCTTTCCTTTCATGAGAGTTTCTAATAAGAACAACAACAACAATAAGACACCTGGCATTATGATAGAGAGTTCTAAAAAAAAAAAAGGGATTTTATTATGAGGGCAAGAAAATCCAAATGTGAATTTCAGAGAAGACCGGTCTTTCATCATGATTGGAGAAGTTTAGTTATGCTTCAGTCTCCACTGAGACAAGAAGTTGATAAGTGAGGGAAAGTACCATTTTTAAAAGTGCTAAAATTATAAAGTAAGAGCAAAAGGAAGCCAAACACAAAAAAACAGAGGCATCAAGTTAATAAAGGAAAATTACTGAAGTTATCCTGAATAATGAATTGTGGTCTATTTCTGCTGAGGCTTTGAATTTATGAAAGTAACAAGATCCACTGGTAATACCTTATTTAAATCCATATTTTGCCTCTAAAACACTAAGAACATTTATCCTCAAAGATCAAAAATCCCACTATGAATCTAAAAAATAACAAGATTTTAAATTTAAAAATCTAAAAGATACACTTTTTCCCTAGAGAAATAAAACAAAAGGACAGTTAACTTCTTTCCTAACAAAATGAATATGATGCTGTTTTCAGCCTTGTATTTAAATAAATCATAAAAACCTTTAAGGACTTTGTCATCAGATGAACAAAGATTAGCCACTAAATTTCAATTAATAGTGTTTTTTTTTTTTTAAATCAGCCTTAATGTGTACAGGCCTTTAAACATTTTGCTTGCTTATTATAATTCAGCAATTCTTCAATACTCGAACACTCACCACAGATTTGAAGCCCGAGATTCAAGGGTGGGAGTCAAGCCAGGTTGCACTCACATTCCACAACATATTTTAATAGGAACGCAATTTCCTTTCATCAATAACTCTCTGGGCATTTACAAGGTTAAAAATAAGTAAATCCGTAAGTAAATAATTTTCGTAGGCTTCCTTGGTCTGACTGCAATCACTGTTTATCAAAGCTACGGCTCTTAGATGCTCTCCCATCAAGTTGAATATGCCCATTGGTCATCATGTAACTGAAAACAGGGGCATGAAGTAAGTAGAAATCGCGCTGAAATGCTGTTTTCCTGGTTACTCAAATTGGGGTTCATATCATTTATACTAATTAAACACAAACATGAGTCCCTCTGTAACTCCAACTGTCCATCTAAATATTTCTGACAAGAGAGACAATCTCAGCTCCCCAGAGGACACGTCCTATAACTGAAAGCCGGCCTTGCTTTGTCTTTCATTTTCCTAGAAATTTTAACTTAAATCTGCTATGTGTGTGTGAGTGTGTGTATAAACACATACATACACGCATGTATACTGCTGTCAACCAGGGCTTCAAAAGCGGAATCTTCACAAAACGATTTATTTTCGTTGTGGATATTTCGGGCACTTTAAAACCAATAAATCTCCTCCCAGTCGCATTCAATTGAACACATATATATACATATACCACATATATACATCTATAAGTTAGAGATATCTGATATATATTATATATAGAAATGTATTTCTTTGAATTAGGAGGTGGTGTAATCTCGCAAACCAACCCTTAGCTCCATTATGCTGGAGTCAAGTTGTATTGGTTCCCGCCCTTTGATTAGTCCAGAAAGCATCTTGGGAAATTATCAGTTTGCTGGGTAACACATGTTAGCAATGTGGCGACCAACCAATGACCCACAATTAACCATCTTAGAGCTAGCACGCAGGTGTCACGGCATCCATGCCCTGCCCGAGATTACGTGTTGTCCTTTTGCTTGTGCCAACTCACCCAGATTGGCTCCCTCAAAGACCCACAACATTTAAAAAATTCAACAAGAGTGGTCACATACATGTAAAGCCACTGTTACAGCAAATCCCTGGAGTTATGAATTTTAATATGTAAAAATGTATGATATTTTATACCTATGGGAAAATATTGTCAAAAACAGCAAGAAAAAATGTCATCTCCACATAAAACTTAACTGGCTCTGTGTATTTTGTGGGATAATCAGATATTTTACTGGCATGATGCTATCTCTATTTTAAATAAACTTACAAAACTTACAAATTTTAGGAGTTTAGTGATTGAGGGAAAAATAGTCTTTTATAGTAGAAATGCTCATGCTATTCGCCCTTTGGAATCTCAAAAGCCTTAATTATCAGGTTGCATTTTGGAATCTCAAAAGCCTTAACTATGAGGTTGTCTTGATAGCATTCCCAAATAATACAGATTTGGGAGTATAAGCAGTGGTAGGGATTTCTAAAGGAATTACATATTTCCTTTGAAAATCTATAAACCATCTATTTTTTTTCCAAGGCATATGCATAATAATTTGAAATGAGACCCCAAAGAAAAGCCCTTTGGGTGACTCACAGTTGAGAGAGCCAATGACCAAGAAAGTTTGCATGTTTTGCAAGTTTTAAAAAATCATCTATTTATTATCAGGATACAAGGCCTTTGGAGAAAGAACCTGATAATTATTAAATAATGACTTTTTTTCCCCCCACTATGTCAGACTGACTGTGTGAGATACTTAAAAATGCGTTAATCTGTTTCTCTGGCGTTTCTTAAATTAAAGCACTTAGAGGTTTTCACTGATGCATTTTTAAAGTATCATCCAAGGTGTCAGCTTTAACTACGCCCTGCAGACTTAGAGTTGAAAGTGTTCTCTAGTTTAAATTAACAATATCCTTGCCAAAAGTCTTATTAAAAATTGCTTCATTCACCAGTGAATAAAGTGTTTTATAGTTCATTAAAATTATGCTAAATGATTATAATAAAATCTTTATAAAAAAGATATATTACTAAAAAAATAAGCCATCAAGTAACAGAAGATATGCTAATGAGACATGATCACATAGTCCATATTACATTATTCAAAGGATGAACTCTTCTTAAAACATTTCTAAACTGTTATTGTTGAGAATATGAATTGCGGTGTGTATATCTTTGTATTATCACAATAGCTATGTCTCATGTAATTAAAGTGATTTATTGAAAGTGCATAAGTTTATTATCACACTCATTGATAAACCAATTCTTCTCCATTAAAACACACACACACACACACAATGTAGTATAAAATCATTTCTGCTTATTGTCTGTCTTATAGAGGCAATTTTTTCATTATTATTTTCTATTTTTTGTTTGACCCTGCAAAATTTATTCATAAAACACATATACATCTTCTCTTCTGAGCTCATGAAACTTTCTTGTTGAATAATTTAACCTTAGAATAAATTATCAATGATAAGCCTCTTCTAAAGAATAAAATATTGCAATAATTCAAAGCATTACCATTTCTCTGCCAAAATGCATTTTGTCATGTAAGTATAACTCTTTGACCAGGATAATTATTCAGTTGCCCAAGTTTAGGGAGACATTGATCCCTTTCTTCTTAAAATAACGTTTTTCTTTAACAGCTGAGTGTGAGGCAGGATTACAGATGTGTAGCATGGAAAGTAAGTTTGTGGAAAACCAGAAGGAGAATTTTAAAGGATGTTATCATCCCCAGAAGAGGAGATATGATGGAATTCATAATTATTTACTGGTTAACATACCATTCAAATATAGCAAATATTTAATCTTAATATTTAGTCTTGCTTCTCAGAGGTAAACGCAGGTGTATTTCTTTTCCTACTTGTCTTTGGATGGTAACATAATTATGCCAAATAATATGTAAGCCAGTCTTGAACAGCAGTTACAATTACCTGCCCTCAAGATGGCTATTCAGCTCTTGTTTTCAATAGTATATACAATCCTGCATTGTAAGAGTGCCACCAATAATATAATTTCCATGGAAATTGATCATCGGCAAGATGATGAAAATGATGAACAGATATTTAAGTAATGGGAAACCCCATGAGCTGATTCACTTGTATAACGGGGAGATGTGCATATTTAAAAAATAACTATGCCAACTTAGTTTTCCCTGTCTTTGGTTATGTCACTTCTGAAAACAAAAGCAAACTCATTCCTAGAGAGAATATCTAGCAATGTTAACTGAGTTTGTTTAAGTCTTGGCCAGAAAGTTCATAATTCTCAGGCTTTATAATCACCATGGTACTCGCAGACAGGCTTCATATCAAAGCCCTGCTATAGAAAAGCAGGAGACCTCATTCTCATAAATCAAGGTTCCAAAGATGAAAATGACCTGTTTATATGAAAAATTCACCTTTGGCTTTGAGGACAGTTGTATCAAATATAAAATACCTATATTTAAAGGTAATGCAAAATCCAAAAATAGAAGAAAAAGATGTAGACACAAGGACATTTAAGGGGAAGGTTGAAATAATTAGAAAAGGGATACATAATAATAACATAGTAGTTCATAATGCTACATAGTATGGTTACTCAACCCTGAGTTT
Source organism: Enhydra lutris kenyoni (assembly GCF_002288905.1). NCBI lineage: Eukaryota > Metazoa > Chordata > Mammalia > Carnivora > Mustelidae > Enhydra > Enhydra lutris. The sequence continues at coordinate 19,272,605 of NW_019154103.1, forward strand.
CTCCAGAAGCACAATTTGCTTGATCATCCTTCCTCCTTTAATCCTTGGAGGATGGAACTAGGGAAGCAGTTTCAGGGTGTGTGTGTGAAGGATGGCGGACTATGTGGTCATTGAAGTTACAAACTTTCCCCAGATTTTGAATTTGACACTTTGTTCTTATCATACTAATATGGATGAACACAGCTAATGTTTTAGGGGACAGTGATGATTTGAATGAATTACCAGGTGTTCAGTATGTTCCCATAGAAAAAAACCAAATGAGTGAACTGATTTTCCTTTACTCAGCATTCAATATCCCTATTAAAATTTATACAACTGAAACTCCCTTAGGCTAAAAACCCAAAAGACATATTACCATATGAACTAAAAATAATCTGCCAAGGACCCCAACAAGTGCAGAGCTAGACGCAGGGAATCCTATATCTTCAACGGTGAGCCAGAAAAATGTACCAGTCTAACGGTACAAATAGATTACTAATAGTAAATTAAGACTTCAAGAACTTTAGATGTAAAAATAGTGCAAAGGAAAAGATGTAGATTTACGTTTATTTAGTTTATGTTTAAAATTAAATTTAAATATGAACTAAAGTGTTTAAAGAAGAATCTTTATATTTGTTTTTCTTTTATACTACAATAAAATGGATCATTCTTACTAATTAATACTAAATACTATATAACATCCTGCTCTAGTATTATGTCTTAACTACATCTGGAAGAGAAAATATTGATATATATTAAGGTATTACATCATTTTTACACACATTTGTCATAATATAGACACGGAATGAGGAAAGTCAAATTACATGACTTTTAAAAAATTCATATTTTTCAGATAATACTAACTTTGAAGTAAATTACAAAGAAAAACATGTAATACAAACATGAACAGTGCAAACTTCTTTTTAAGACTCTTTGAAACTTTATTTTGGTCAATAAAAAACACAGTGAATACTAAGTCAGAAATACTCAGCAATTTTCTTTAATAGATGCTTTTCACTTTATTAAAATGTAAAGGTGATTTTTAACATGGCCCTGACCTTTTTGTGAGCCAAGTTACCTTTCGGTCATTAATACTATAAGAATTAAGAGGAAACTGTACAGTAAGAAATACTTATTAAAGAAAATTCAGAATTATCATAAATATAAAAACATTTTGATGTATTTTCTAAATTCACAGTTATTAAAAATGACAAAATTAAAGAAAAATTTAAGTAATAGCATGATTCAATCAGAATGGGAAAAAAAAAAAGATCGTCATGTTCCAGGGTCTAAAAAAATTACCCACTATTAAAAATGAGTAGTGACCTTATAAATAGAAATTTGAACAAAACAGATCTTTACAAATAAAATCCCTTTATTTCAAGGACTTTGCATATAAAAGTCAGTTTCATCTTGGTATTTATTTATGTCCAAGAGTGGTACGGCCACTGAACAAATGAGATGCTTAGTTTATATCTTATGTATTTTACAAGTTATAAGAAGAGCCAGGTCTTTGAAAGTTACAGGAACCACAAACTCCTCTCACTCCCAAGAGCCATTTATTTCTTGAAGTGAGAAGAGGCCATGATGGAAAACTCTTCTCAGTATAGACTCCAAAGACGTAGCACTGGAGGGATTTTGAGTTTTGAAAACCTCAGACTCCATTCTCAGTGAACAACGACAGAGAGTTACATGAATCTTCCTTCTTTCTGGAGTGGTCTCTACCCTAATCCAACCATTTCACTCCTGATCTGGAGCAAAGGCATTTTCTAGACCCTGTGGCACACACAACAGAAACCAGATGCTGAGAATGATGCTGAGAAGGGACCAGGCATTAGCAAGAGGATGATGTGGATATGAGTGAGTTGATCAGTGTGATTTCTAGTTACTTAAGAAGCATCACATGATTTACTTGAAGTTTATGAGAAAAAAAAATAACAAGAGTGATGAAATCCTGTAGTACGGTTTGAAGAGGTGTGAGACAGATTTGGAAATGCAGCTGATAGTTCTTCTCAACAAGAAAAGCTGAAAGATCACATGCTAAGCCATTACCTTACTTGATCTTTTCCAGCTCTTCCTCATTAGCATTGTCTGTAAACGAAATAAAGCATTTTCATTATCTTATCACTCAAGTACAGAATAGGGCAGCCAGTGGTTTTCTAGAGGAAGCTTAACATTTAAACAGCAGTTTCCAGCAACGAGTATACAAGACAAAACTTGTTTATCACAGACACACACACACAGCTAGAAGAAGCACCTTTAACATTCAAGCAGTCTTTCTGGTGAGAGTTCACTTGCTTTATTCTTTTGTCGAGAGAAATGAGACAGTATTTTTAAGTAGAATGGAAATTTTGAGATATCTTAATTATTGGTTGGGAAAAAAACAACAACAACCTTATTGAGTCTCATGATTGGCAATTGTTCCCTTTGGTGGTGGAGGCTGACAGTGTATGATGACTTTACCAGGTAACTTTTCTCTTCAAATATGTTTAAGAGTCTGTTGCTTTGATGGCATCCTAGCATTAGCTCTGCTTCCAGTTAATCTCTAACTATATTGGGGTCTACAAATGCTTTCAGTTGTGAAAACCATTGCATTAGTCGATCTTCTTGCTAAATGTTCAGCCATAACATGTCCTTTAAATCAGTTTTTTCTGTGTGTTTCATAGTAAGAAGTAATTATGGCTATAAGTTTAATTTAAAGCTAATGGAAATCTTTAATGAGTGCCCAAGATCAGTGGTCTCTTGCATAAAGTAAGTCGTAAAAATCCAAAGATCTTTTATTCACGCTTCAGTTTTAAATTTTTCTCTGTGAATGCTGCGGTATTAACTTCCTGATTAACCTCCTTACCCTCTCTTATCTCTAAGGACGATGAAGTGGAGAATAGGGAGTTTGGAGCAAAGAATATAGCTCATAGAAATGCTTGTCATATTTGTACATCAAGGAAGCATACTGGTGCCTATAAGAACCATACCTCCTTCAGCAGAATTCACTATAAGGCAGGTCCATTTCAGAAACTACTCATAAATTACAAAAATACAACAAAGAAAAGATTTTAATATAAAATTAAGTCACATAGAAGACAACTTTTGGCCTAAACCAAGACAACGGAATTATGAAGTTCTATGGTAAGAAATGAGAAAAATCATAAAATTGTCAAAGATATGGGATTCATTCCTCTTCTTTGTAGATAGTGGTTTTATAAGTTATATTTTTCCTGTATATCCTGTGTGTTAAATATTGACCAAAATATGGGAGAGTGATAGTTTTCCTAAGGTTGCCATAATTCCTGATATATATATATATATATATATATATATATATATTTTTTTTTTTTTTGGAATGGAGCCAGGAAACAGCAAAGCATTGTTATCAAATACTATTTATAGAAACATTTTATATGTTTTCTAAGCACTAATGTGCAATTTATTTTGAAGTAACAAAACCCACCATTGGGGTGTAATCCTGATGATTCACAGACCTGTACCCCTGGGACAAATAGTACATTATATGTTAATTAAAAAAAAAAAACAGAGGCGCCTGGGTGGCTCAGTGGGTTAAAGCCTCTGCCTTCGGCTCAGGTCATGGTCCCAGAGTCTTGGGATGGAGCCCCTCATCGGGCTCTCTGCTCGGCGGGGAGCCTGCTTCCTCCTCTCTCTCTCTGCCTGCCTCTCTGCCTACTTGTGATCTCTGTCAAATAAATAAATAAAATCTTCAAAAAAAAAAAACAAAACCACCAGTGACTTGGTTAAAAAAAAAAACCAAAAAACCACCATTGGGTTGTGGAGAGGGCCATGTAGTGGTCATGTAATCAATGTTCGTTGTTGATCTTAAGCGAGTTATTGTTCTCAGCATCAACACCAACATTACCACCTTCTCCCTGATCACTGAAAGGCAAGTGGAAACCAAATACTTCCATGGTATGCCATAATCATAGACACTCCACCAGCAGATGTAAGATAATAAATGCTCAACTTTCTCAGAAAGCAGAGTTTCAATGAACAAAGAATGGTAATTCCTAGAGGCAATGTTTTGAGTCAAATCAAGTGAGAACAATTAAGTCAGAAAGTCAAATCTCTTAGCTCTTGGCCATTTATCATCACCGTCTGGTTCCTAAGAATCTCCTAAAATTCCATTCTGTAAGAAATGTTATACTATGAAGAAGGGGCTAAGAAATGAGGACGAGTTGAATCTCAGGGCAACACTACTCAGAATGACACACATTCACCACTGCTGCTCAAAACCACATTCCCTGACTTAGAGCCACTACAGGCAATAAACCTTCAAGACATAAATCTAACTATAGGGTTGGTATTTTTTCCTGTCTCTCAAAACTGGCTTTACAAATAGGCGGCATGGTATCATTTTTCAGAGTTGAGACACTGACACAAACAAACAAAAAATCAATGATTTCCCAGAGCATAAGTGTGAAAGATCTGGCAGTTATGGGCATAAATCCATTATTTTCCGGATTTGGTTTCTAGAAATCTATTATTAGATCCACTGACTCTCTAAGTGTCCCTAGATTTTTAAGATTATTATTTTATTTATTTTTTTCATCATGATAATTGTATTCTTTAATCCCCATCCCTATTTCACCCAACTCCCCCACCCAGCTCCCCTCTGGTAACCATTAAGTTTGTTCTCTATAGTTAAGAGTCTGTTTCTCGGTTTGTCTCTGTCTCTCTCTCTTTTTCTTTGCCCATTTGTGTTGTTTCTTAAATTCCACATAGAAGTGAGGTTATATGTTATTTGTTTCTCTCTTGACTGACTTACTTTTGTTTAACATTCTGTACTCTCTAGCTTTAAATGTGTTGTTGCAAATGGCAAGATTTCATTCATTTATATGACTGAATAATATTCCACTGTGTGTATATATATACCACATCATCTTTATTCATTTATCAATTGATAGACATTCAGACTGCTTCCATAGTTATACTATTGTAAATAATGTTGCTATAGACAAGGGGTGCATGTATCCTTTTGAATGAGTGTTTTTGTATTTTGGGGGTAAATATCCAGTAGTGCAATTACCGGATGATAGGGTAGTTCTATTTTTAACTTTTTGAGAAACTTCCATATTGTTTTCCATAATGGCTGCAGCAGTTTGCATTCCCACCAACAGGGCAAGAGGGTTCCTTCTTCTCCACATTCTCATCAACACATGTTGTTTCTCGTATACATATCTAGAAAAAATGTTCCCACTGCTGATGTCAGAGACATTACTGCCTGTGTTCTCTTCAAGGATTTTTATAGTTTCGGGTCTCACAGTCAGGTCTTAAATCCATTTTGAGTTTATTTTAGTGTATGGTTAAAGAAAGTGGTCCCTAGATTTTATAACAAGGTTTCTGCTTCTTGAGTGAAGCCAACCAGCTAAGTATTGGGTTTAAGTATCCCCCTCCCAAGTTTCTTTTTCTTTTTAGATGGTTGGGTTAAGAAAGATTCAATAAAACTGGAAACACTAGTAGCTAAGAGTTTTAAAAAAGGAGAATTTAACAAACACAGTATTACTACTAATACCTTTGCTATCTGTGAGATGTTAGAGAAGAAAGATTGTTTGGGGAATGTTAAAGATAGGAGATAAAGCAAATTATAGAAAAATAAGATTTACTTTTTGCTCTACGATCTTAATTTCAGCTGAGAAACATATGAATTTGTTTTTGAAAGCACCATTATCTAGTATTATTACAGGATAATCAAACTTCATTAGTAGCTCAACTTTTTTTGAAACCAGTGAAAGAAATAAGTAGTATAAAAATATGGCCTGTGATAGAGCTGTAGAGCTGATTATGTTTTCATGAGATTCCACATTCTCAATCCATTTTTTAGCTTTATTTTTTATTTTAGTAGTTTTTAGGCAATTACATGGCTACTAAAGATACAATAATCAGAGAATAGCTAGATATTATTGTATAGACATATTATAAAACATTAAATTTTTATAAGTGGATTTTAAAAAAATGTTAGCTATGAAATAATTCAGAAAAATTTGCAAAATAAACCAACATGAAAAAAGTATTTTTTTAATTTGCTAAAGGCCAAATGGGGTCAATTCATATGTTTCTTACAATCCTCTATTTTTTTTTAGCTTTAGCCAAGCAATTTGTAGGTCTAGGTTATCTAAGAGAGTGTGCAACACAAATTAACTCACTTTTATTTCACAAATTCTCCAATGAAGAAAGCTGTGGATTGAACTCTGCTAGAAAAAGAGCCAGAAAGAACTCAAACACACTATCAGACCAAAATACCATATACAAGACACACATGGATGCACGACATACTTTTGTAGGTTCAAAAACAAGACATGCATTCAAAACAGAAATGACAGCTGTGTCATGCAACTCATCAGCATGCCCCTGCCCCCCATGAAGACTGTGGTTTCTCATACACACAATGCTGGAAACTTAAGAAAATATGTATCTCTATATATCCGTTCACATCTGAGATTTTTTTTTTTAAAGACTCAATGATAAGCTCAATGGAGAAGACTTTAGTATAAGCAATTTTGAAATACTATCGCTATTACTCATACTATACTCCTTAAATTGCTATAATTAGACATTGCATGTTTTAGAGACTTTTGTAGATTCAGGAGGCTGCTGGGATTTTCAACTCCTTCTTCAGTTTTACTGATTTCCAGAACAGGCAATCAACACAAGGAGAAATCATTCCAACTGCATTATTCATGGCATGTATTGTCAGTATTAAGAGCGCATAAAAAAAACCAAAACAACAAACACAACCCACAAGATAACTGATTTAGAAACTTTAGCACTTTGTGATGCTAAGTACTCTGTATTTCCATTTTATTCCTACGTTCGATAGCATTTTTTTAACATTAATGTTCTATTGCCTATTTGATTGTTAGACTTTGTCACTAGCTCTTGAAAGTCATGCCTTCCATTCTCTATTTTAACACATATAAAATATTTAGCAAAGCTTTGTAAATACAGGCACAAGCATAAACATGTGGTTCTTGGGCTTAAGTCTTAAATCCCAAAAGCTTATCATAGATTATTTCTGTTCTAATAACCAGAGAGTAGAACTCATAATTTTGTTGTGTGAGGATCAATGCAAAAATCATCCTCTATTCCTTTCCTATATATCATGTTAATATTAAATGGAATTGTGAAGACTTTAGTAACTGATTTCTGGCCTGCTGCATTTGAATTTTTCTAAACAAGATTTGTTCCCTGGATAATTTGTGAAAGTTCGGCACACCATTTTCAAGACAGAAATATGTTTTATATTTTAGACATGTAAAAATTTAATTTAAAGATACATTGGATCCCTGATTGTTTTTAACGGAAAAGCTTCAAATATATTCCAGGGAAACATATGGAGCTAATACTAGACATGGTACAAAATGGAGGAAATACAGTGATATGCTTCTAATGCGTTGTCATCATCAAATATCTTCATACTCGATTTCAAGCAGAAGATCATTAATGTACTAATTTTAAGAACTCAAAAGGAAATTAAGTAAGTACTTAATATTGTTTGTGACAATCTCAGGAACTTGAATACTGAGAAGAAGAAAAAAAAAACCTTAAAATACCTTTCCCTGGATCTTTAAAGTGTCCCTTCAAATCCTTATAGACATTCATCTGCAACTCATTGAACAACCACTGGTACAGAAAGCTGGATTAGCTTTGAGAGCAGTCCTCAAAGAAAGGTAATCAAAAACAATATTTTACATATATATAATTATATGTATTTATATGTGTGTGTATATATATTACATATATATGTTATATATATATATATATTTATTTATTTATTAATTTTTACCAGAAGTGATAGGATAAAGGATGGAGGTGAGGTGAGGTATGTCAGGTAGGACAAGGGACAGGGAAGAAAGCCTAGACTAGAGAGAAGGTGAGCTCTGCCAGAGTTTGTATGACTGGGGCAGAGGTTACCAGTGAGGGCAGACACAATGCTCATTGGAGAGCTTTAAAGTCCCTCATCAGAAATTTCCATTGAATTAGAGAAATAAACACAGGTCACTGAACTCTTAGAAGAAGAATAAAGAGGACATTATAGGACCTGGCACAATGTTTACAGATGATCAGTAAATGTTTTTTTGATGCTTGTTCAACCAACAAATGGTCCTTGTTCAGTCTCAAAATCTCATAATTAGTGTTGGTTCAAAGTTTTAGAGACTTTAATGAAGTAGCTATAAAACTGCTATATAGAATAAAAAGAAAAGAAAAGAAAAGAGAATTTATGTCTTTGTTAGAAATTTTCATCCTGTAAGCATATGCTTAGAAGCCCTGATTCAAATCTAGGACATCAGACTAGCCAGAATACTGGGGATGCCACGAGAAGGTCTATAGGGGATCTTGGCTGCTTTCACCCCTTCACGTGAGTCAGTTCACTTCTCCGCAACCAGCCCCATGTTCCTCGCTCTTGATCACATTCCCAAGGAGGAGCAAGTGAAACCACACTGGACACCCTTCCTCCACTCCTCACTTGTGACTGGAGGTCAGGATGGTCACCAGCCAGAAGCTGGCTCTGGTATATGCTTCAGCTGTTGTGCTTTTCTGAGGCACTGAGTCCTCACTAAGCTACTTGCTTCTCTGGTGAGAGAGAAGCCAGGAGAAAGTCAAGGCTAGTGTGGGGGTGGGGGGAAGAAGACATCCTTTCTCAGTTGCCACAGAGGGATGAATCCAGGGCTGTTTGGGACTCTGAAGGGGGAGGGCGCGAAGTAAAGCAGTGAATGAAAAAATACTTGGCAGTAAAGGCTTTTCTTTCAAAAAGCTGGGTAGTCAAAGGGATTTGAGTCAAGAAAACGGCATGAAGATTTCAGGAAGAACTCTTTGTCTTAAGGGTAAATGGGGCTGGGGAGAGAGGATGAGGAAAACAGAAAAGGAAGAAAAGATGAACAATACCAGATTTTTGATGAGCAACTGTTTCATATAACCCACCTGTTCCTATTCATGTTTGATAAATCACTGATGATCAGCAACCAGGCACTGTAATACTTTTAAAGGATGTTTTTCTAATTAGAAAGACATTGTCCTGAAATAATAAATTTGAGCAACTGTGGAGATTGAAAGATTTTTACAGGAATTGTTAAAGGACAAATAATGCTGGGAACCCCTTTGCCTGTGCTAATAATCTGATGACTCATTTCTGTGCAATTCAGGACAACTTAGCGGCTTCATCTTGGTCCTAACTTGATCTCTCAAGCCCTCAGTTTGATGTTAGAGTACTTAATAAATATCCCTTTTCTGCAAAAATTCAACAGACTCTCCATCACCAAATCACCCAAATAACTATACCAGCGACCATATCCTTCTACTTTACAGTCATGTTGCCAGTTGGGATGGTTTGGGAGACATAAGACATCAGGCACTTAGGTATTTTCATTTATAAAGTGCTGTTCTTCATTAAAAGAGCAAAGAATCTCAAAATAAGATTCTATCACTAAGTTTTGTTGATTTTTCCTCTTATACATAAACCTGCTGATTTCTTTCTATCTCTACCTCGAATAATCCTAATCCAAACCTCTATCATCTTCCAGCAGGATTTTGGCAATAGTTGGTCCTAACTGATCTCAATGTATCCATTCTCACCCTTTCATCTGTTTTCCACAATGTAGCTACACAGCTATGTTCAAAAGGTGAAAATGATTATGCCACTTCTGATTTATAGACTCCCCCTTGCTCTTCGGGGAATGACAACAAACCTTAACATGGCTTACAGTCCCTACACAATCTGGGTATCCCCTTTCCACTGTCATCACATGTCATGATCTCCCACACTCTCCTTTGCCTCCACCTTTCCTAAGCTCCAGGAATTTTTCAGTTCCTGGAGTGTGACCTATTTTCTCTAGCCACAGGATCTCTGCACACACAGTTTCCTCTGCTTGAATACTCTCTTTCCCTGGTTTTTGTCTTATTAACTCCTGTTGACACTTCAGATCTCAGGTCCCATTTGACTTCTTTAGAGAATTCCTATTCCCCTAACTAGACCAAATTCTATTGTATTATCTTAACAGCAACACACACCTCTCTTTCACTGAACTCAAAACAGTTGTCACTATAAATTTCCTTCAGTAATTATTTTATCCCTAAATTCTCCACTGGATAGAAGTTCTATAGTCTCACAAGGGAATTGCATAGAATCTGGCTTACAGTAGGCTTTGGCCAATACTAGGATTATTTAGATAAAGCAATAAACAATAAAATTCAATAAAATATGAATAAACACAATTTATTCCTATGTATGGATTAGCCAGCTAGGATATACTCCTTGGCCTGTCCTGGGTGATGTATTATGCTGTACTTATTCCTTGTGCTGTATAATACATTCTGGATTGGTGACTTCTACAATGATGGGCTTCCATTTCTAAATATTATCTGTAAAGTTTCCTTACCTACCCTTCCATTTGCACACGTGGGCCTGTGCATGTGCACACTCACATGCATTTTCTTTATGGTGCTAAGTTCTCACAGTAGGTTTTGGTAGTTAAAAAAGAGAAATTTATACCTCACTGAATTAAGTATGGATACTTAAACCATACTTAACAAATATAGTATATGAACATGTATGCTCATTGCTTAATTTTTGGAAAGGATAGAGAAAAGTATTTGTTGAAAGGGTGAATTTTTCAATGAGTTTAAAACAGTTCCAAATTTGAAGTTGGGATTCACTATTTTAATCTACAACCTCGGGGAAAATGTCAATAACACCTTTCCGGCAGACGACACACACCAACTTTAATCATGCATCATTTTAAGACAACAATACACACATTGCTGAAATAGGGTACTTGGACTTGCCAAAAAAATTATGTTTACTCCTCAAATGTGTTCTAACCAAAACGAGTGGGAGCAGCTCCCAGTACATGAAAGCACACTGAGTCTAACAGATAATCTCCAATAAATTGTGGCAGGAAGTGCACTGGCAAGCATACCGGTGCAGGTCGAACCTGATATTTTTTAGTGTCACTTAACATGCTGGAGTAATTGGCGCCTCTGTATCCCTTGTCAGTTTCTCACAGCAGCATGGTGTGCAAGGAAGTACAGACAGCCAGTGCTGGAAAATGTGTAACACCGACATGGAAACCCATCAAGAAGATGAAAAGTATTCACTTATCATTCAGCAAACAAATACCAGAATGCACAAACTCTATTATAATTTCACCTCATTTTTCTTTGTTATGGTACACCAGACAATACAGTCAAAACAGTAGAGTCTGGATACCTCCGTGTGGAATTCCAAATATTCAATTCAGTAGCAAATGTATTCCCTGAATGAATGCTACCATTTGCCTACAGCGTAACATGTCTGAAATCCGGAAATGAAATTATAATAAAAATTGCAAACGTGTCCCTTATTTACAACAAGAGGTTCCGATCTGGAGCACAGAACAGGAAATTTGAGTCGAAAAAGATATAAAATGCAGGGACTAAGGAATACCCAGGATACTTATGGAAACAAAGAGCGGGCCCGACTTTCATACGCAGCTTCTCTTTATTATCACCTCTGGGTTCAAAAAAGACCCATGACATTTCACCAAGTGAGAGCAAGAAAGCATTCCTACAAGGCTGTGGGGCAACTTACCACATCCCTGTGTTCTCCTTCTTTAGGGGTAAGGATGACGGAGAGCAAAATGATTCCAAGGTAATGGTCAGGATAATGGGGATCTTTCAATGTTAGGGTCACATCTGTGGGCCTATGATATAAAATATTAAGATTGTGAGCAGTCATTAAATGGATAAGCCAAAAATATATTTTATATTGACAATTTATTATATTAATATTTTGCATTAAAAAAATAATATATAATGTATTATTAGCCCCAGAGGTACAGATCTGTGAATTGCCAGGTTTACACACTTCACAGCACTCACCATAGCACATACCTTCCCCAATGTCCATAACCCCACCACCCTCTCCCTACTCCCCTCCCCCCTAGCCCCCCTCAGTTTGTTTTGTGAGATTAAGAGTCTCTTATGGTTGGTCTCCCTCCCAATCCCATCTTGTTTCATTTATTCTTTTCCTACCCACTAAACCCCCCACGTTGCCTCTCAACTTCGTCATATCAGGGAGATCACATGATAGACAATTTATTATTTTTAAAAAGAAAGCCAATTTTGTTTTCTTTACTTTTCCGGTATAACTTCTGTTGCTATTGAAATATCATTAAATCACTAACTTATCCAATCGATTGTGGACTAAATGGAAATACTTGGGTTCACTGCAGATGTCTCAGTCCTGCCTGGGGTTCTAGAAGGCTGGGAAACTATAACAGTATTGAGAAATCCACAAGTCCTTTTTTTTTTTTTTAGGATCTCTAAACACACAGAAAGCAAAGCCACTATTTTCTATAAATTTGAGACTAAAGAGTAAGTGAGGGTCATTTACAGATCACTACATGATTTAGAGTGAATGGATGAGTGGGAAAAAAGGAAAGGATAAAATATAACTCGTCTAATATACATCATAGATATAATTTTTATTTTTTTTTATATTTTTAACAAACTCCATTGTTTAAAGTGCTTCTATATACTTTGGCTGTTTAAAGCTATGTCTACAAATTTTTAGGTTTAGAAACACGAGGAAATCTATTGTTAGTGGATCCAGAGTTAATGCATACTTAGAAAGCTTTAGAATTATGTATGTCTGAGGAAGAGATTATGAATTACTCGGTATTACCCAAATTCACTTTTACAAATAATACAAAACACACATTCAACTGACAATGGGTAGGTAATATCTTATTTCCATATTTCAGTTAAACAAATATTTCAGTTTTAACAAATGCATGTTAAGTTTTATAGTACATGTGTATTTATGATATATACATAAATATATTTTATATAGAATTTGATTTGGTTCATTTTGTTAAGCAAACAGGGGTTTGTGCACTCTGTAAACTTAAGGGACTGTGGAATATTCAATACAAACTTAAATCTTTAAATGTTGTCAAATTAGGCATGTTCCCTTACTTGTTCAGTCACTTGTTCTTATTCACAAAATGTGTATTAAGCACAAATGAAATACTGCACACTGTGCTAAGCTCTGGGTAAAAAACAGATGTCAAGATCAAAGATAACATTATCTTCAGGGAGCTTAACAATTAGTAAATGATACAGTTGGAGTCTAGTTTTGGGGAGAGGGCTTGGTGGGAAAAGCTGGTCCAAATAAGAATTTTCAATTCTGTTGGCACATCAGAATCCATTGAGGAGCTTTTAAAAAATGCCTATTCCCTAATTCTACCCATGATGACCCTGGTTCTATAGATAAAGGGTGGGGTGTGGAAATTTATATTGTTTGTAAAGCTCTTAAATGATTTTCCCATACAACCAGGATTGAGAAATGCAGATACTTTTTATTGCTAAGATAAAATACTGGGAGACTCTTTCACATGATGTTTAATTTTTACCAAGTCAAGGAATAATGTCATGAGAAAAAATGAACAGTTTTCTGACGTCAGAGGTTTTTACTGAAACATGAAAAATTAGACTGATAATACATGTTATAATAGTTGTGATCCAAATTGCTTCACGATCAATTTAGTTACAACTGATCACTGTGGTTTGACAGTTCGTTCCTTTTATCTTAAGAAATTCATGTTAAGCATTATAGAAGATATGTACATATTATACATATATATATGTTTTTATATGGGGTTACAATTTGATTTGGTTCATTTCCCTGAAATGATTACATATAAAATTAATAGAAACAACTTCATTACATTTTTATAATGATTACACGATAAGAGATTTAAGAACATTTGCAATTGTTTTATGATGATTATCTATTATTTTTTTTCTTTTCTTTTTTTTTTTTTTAAGATTTTATTTATTTGAGAAAGAGAGAGAGCTTGAGAGGGGAGAAGGTCAGAGGGAGAAGCAGACTCCCCATGGAGCTGGGAGCCCAATGGGACTTGATTCTGGGACTCCAGGATCATGACCTGAGCAGAAGGCAGTTGCTTAACCAACTGAGCGCCCTGATTATCTATTATTTTCTTTTAATGTAAAACCTTAATGCATTATATAGTAAGATAAGTATTTATATGGCTACTACCATTATCCATTTATCTGCACCCAGGGACTACTGATTTATGCATAGAATGTAATGGTATATACCAGCTAGTGATTTTATTTTATTTTTATTTATTTATTTATTTTTTAAAAGATTTTATTCATTCAGTTGACAGAGAGAGAGAGATCACAAGTAGGCAGAGAGGCAGAGAGAGGAGGAAGCAGGCTCCCTGCTGAGCAGAGAGCCCAATGTGGGGCTCGATCCCAGGACCCTGGGATAATGACTTGAGCTTAAGGCAGAGGCTTTAACCCACTGAGCCACCCAGGCACCCCCCAGCTAGTGATTTTAAAAAGTAGTTTGTTTAGAACTTCTTGTTTAAAGAGTAGGATGTTTATGTGGTTTTGAGAGGAAGGAATGGTTAAATACAAAAAATAAGTAATGTGTCAAAATAAACACCAAATGCTTGTATATAATCTCTTTTTATTTTCTTAATCATCTCATTTTTTCCATTTAAAGTTAATTTTCACCAGTGATTTATCTTTAATAGAGAACAAGGGAAATTTATGAATTGAACTGATTGGAATTTATGAGTTGAATCTGTAATTCAATCCAGCAATTTGCATATCCTTTAGCAGAAGTCCACAGAGAAAATAACTGTGGCCTTTATAAAAGAACACCACAGTCCATTCTAGTTGGAACTCAGTTTTCATGATGATGGACTACATAAAACACCGTCTAACACACGTCCTTCCACTGTGGTGAGGGAGGGGAGTCAGCAATCACTATGCCTATCATTAGCTCAGCCCACAGGAAGCTGTAGGTTGAAATGGAGGACATGCAGGAGGTACAGAGAAGTCTGCTCTTTTGTCCAGTCCATGACAAAAATGACTATTGGAAGCCATTTGTCAGAACAAGTTGTCGGTGTGCTCAAACGTAGTTGACTGTAATAAGTAAGGGTATTCTACTCTTTCTATTTCATTTGCTCTTAACATATAAAATAGCCATCTGGTCTATTACTCTGCTTTCTGGCTTTCCATGACTCCTGCCACATGATGTACATAATCAACTAAAACATCTTAAAACCATCAAAGATTTCACAGCTTCCTTCGCAATCGATCCCAGCACTGCTTGACCCTTTTATGACATATTTTTTCCCTTTCTAGTATTAATTCAAAGCTCCAAGTTGAAATGTATTTTTTAAAAACATAAGCCCAGGGTCACCTAGGTGGCTCAGTGGGTTGAAGCCTCTGCCTTCGGCTGAGGTCATGATCTCAGGGTCCTGGGATCGAGCCCCGCATCAGGCTCTCTGCTCTGCAGGAAGCCTGCTTTCTGCCTCTCTGCCTACTTGTGATCTCTGTCTGTCAAATAAATAAATAAAATCTTTAAAAAAAAAACAAAAACAAAAATATAAGCCCATAATTAGGTATGAGAATGACTAATATTAGTAATAATTATATAACTTTACAAATAGTCAAGCAATGATGAACTAATCTGAGAAGATACAACTAATCTTCCTCCATGTTTGAGGCACTCTTAGATAACCTAGGATTACCAGTGATAGCAAAATTAGAGTGTACGTGGGCTCAGGTGATAAGGGAGTGGCTGGTTTTGAAGCAAGGTACACGTTTTATTTCTTATACGGTGGCCTGATTCTTAAATTAATAATTTTGATTAACATGGATAATCTGCTTTGTGTCCCACTACAACCATACCAGTTGCGTGAAAAATAAGGGGTGTGTCTTTTATCTTTATTGTTGGGAGACAAAGCAGGTGTCCAAGAATTTTTCTCCTGAATAATGGTTGTTGAATGAGAGAATCAAGGAAGATGCTAGTATTTCCACTGGGTAGATAAGAAAGATGAACTTGAAAAAGACTGGCTAATATGAAGGCTCACAACAACAAATGAGAGAACACTGACTAGACAACGGATCTGCTGACATTTTCTATTACACAGGCCTAGCTTCGCAACAAGATGTAGCAATATTATAATGGTTCAAAGTTACCTGTTCAACTCCAATTGTGTGAGATCCAGAAACGCCGAGCCCATAAAGTCATCCTGTAGTCCAAAATCATAGTCAAACACCTAAGAAGCCAAAGAGACAAGGCAATTATTAGAAATAATTCTATATAAGCTTTAAATGAAAATATCTTGATTATAAAATACTGGCTATGTCACCAAAACCAATGAAACTTCTTAATATTTTTAAAAATCACTTTGTTTGAAATGTTAGGGTCTTGCAAAACATACAAAGGAAACTACCTTTAACTTTGTACTTAAAATTGCTGTTTTATATCAAATGGAACTTTAAGGAAGATGAAAAACAAAATCAAATAAATATAGTAAATCATCAAAAATCTGAGGAATACAGACTTAGAATATTTCCCCCATATTATTAGCATTCCTGAAAGAAAAACTAAGTTGGTATGAAAGTCAACAAATACGTCTTCTCTAGTGGGTTACTGGTGATGAGAATATAATTCTAATCTCTGTATTTTTCAGGTCACTGAAGATAAATTCTCTGCTATTATAGGAAAATGCTGTTTTAAATATACAAATAAGTAAAAATTGAGGTGTTGTTATTAAAGCAGTTTCTAAAGTTATATTAAGGTTAAGTCAAATTAAGTTTTTATCATCACAAGCAAGGCTAGGAAATAATATTAACGTAACTACCAACAACAACAGAAAGGAAAAGAGAGAATATGCTACTTCTTCCTTCTTACAAAACTATTTATCGAGTATCTTCTCTATGCCTTTCACGTTTCTTATTCATCCTATGATGAATAGGGTGAATAAGAAAGCAGTACCCCTGATCTCTTGGGACCTGCATTTAGGAGCTGAGATGGTTCATTAAAACCCAAATAGATACATACAGATCAGTGAGGAGTGCTATGGACACACATGTCTAAGGGGGTGTGTTGGGAGCTGCTATTTTAGACTGGAAGTCCAGGAAGTCCTTTTGGAGGAAATATGCATGAAGAGACTGGAATAATGAGAAGGATTAAGCCAGTTTGGGAAGATCACTCCCAGGCAGAAGAAAGAGCAGTTGATTAGCATACTCAAGGGTTCTCCAGAAGCCAGTGTGGTTGAAGCCCACTGAGAAAGATGGAGAGGGAAAGAAGGCTGGAGAAGACGGCTGAGGGCAAGGTCAGTTAGGGCCGTGTGCAAAAAACTCTAAGTAAATGAGAGTTGGCTAACTTCCAACCATTGATTAATTTTCTTTACTCAGTCATCCCTTCTGCCAATATTGATCAAGTATTAATAATGTACAAGACAATACGCTTGGCACTGTGTCAGCAGTGGTGAGCAAAGCGGACACCGTCGAGGCTTACAGTTTAGTGAGGGAGACAGACGCTAAATAAGGAAGGGCACAGGGAATACGTAATTACAAATTGTGGTAAGCGTTGTAAAGAACAGAGTGTGAAAAGAATAAAAATAACAGTAGAGAGCAGGGAAAACTTTTAAGGTGGAGGAAAGACATAAAGTTGGGAGTTGTGCTTCCTGACCTTTTCTTTTTTTTTTTAAGATTTTATTTATTTATTTGACAGACAGAGATCATAAGTAGGCAGGGAGGCAGGCAGAGAGAGAGGAGGAAACAGGCTCCCTGCTTGGCAGAGAGCCTGATGTGGGGCTCGATGTGGGGCTCGATGTAGGGCTCTATCCCAGGACCCCAGGATCATGACCCGAGCCGAAGGCAGAGGCTTTAACCCACTGAGCCACCCAGGCGCCCTCTTCCTGACCTTTTCATATAGAAAGTCTTAGAATCCATAGCCCAGCACTCCTGAGCCCAAATCAGCATGACTGGCCTCAACAGTTAGAAAGTTTGAAGGAGAGGGAACAGTACGTACAGAGCCCTGAATGATGATTTTTTTTTCTCTAGAATAAGTAGAGTTTGAGTTAAGCAAACTTACTATGTAAAAAAATTGATATATAAACAGAAAGATAAACACTTTGCATTACAAAAGGATTCTTTTTTTTTTTTTTTTTTTTTTTTTAAAAGTTTTATTTATTTGACAGAGAGAGATCACAAGCAGGCAGAGAGGCAGGCAGAGAGAGAGGAGGAAGCAGGCTCCCTGCTGAGCAGAGAGCCCGATGCGGGGCTTGATCCCAGGACCCTGAGATCATGACCTGAGCCGAAGGCAGCGGCTTAACCCACTGAGCCACCCAGGCGCCCCAGCAAAAGGATTCTTAAATTGGAAGAGCCCCAAGGGGATTTATTTAAGTGATAAGTTCCCCTAATGTCTTCTAAATTATTCAATTTACAGTCATTTGATTTACACACAACCTTTCAGGAGTACATTTGTTATAGACAGCACAGTGCTCCTGTAATAAATATTCTCCTTGATCAATTGCACTTCTGAGCTCTAGTCATCAGCTCAGTGGCGTATCACATGAGTATATTACAACATCTCAGGCAAAGGACACGTCAGTGTTTGCAAGTGACTGCAGAAGGGTATTTTACAACAAAAAAATTACACTAACGATTAAGTAAATTTCTCTTACACAACCTCTTCTAACTGTACCACCCTAAAGCTTAAAATCTTGGCGACCCTAGTGATAATCAATGAGACCATCTGGGCTACATCCAGACATGTGAAGTGGAGAGCTGAGAATCCAGTGACTTGACTAGAAGAGACAGCCCAGCCGAGTGATGGGCTATTCGAACTCTCTTTACTCTCATGGTGAAAGTCTTTCCCACAGCAATAATGCTAGGTGCTTACTTAAGTTCTCTTATTACTTAGCAAGGGCATACATATGGGAAAGAATGGAACCACCAGAATCCATTCATTAATGAAGTTATTAGCTATGCTACTTGGTTCTAAGCTTCATAAACTAATTGTCAGAAGGAGCATCGCTGTAGGGGGAGTTTCAGAAATACAGAGCACAGAGAAGAGATAAAATAGGGAAACATACTCCCACTGCAATAAGAACATGCACAATTAACACTGATTAATGTTTATTCAATATTTGCTATCCTGTTAGGCACTGCTATTTGTTAAACACATTGCAGAAATTTTTTTTCAAGATTTTATTTACTTACTAGTCAGAGAGAGAGTGAGAACACAAGCAGGGGGAGCGGCAGGCAGAGGGAGAAGCAGGCTCCCCGCCGAACAAGGACTCACCCCCGCCAACTGATGTGGGACTCCATCCCAGGACCCTAGGATCATGACCTGAGCTGAAGGCAGACACTTAATCAACTGAGCCACCCAGGTGCCCCTGTTACGGAGATTTAAAAATTTATGTCTTACACAACTCAGTGAACAGGGTATCGTGTCCATTTTTCAGATGAGGAATCCAAAGCTTGAAAAGTTTATGTTACTTCCTCTCAAAACTCAGCACTTAGAAGAGGTCAGATTCAGATTCTATTGTGTGGGATGTTTTGTTCAGAACAGAACATATTGAAATTTAACAAATATGACTTAGCCACCCACCGCGAGTGAAGGCCTGTGAATTCATACCTAAACAGTTTTGATGGAATCCTTGCTTTCATGGAATCTCCCCTGGGAGAATAGGAATCCTTAGGTAACATTAGATAAAAGTTGCTCTGGCTCAGTTAACAACTCTCTTCATTCTCATGCAAGTTTAGAACAACACGTGCTTCATTCTAATCAACAAATTTATTTAACATCTTGATTCCATTGTCTTCCCAGAAAAATTGCATCAGGAAGCACACCAGCTAAGATGTTTTTGGGGTATAAGTAACAGAAAACTCATCTCCCACAAATGGGACTTTGTTAGCTTGGATGACTGAAATGCCCATAGGTGCTTAAGACTTCAACAGAGTTTTTAACTGCCAGCTCAAAAGATTCATAAATTTATTCATTCAGTTACTTGAGAAATATTTGGTTGGCATCTACAACGTGCCAAATAGTATTCTAGGCACTGAAAATATGGCAGTGAATGGGACAAAGTCTCTGATTTCTTGGGGCTTACAAATGGGGGGGATATAGACAATAAACAATTACACATTAGGTAGTAGTAAATGTCATGGAGGAAAATATCTCAGGGTATGGGAGTGATGGGAAGTGCTATTTACAGAAGATGTTTAGGAGGAGAGAGTAGCATTCGAATAAAGAGGCATAGTGGGAATAGGATGTGGAAAAGGGTGCACCTGGGTGGCTTAGTGGGTTAAGCCTCTGCTTTCGGCTCAGGTCATGGTCTCAGGGTCCTGGGATCGAGCCCCACATTGGGATCTCTACTCAGCAGGGAGCTTGCTTCCCCCTCTCTCTCTGCCTGCCTCTCTGCCTACTTGTGATCTCTCTCTCTCTGTCAAATAAATAAATACAATCTTTTTTTTTTAAAGGATATGGAGAAGGATCTAAATCACATAGTATAACCCAAGATGTAAGATTCTACTCAAATATGTCCATAACTCATTTTCATGTCCAGGAAGCTTCAAAATAATCATTTCACTATACAAGAATAATTAAACTCTGAATTATAGGATTGACATTGTAAAACAAAGAAAATAAAATTTAACTGTGGCCACAGCAATTAGTCAACTTTAGTGGAATAAAGATGTTATGTGGCACAATTGCTGGGTGGACATAGGAAACGCTGAGTCTCTCTAAGTCTCACTCACCTATATAATGGGGATGAGGATAGTTACTTGTCAGGTATTGTGAGGTTTACATGAGATAAAGTAGGCCTGGCACCCAGCATGGTGCTCAAGAAATGGTAGTTATTATTATTACAATGAAGATGTGGCCACAGATCCCATCTTCCCAAGATTCAGTAGCTTCGTATGTTCTTTGCCTATAAGCCAAAAGCAAGTATGGTCACACATGCTTATTTCCTTGTTTTGTTTTGCTGTTGACTTTTTTGTTGTTGTCTAAAATAGTTGAGATTCTTGATTCATGCATTTAGGAAGTATCATTGAACCACATAAGACAAAATGTCTAAGATAATATAAGCATCTAATTTTGGAATAATTTAGTTTGGATGCTGTTCAGTTCAGGGCTGGAAACATTTTCATTCCAATTACTTCATTGTTCCTATTTAAAAGTCTAGAAAAGTGGCTCCCTACCCAAGCAGTGCATCAGAATAACCTACTGTGTTTCAAAAATACAAAAGATGGGGACTCTACCTTCAAGGTCCTGGATCAGAGTCTTTAGGGAAGACAGTTGAACACCTAGATTCTTAAAAAACAAAACAAAACAAAAAAACAAAAAAGTCCACACACAGAAACAAAACAAAACACAAAACCTTTTATGGTAACTCTGATACACAGCCAGGGTTGTTGATCATTGGTATATGACATTCTTTTTTTTTTTTTAAAGATTATTTATTTATTTATTTGACAGAAAGAGAGATCACAAGTAGGCAGAGAGGCAAGCAGAGAGAAAGGGGGAAGCAAGCTCCCTGCTGAGCAGAGAGCCCGATGCAGGGCTCGATCCCAGGATCCTGAGATCATGACCTGAGAGCCAAAGGCAGAGGCTTAACCCACTGAGCCACCCAGGTGCCCCAGGTATATGACATTCTTTTAGAGACCTTAAAACCTAGGGAGAAATAATTTTGCATAAGATGGTAATATGGTCTTTAACTTGAACCATGTTTAAGGACTTTTTTTTTTTTTTTTTGAGAAGAGAAAGCACATGTGTGAGCGTGGGGGCAGGGGTAGTGGAGAGGGAAAGAGAGAATCTTCAAGCAGACATCCTGCTGATCGTAGAGCCACACAAGACTTGATCTTACCACCATGAGATTATGAGCTGAGCTGAGATCAAAAGTCATATGCTTAACCAACTGAGCCACCCTGGCACTGCAAGGACTTCTTGATTTCAAATCTTAAGCTTGGATGGATATGAGTTACTGAAGGAACTGTCAATTTTGGTAAAATAACAGAAACAGTAATCTGACCCTAAAGATAATCACCTACCTAATTATCAAAAATTTTCTCTTATTTAGAAAAGACTCCAATCTAATACCCAGATTTCTAGCCTATGATTAGGCCAAACAAGTAGCAATTTACAGAAACATTTCCCCTTTCTATTACTTTTCTCTCTTCTACTGTAACTCTGGGTGTTCACTGTATACCTTGGCAAATAGTGTCAGTGAGATGAAAATCGAGAATTTAAGTCAATCAACTGAAATGGATGCCGAATTTACCCTATTCTCTAAGATGTGTGCAGGAGCATCCCTGTGGCAGGCTCCAGTGGCTCTCACCTCTGTTAACAGCATCGTATTTAGGGTGGCTAAGTTGGTTAAGCATTTGCTTTCAGCTCAGGTCATGATCCCAGGGTCCTAGAGTTGAGCCTGCTCAGCAGGGAGCCTGCTTCTTCCTCTGCCTCTGCCCCTCTTCTTGCTTATGGACTTTCTCTCTCTGTCAAATAAATAAAATCTTAAAAAAAATAGCACTGCATTTAAACCCCCAGCCTCTACTACTACCTTATAAATATATTTCAAGTTCATGCCTATAAACTTGTTTTCACCTGCCCTTACTATAAAATCATTTGGAGTTGAAGGAATATTCTCATTAAAATTAAAATCTATATGAACTCCAACCAATTGGAAAGTATGTTATTATTTATTTTGTGTCTAGTTTTTTTTAA
Organism: Enhydra lutris kenyoni; assembly: GCF_002288905.1. Classification (NCBI taxonomy): domain Eukaryota; kingdom Metazoa; phylum Chordata; class Mammalia; order Carnivora; family Mustelidae; genus Enhydra; species Enhydra lutris. The sequence goes on from NW_019154103.1 coordinate 19,295,133, forward strand.
TATGACAATTCCAAGAAAAGTCTGTTTTTTTCTAGAATTGGTAAAAGCACAGTAACTTTAATGCAATTTCATAACCTTGGCTCAGAACTGACTTTTGTTTCCCTTGGTAATCCTTACATTGATAGAAATCAGATTATAGGGTACATATGGACTTCTTTTTCCTTTAACTGTAGACGGGAGGGTTGTAGACAATACTTTTTAACCATCCAATACATGGATGCATTTTCATATCATCTGTCACTATAGAATCAGTTCGTCCCTAAGAGATCTTTCAGGCAAGATTAATCTCCCAGTATGGAGGATGTGGGTATCATATCAAAATCAAGTCAGTCAATCACACAAGGCTGTGTAGAGACAATGAAAATGATGCAATGTTCATGAAATTCTAGTAACTCAAAGTATTTCTGCCCATGTATTTTGTTTAGGTCTCTGTGTATACAAGATTAGGCAAAAAGTAGATAACATAACAAATGGAAAAAAGAAGCAAAAACTTAGAGATTTTTCTAAAAAGAAGCCCTATGCATTTCACAGAAAGTGAAAATCGAAGGAAAAATAGGAAAGCATATTTAAAAAGCACAAAGTAGTGCATTAAAATATCGTCATTTTAATGTTTGTATGTGTAGTATTTGGAAAGCCAGTGTGATTCTTACTTAATCATTTTTTTTTTATGTAGACATGTACAAAAGTGACAAATACTTTACAGTTCACTATTTTTTTCTGCCTAGTGGAAGCTAGGTTGTGGCTATATGATGTCATACTTTGAAAACTCCAAGTGGTAAACAAACAAACAAACAAAAAAACAACAAAACCTTTGGGGTCTCTTACCTAGCTTCTTAGTTTATAGTGCAGCGGTAGCCAAGGCCTTTGGCCAGCATGCAGTCTCACCGTCTCCGTGACAGTGGGAAGATAGGCACATACACATTCTTGCTCTCTCAGACCACAACAAAAGTTTTTGTCACTATTTTTCTGTGTAGGTCAAATTTTTGCTTATTTTTGAGCCTACTAAGATATTCCTTTTCGCAGGTGCATTCTGACATTTAGGTTTCCATGGAGATGAATAATCATTCTTGAGCACAAGAGTCTAGAAAGTTCATTTTGTAACCCTTTCAGAGATTGAGAAAGACCTTTCAAAGACCTGGTTCTGTGGTAGAGTAATATTCCAGAAAAGAGAGAGATCCACAGGAAAAGTAATTAAAAATAAATCCTTTTCATCCCATGATTCTCCTCTTATATGACCTTAAACAAGATGCCAATGGTCCAGTACAATCCTTACTACCACCTGCTTTCTTTCTTTCCTTTTTTTTTTTTAAGATTTTATTTATTTATTTGACAGAGATCACAAGTAGGTAGAGAGGCAGGCAGAGAGAGAGGAGGGAAGCAGGCTCCGTGCTGAGCAGAGAGCCCGATGCAGGGCTTAATCCCAGGACCCTGGGATCATGACCTGAGCTGAAGGCAGAGACTCAACCCACTGAGCCACCCAGGCGCCCCTAACACCTGCTTTCTTTCCTCTCCTGTCCATCGTCCCCGTGGCTGTAGCTGCTCTAAATCATCACTTCCAAACCTCCCTGGAAATAAAATTTCCTTTACATCCCACTTGTCCTTTTTTTCCCCCCCAATTCCTTTTTTTTTCATCTTCTCTCTCAGTTCTTTATTATGAAGTTATTTTCTTTTTTCTCATGCACATATTTCTTTCTCTCTGGAAGTGGGGAGCAGGGAAAAAAATCTCCGACCCAGATCTCCCCTTTGGTGGGAGGAGGGTTGGCTTGAATATTCCCACATTCATAATTCTTATGCCATCATACATTACATATTAAAAGATAGTTCATGAATTCTATTTAATTGATTTTCTTTAGCCAATGTCCTCTTGAGACTATTTTTATGCAAATACAGATCTATTTCCCTATAATGACTTCTAGAAACATATCAACTCTGTACCTAGGAAATTCTCTTTTCATCAATCTTATACTGTTTTGGCATGATTTTTTTTTTTTTTAAGACCAGTCAAGTGTAGTAATGAGAAGGGGGAAAGAGCAGAATAAGGAGTTCATTCTGTAACTATGAATAATCAATTGAGATAACTCACTACCTTTGGACCAGCCAGTTTTGCTATGATTTTAATAAAATTTTGATTATTACTTTTTCTTTCTGTGGAAAAGAGAAACATCTGGAGGCAATATAAATGAAGAGTGGAGGGGAAGGAGGATGAGTAGAGATTGCTTAATTATATGAGATTTTTGGTTCATGTGCCAGCTGTGACAATATAGAAAAAAGGAGGAGGCATGTGGTTATTATGGTAAAAGTAGAAAAAAGTTTAGGCACTGAATGGATAGTCAGATAAAAGGAGCCACAAAGAGTATCTGTGGAGATATGAATTAGATACAGAAAAAAGTATCTAGAGATAAGGGTTAAAGAGAATTTAGATCGGGAAATAAAACAAGGTTTTACAGTTGCAATGATCTCCTTAAGTACTTCTTTTTTTTTTTTTTTAAACTACATCAAGTGAGAAGGAAGACTTTTTCTCCCTTCGTTTTTGGTAATATAACAGAGACAGGAAATCCGCCCCCCCCCTTTACCCGTAGCCTTCTCATTTTCCAAGGAAAATATTATTTTTTGCAACCAGTTAATGGCAGAAATCCTGACAGAATTCTTGAACAGCGTACTTCACGGAGACTTGTTTTAGAGAGCAGTAAGTCAGTTAACTATACCAAACAGGAGAAGATAGACTTCATAATCCTCCTAAATGACCAGCAATAGAACTGTGCCGAAGAGAAATGCTCCCGAGCTTCCCCTCCCCTCGGTCTCCTCTCTGTCGCACCATCCACCAACTAGAGTTGTGCACAACAGAATTTATCTCTGGCGAAAAATCTCATGAGACAGGGAGATGATAGAAAACCACTAAACAGGGCGTCTTAGGTCATTGAATTAGCGGAAAACATAACTGGCTCACCTTGATATACAAAGGTTCCCTCAGATGTTCAACAAAAATGCAGGCTTTCTCCTCCCACACAGGATTGAGGTTCTTGTGTATTATTTTACTTCTAAAAACTTCTTTTCCTCCAATTTTAAACTTCACGTAGGGATCACTTGTCCCTGTTAAAGAGAGAGATTGATTTATGTTAGTCACAGTATTTGCTGGGAAGCAAGAGATTAGCTCATTTAAACAACAGGAAGTATTTAAAGGAATCAAAATGAAATAAAGCTTATCACATGGGAAAACAAAAGTTAAGTGTTTTTTCCCAAAATTTTCCTTAAATTTTAAAGTGACTGTAAATATTAATAATAATTATTATATTTAAGTAATAACAATAGTAATCATTATTATTGTATCTTCTTATCTTAATACGGTAACTCTATCCCAGTATTTAAAAACCTCTATTGTTGGGGCGCCTGGGTGGCTCAGTGGTTAAAGCCTCTGCCTTCGACTCAGGTCATGATCTCAGGGTCCTGGGATTGAGTCCCGCATCGGGCTCTCTGCTCAGCAGGGAGCCTGCCTCCTCCTTCTGTCTCTCTCTGCCTGCCTCTCTGCCTACTTGTGATCTGTCTGTCAAATAAATAAATAAATAAATCTTTAAAAAAAAAAAGAAAGAAAAAACCTCTATTGCATACTGCATATGTAAGTTTAATTCATATTATGAATGATAGAGATTAATCTGACATTTCTCTTGGTATCATCCAGTCAACTATAAAAAGATGATCCATGATCTTGGCTGACTTCACTAGTTTCAGACTTACAAAGGCTGCTCAAATCTCAGGCCAGTCTGACGGGCTTAAGGAAAAGTGAGTCTCAGATTGGGCTTTCATTTCATCCTTGGTCCCATATTCTCTCTAGCTGAGAAGTTGCAATTTTAGAACTCGAGGAAAGAATGGAGGTCTCAGAGGAAGGCGTGAGGGGAAGGGGACAACTGTTTACTAAGTAATCTGCAAACTTCATATTATCCCCTCACACCTCCCAAGCTTCTTATGGTGATAAAGCAAATCAGAGCTGTCAAGTAAGTTGCTCACGATACACAGCTCACAGGAGATGCAGTTCAAATGCCAACCAAGCTTGTCTGACTCTAACATCTGTGCTTTTTCTACCATAACTGCAAGGGGGAAGGGCTTTGACATACTTCCATAGATACCACATCATTTCTCCTTGTGTCTGATGAATGAGGCCAATTGATCTAATGAGTGCATGCTATTATTAAGGATTCCTAGAGAAGGTGAATCAGAGACATCCCCAAGTAAGTCATCCCAGTGTGATAACCTTCCTCCCCAGGAAATAATTCTTTATACAATACCTGACTCCCTTATAATAAGATTTTGTTGGGGTGCCTGGGTGGTTCAGTTGGTTAAGCATCTACCTTCAGCTCAGGTCATGATCCCAGGGTCCTAGGATCTAGCCCTGCATTGGGCTTCTGGCTCAGTGGGGAGCCTGCTTGTCCCTCTGCCCCCCCAACTCATGCTGTCTCTCTCTCTCTCATAAATATACAAAATCTTTAAAAAAAGATTTTGTTTAATTCTTTCTTTGTTGTCTAAACTGAAGCTATAGATGATAACTATGGTCAATGTGAGTTAAAGAAGAATGTGAGTGGAGGTCTATAAACTGTAAAGCATGATATAAATGTTAGGCATTACAACTACGACGCTGATATCCTTAAGCTCTCTATTCATATCACTTCTCAATACTCCACTCACTGTCCTGACACATAGATATCAATGCAACATACAAGGACTGCCATATAGGATCTTGTTTTTCTTATTTAATCTTTTGGGGGCTCTGTTGAAACCCTCCACACTTACGAAGTAAACATAATACCTTGCTCTTTGTATGGCTACGTCTGGGTATATTAAAACAACGATGCCAGTTTCTCATTGCGAAACTCCCACCTTGAAAGTTTGATTTTATCATCATGGTACAAACTTTAAAATTTTTATAAATATAAATATAGGCTATTATATGGTTGTCCATTATAATGAATGCATTCTTTTGGGGCCTCAATGCAATGGAAATGTTAAAAATTGCTCCTTTTAACACAGTGGTTCCCAGCTATGGGCTGAGGACCCTGGGCACTGAGGGTTTTATAGCACAAATCTGGAGGTTATTAAAATCCATGTACTTATTTGAAATTTCTCAGTCATGCCCTAGATCAAGTTTTCTCTTTGATTTTGAAATTCATCTATGTAACTATTACCAATGGCTAAAATGTAATCTCCATAATATCAGAGCCATTTGGATCATCTTTTTAAAAAATCTCCAGCACTTAGTACAGAATCAGACATACTGTTGGTCCTCAATAAACATGTGGTGAATAATTGGATACATTAATGACTTAATTAGCGTGGGTGGCAGACCTCTGTTCCTGCTGACTCTTGTTCCCCCCACGTGGATATCTATAGACATTCCAGTGTCCACAATGTCCAAAACTTAAGTTTCAATCCTCTCTCTTGCTAAGCCTGCTCCTCCCTTTGGCTTTGTCAGGTCAGTCAATGAATGACTTCAACGTCTGACAGTTCCTCAAGCATGACACCTGGAAAGTGCTCTCAAAACCTTCTTCTTCTCCATGCGTTGCACCCAGGACACCATTAAGTCTGATGAATTCCGAAATACACCTTATCCGTCTTCTCTGTCTCCAACCTAGTTAAACCTCCATGATTTCTTTGCCATTCTACTCTAATAATAGCCTCCTAATTGGGCTCTCCACATCTTCTGTGTCCTCCTCCATTAATTCACTATATGGCAGACAGACTGACCTTTTAAAAATGCAAATTTAATCTTCCCCCTTCTTTGCTTAACACATCTCAACAGCTTTCAACTACATCTACAAGAAAATTCAAACCATGTAACACGGTAAACAGGACCCGTCATTTCTCCAATGCCAGGTTTGGCCCCTTGGCATGTTCCAGCTAGTCTGTTACTGGAAGTTATTTTCCGCTTCCAGTTTTTGCACATTCTAGCTGGACTCTCTGCTTGAAAAGTACCTCCCTCCCATTCTCTTCCCCTTTTGCCTGGCTGACATTTTATTATCCTCCTGGTCTTAGTTTAAATATAATTTGCTCAGGAATGCCCTTCTTAACCTCCCAATTTGAATTAGGTCTCATCATTACTTTCTCTTGGCATTTGCTCTCTGCTTAGTACCACTAATCATCATGTTACTTACAGGTTGATTTGTATGTCTGCCTGTTTATTGTGTGAATTTCCCCACTGGCTATGACCCCCATTAAGGCCAAGTGTCTGGAGTGGAGGAGGCACTCGGAAAGTATTTGTTAAATAGATGAGTCAATGAACGACTACAGAGTTTATAGCGTACGGAGTACTGTTAAACGCATCCTCTAAGATATTGATAAGGGCATACCTGATCAACCTATATTGAAGGTGAGAAAAAAATCTGAGATTCAGTGTGACTTGCTACAAATCACATGACAAATAAGCCAGGAAAGTAACAGGATAGAAGCAAACTTAGACTTTCAGAATCCAGATGCAGTGTTCCTTCTACTTAGCTTTTAGGAAGCCCAAACATCCATATTTTCCCACTTTTCCTCTAAAATACCATCAGAGAATTATCATGGAAAGATGTTGAATAATCAGTAAATACTGTAAATAATACTAGTATGAACAAGTAGCCTCCTCTGATCTCTAGAACACTCACACTCATTATTTGTCTAACCACCCTATGTCTCTGTGAGCCTCCTATTGTCTCCATTTTATAGATGCGGAAACCAGGACAGGTGCTTATTCTAAGTCAGATGAGAATTCATATCTGAAGACAAGTCCGGTTAGTGCTTTTTCTGGCACGTTATCACGGAGCACTTGTTTCAGGATGCAACAATGCTCAATTTCTGTTATTCAAAAAGAATAACTCTTTTACAAGAAAAGTGATCTCAAGAAACTTGGCCTTGTGTCTCTAATTAGTGTCTCACTCCATTTGGTTTAGCTATTCTGTAAAAGGACAAAACTTCTAGTAATTCAGCACAGAAGCCCATAAACACAAAGGCAAATCCTTTTGAGAGGCAGTCTGGCTCTTTCTTGCTCCTTCCCAGAAATATTTTCTTCACCTGCTCTATAAGCGAACTGTCAAAATTCCCTCTGAGTTAGATATACCCAGGTCCCAAAATCCTGCTGGGTGGTTCTAAGGGCTCAATGATAGACCTTAAATCACAAAAAGAAATATAGACCACTCGAGCTAACACGTGCTGAGCTCTTACTACATCATATAACATACCACCACCTAACAAGCCTGAGAGATGACTTCTGGTGCTATCTTGAGGTGATGGTTGCAGAAACTACAGCAACAGGTGAGCAAATTTTCCAAAGTCACACAGCGAGGATGTTGGGGCTTAAATTAATTGCTACACTAGGTGCCCTCTCTCGGGAAAAAAAAAAAAAAAAAAAAAAAAAAGGAACAGAAAAGAAAAAAAAAAAGAAAAAAAAAAAAAAAAAAAAAAAAAAAGGAACAGAAAAGAAAAAAAAAAAGAGAAAATATGCACTCAAGAAAAATAAGCCCCATGGTCAAAAAAAGCCTGGAAAATTCCGCATGTCATAACCCTTCTTGGACAATCATGGAGCACACTCACTTATTTAAAGGCGATAGAAAATGAACCTATTTAACTCATGGGTTAGTGCTGCTTTGCTGCAATATTGCATTCAACCACAAGATGGCACTAGCACTTATAAAATTGTTGTGAGGTCTGTGGTTCTGTTCAAAAGGAGGGCCTCTCTACTACACACACACTTTGTGGTTTTCAAGCATTTTTTAAGCCACCCGTGCTTTGCTGTTTTTAGCTGAGCCAGGACTCTCATTAAAACATTTTCTATGGCACTAATGAAATGAAAACAGGGCAACTAAGTATGGGAAAAGAAAGTAAGATGTGTTAGCCCTAAAATAAAATTCTGGTTTTATTGTTATTAACGTCATATTCAAGAGCAAACTTCTTCACAGGTACACTTTATCAGATAGTGTTACCTTCAGAATTTATTTTTCAACATTAATCCTCTTATTTTGTAATTATAAATTCTGTGCTTTAAAAATTGAAGAGTATTCTAGATCTAGGGATTAGTAATTGTTTCTGAACCTTAGGATCAAATTGTTTCAAAAAGACGATTTAGATGGTATGTAAGATATTTTCTCAGGTAGTAAAGGAACACAGTGCGATACTTTCTTTCTTTCTTTTTTTTTTTTTTTTTTGAGTCAGGTCCCTGATGAGCACTTCAACCAACATACTACTCTGTGTTTGTTTAGCCTTTAGTGTAATTTAGGTTGAACACAGAAAACTTTGAATGGGTCCACTTTTGTATGCAATAAACACAGTTTTCACAAGATGGCAGCCTCTCTTTCCTTAAAAACAGTATTTAAGCTATTTCAGTGTAAATAAGGGGTTTCTCTCCTTAGAATAAATGAGCCTCCTGGTTAACAAGTTTAAATCAATCTTATCCCAAACCTAGTATGTAAAGAAACAGAAACCACTACTCCTGTTTTGGGAACCTCTAGACAGTCGATAATGCTACCCCCTAGTCAAAAACAATGCCAAATTGAAACTCGGTCTCATATTGGAAGTAGGGAAAGAAAAGGAAGGGGGGAGTAAGAGAAGAGCAAAACAGGACAATAGAGAAAGGTAAATGTAAATATTGAGTGTAGACCGTTAAAAATAATTTAAATTTACTTTGGACCTTCCTGAAGGTACTAGTTTTTCTACAAATATTTTAAGCTGGCCATCTTTCCTGTCCAAATGCAACAAAGAAAGTGTGTATTGTATAACAATGTCCTTCACCCTTGAAAGATGCCTGTAAAAGTAATCTTTAAAGCATACTCAGAGCAATAGGTTATGTCTTTGTGTACATTTATTAATGATTTAAAAATCTACAAAGTAGAGATCTTATTTATGTATTAAAATTATCTCCCTAGGTTCTCCCATTCTTTCATTTTCTGTTGGAGATTTGGAATGCCCTACAATTGATATACTATATAGGGCAAAATAAATAAAAATATTAAAATTCAAGTGTGTGAGGTTTCCTAACAGCATATGGCATACTACAATAAAATAAGAATAAACTAACATTTTTTTCATAATGAGTACTATAAATATTCCAATGAATTTGAAATTTATGGCCAATGAAATTACATGATATGGGACATACATGAATTAAAAATAATACTGCAATGCAACACAGCACAGGTCTGAACTAGTAAATTTCCTCCTTTGAAGCGTAAAAGGTGCTTCCAGACACGCTATAGGCAGAAGGCATTTGTGACAGGAATAGGCTATTGATTTATATGAGTAATATTTTGGCTTGTTTTTCTCTTGTAAATGCAGAGCTCAGGGTATGTGAGAAAAACTCTACATTCATATTTGGGATAAATACAGCTTGCTCAATTCCCTCTCATATGTGGCATAAATTACAGAGGGTATCTTCATACGATTTCCTGATAATGTTTAGGAGTATAGGTAGACTAAAATATGGAAGGGCAGTGCTCATTACATTTTTCCACACTGCTTTAGATAAATATGCTTTAATTTTGAATGTAAATTATATAAATATAAATTATATATTAATTTGTGATAACCACAATAGAAGAGTGTCCTAGAAGTCATTTTTTTCTAAGGGCTTTTCTTCCTCTGCCTCTGGAAGCTCCGTCTCTGACCAGTAATTAAAGCACTGGCTAGATACAATAGATATTCTTCACCATTCACAATTTCTTTTTTCCCCCAGAGGGAAACAGTTTTCCCTGGAATTGTGCTAGAATATATTATTATGTTTATTCAGCCATCAAAACTCCCTAAAAACTCAAATAGAAGGAAATTTTTAAAAATTTAAGTACTTTAACTTTCTTATTTAAAAAATCAGAATATTAAAAAATTATACCCTTAAGTTTCTATGCTCTTCTCAATCTTTTTTCTTCTGGTTATCCCAATACTTCTCTGAAATTGTTTCCTTGATTGTCACCCATAACTTTAACCACCAAGTCCAATGGGCTTTTCTTAGTCTTCAGCCCCTTCTATCTATGGGTCACATTGAATGTAGTTAACTCCACTGACTGGAATTTCTCTCTTCCCTTCCTCTCCCCTTCCTTTCTTTCTGATTCTATGACTCCACTTGGATTAATCCTATCTTGGAAAGAATATCCGCCACAGTCAGTTTTGCTTTTTATAGGCAGTGTGGTCTTAGCAAGGTCACTTAAACTCTCTTGTCTATAGTTTTTTGATCTTTAAAGTGAGAGAATTTCCCAAATTTCTCTGAGGAGAGTAAAGGATCTCTAACAAGATTTCACTTACATGCCACTGACAGAGAACAAACCATTCCACATAAATGAATTTTCCAGTACACTAAAAATCACCACGTCAAACACCAAGACCTGTTTAATTAATATTGAAGAAAGTATTCCTAAAATTTATTGTTTTTCTCCTTTTTAGGTAAATAATGAATGTAACTTAAAGAAATGGTTCAGTGCCTCATACGTTGATTATATATGTCAAGGAAATTATCACTAAGGTTCCAGGAAAACTAAGTTAAATCTTCTGTAGAAAACTGATGAAACTTGGCAGGAATCTTTCAATTTCTGGAACTCCCAAGGGAATGCTGCTAAAAGTCAGAAGATATCTCACAGAGAGATATATATCACAGAAAGATCCCCCCCATGAGCATTTCCATAATCTCTAATATATTCTATATATTCTTAGTTTGCTCTATTCCTTTCAATTTAGAGTTGTTATAAATTCAGTATGAACGACAGTAATATTTCTATTACATGTGCCAGTGAATAAAAAGTGGCTCTTAAAATATAACAAGTTAAAAGTGACTTGAGGTGTAAGGAGCCTTAGTTCCTGGATCACTGTGTGGAGGGGAGCCATCTGCCAGCCAGAGGCACATGCCTTGGACTATTGTGTGGATGAGGAATAAGCTTCTGTTACATTTGAGCCATTAAGTATCTCAAGGACGTGTTCATAGCAGCAGCTCAGCCTACCTTAACCAACACAGATGCCTGCATCTTGTGAATTTTAATTATTACAATTTGACTTACAACCACAGTTTAACCTGTCCCACCTCAGAAATGCACCTAAACGCTCTGGTTCTAATTCTTAAAATAGCTCTTGAAATTATCTCTGCCAGTATTGCCTCACCATTCTTTATCTAGATCATTCTTAGAGACTTCTCCCTGGTCTCCCTGCTTCCCTTCAAATCTCTTCCCCAAATACTGCCAGAGGTCTCTTTGTCATGTACAAATGGGGCTCTTGATTCATTCGAAACTGTTTCACTCCATCTTTCCCACCCACAAGCATTGCTGTAGGCAACCCAGGCCCCAGAACTCATGCTCAGGGTCAGTTCTCAAGGCTTCTCTTGTCCAGGGAATTTTGCATAGACGGGGTATATTTTTATTATTTTATACTCTTACCACAGGGCCTTCTGATCCTAAGTTGGCTTCTCTGTCAGATTGAACCCTAACGTCCATTTCTTTCATTTTTGTTTTAGTAATGGAGCTTCTGTGAGTTTAGCAGCACATGTGATCCCCTCAATAGAGAATTTCTTATCCTCCAAGCAACAGGAGTGGCCACAGGATAAGTCCTTGCTGGTAAATGGGAGCAGAAGTGACATAACAAAACTTCTGGATCTTCTGGTGAAAGGCAGAACAGTTGTTTTGAATCAGAAGAGGAAGTATGAGAGATGCAGGCGAAGACCCTTCACCAGCCTGTGATCTCTCCTTTTTGGACTCAGTGTGGGACCACCCATCATTTTGAAGCCACTGTACCCATGGATCTCATTTTACCAGAAGTTTGGCTTGCATTGTCAGACACCTTTCCAAATAGAGTTTGCTTCTTGAGGAAAAGGTTTCTTATTAGAATGATTTATTTGACTTTGTACAGCTAATCCATCTTATTTGAGTTCTCTTCAATCCATTTCATAATAGCAGGTGATATGAACTCGCATTTCCCACAGCCTGGCCATTCCCGAGATGGGGACTTCTCACTTACAGAACTGGAAGGTAAAATCCAGTCCAGAAAAGAATAAAGGTCAAGGTGGGAAGGAGCAAACTTACCTGAATACTTACAAGGTGCCTGGGGCTTTTCAACAATATTTCATATAGTTATAACTATAGCCCTGTGAGGTGAGTTAAACCAGCATACAGGAGGCATCCAAAAGATGGTTGCTGAATATATTAATAAATTGATATTCTTAGTAATTTACAGATGAGTAAACTGGTTCAGAGAGGTTAGGCTGCTTGACCTGATTATGGAATCTATTTGATTCTAGATTCCAAATGTACTCCACTATACCATGATGTCTACCTACCATAAGCTTTTCCAACCAACTGACATGTCCCTATCTCAAGCTATCATTTTTGACCTCCATCCTCCCATATGGTGACCCCCTTTAGAGACTGGATTCTATACTAGGAAGCCATAGAACTGACTGAACTTGGCAATCTTTAATTCTGAAACATAATCATGGCAGAATAGCAGTTAGACAAACATGGGTGAATGTGACTGGGGAGCTGGTTCATTTAGTGTCATTTGCCTTCATCTGACAGAAAATCTCACGAGGGCAAGAATTCCTGGGCATCCCAGAACCTACCATGAACCTACCAGGTTCTCAACTGATCAGTAAATATTTGTTGACTTGTATGAATAACATACATTACCATTAGTATACTGGCTTTGCTACGGAGATTACTCAGATGCCTAAAACTGGGGTTCTCTGCAAAGAAGGAAATTGTTCAATGGTACTCCACAGAAAAATCTAATTAAAAAGCATAAAATTACTTAATGCATTTTGAAGGGGACGAAAGCTTATTTTCACTCCCATCTACAACAGAGGTAGTTCGGTGCCATATAGGGTGGTGGTAGAGAGCTTGACCTCCAAGTTAGAAAGCCTGGGTTCTAATGTCAGCTCCAGTACTTACTAGCTGTATAAATTGCAAAAAGTCACTTAACTCAGAGGAAAATGAAGATGGTATTAAAACCTCATGAAGGTCATTTTGAGAGTTTAATTACTTAATTTGTATTAGGTACTTAGCACAGTTACTGGCACAAACTAAACATTCAATAACACTTAGCCATTATTCTTAATCTTATCCAACACGGAGACAAAGTAATATAATTACATCACAACTTGAAAACCTGAAGATAACAAAACTGAAATAAAGAACTACAAACATATTAAAAAATGGTTATCAAATCTCTGACTTCCCATGCTGAATAATTCATTTCAGTTGAGATAAGAGTTACAACTTAGCTACCTTCCTTAATCATTTAAGAACACATAAACACATAGCAGAAAAATAACTATTATTTTCTGAGATTTCTCCTTTCCAGTTATGTTAGATATAGCAACTCTATCAGATTTTTTAAGAAGAAAAAATAGCCTAGAAATAATTATAAACACTGCATGAATAAATATAAGTATAAGGAAGTATCATAAAATATGACATTAAGGGCACCTGGGTGGCTCAGTGGGTTAAGCCTCTGCCTTCGGCTTAGGTCATGATCTCAGAGTTCAGGGATCGAGTCCCGCATCGGGCTCTCTGCTCGGCAGGGAGCCTGCTTCCTCCCCTCTCTCTCTCTCTCTCTCTCTCTACTATCTCTCTCTCTCTGTGCCTACTTGTGATCTCTCTCTGTCAAATAAATAAAATCTTTAAAAAAAATATGACATTAAAATAACTGGAGTCCATAGTACATAGCCCCTAAAAAAAGAAAAGAGTTATTGCAACTCTGAGAAGAAAACAGAATCTTCGCCATCAATCAAAATAGTAAGTAAAAGCAATGTAAGTAGTTTTATGACTCTTGTTGATTGATTACCATCATTAACTGAATTTCAAGACAACTATATTACAATGTGATTAAAATGCATCACAGATGCCAGGCCATGGAATTATATATCCCTTGGCATATTCTCAAATTCAATTTGAGAAAAAAGACAAGTCCGTGGTCTCCTACTTGTTTCCCTGCTTCTTGTCTTCCCCACTCCAACTCATTCTCCACAATCCTATGCCTAGGATTTTGTTTTTTGACACAACAGTCTGTTGTCACTCCCTTGCTTTAACTTCCTCATTGCTTTCTCATGGATTTCAGAACACAGTTCAAACTCCTTGGCAGGTCATACCAACCTTTCTTTGTGAATTTCTCCAGACTCCTGTTTTGCCAGAACAAAACTCACAGCACTTCAAATTTACAGCTTCTTTCCCAGGCCTGTCTGTGCCCTTCCTTATCACTTTCCCTTTGCCTTGAACTTGACAGTCCTCACCATTCTCAGTCCTCTTCTGGTACCAGATGCAAGTCTCCCTGCTGTGCGGACATCTTTCCTGCCATCATGTGGACACTATTTGGCCCTTTTCTTTTCCCAAATATCCGCTGCAACAGCACTTGTCCCTGGGAGAACCTGTTCACTTTTTTTTTTTTTTAAAGATTTTATTTATTTATTTGACAGAGAGAGATCACAGGTAGGCAGAGAAGAAGGCAGAGATGGGGGGGGGGGCGCTAAGCAGGCTCCCTGCTGAGCAGAGAGACCAATGTGGGGCTGGATCCCAGGACTCTGAGATCATGACCTGAGCTGAAGGCAGAGGCTTAATCCGCTGAGCCACCCAGGCACCCGACCTGTTTACTTCTGATGGCTAGTGTCAGTCAGGACTCCCGGGTTTTCATCTGTGATCAAGAAATGTTGCTTGACTGACAACGCTCATTTTACCTGAATAAAGGAATGTCTGTCTCATGTCAAAATCAGAGAAACTAGTAAGGAAACCAGAATGTAAGTTGTCTAACCTTTATTTCCTGCTCTTCCCCACTCCCTTATGATCCCAAGAGTCTCATTCGGATTTTATTTTCAAATACTGAATCCGAACTATGAGAAGTTTAATATCAAACCAGCACTGAGCCACCACTTCCACCACAGCAAGCATTCTGCCATTGCCACTTTCCCACGTGATGGCGATGGATAGGCACTGTAATTCCTAAAAATGGTCAGGATGTCCCAGTTTTACAAAGTCCTTTTAGACAATCTCGTGTTAGTAGCAATCTGCTTAGAGTGTTTATTTATTTGATAGATAGACTGATTTGGATTTATTCAGAACCATCGACTAGAAATTGTCCCAGAATAAAGGTGAATGAATATGCTTGTGACACATGTCTTCCATTATTACATGAAATGTCCAATAAATAGATAAGCTGTACAGTAAACAGCACCACATTTTCATGCAAAATCTTAGAAGAAAGATTATTTTTCTCTGTACAGAGAAATGACGGCTGACAATGCTACCTTTCACTGACATCTGTGTTTTCCTCTCCTTTACAGGTAAGCAGCTAAACTACATTTTCTCCTCTTTTTCTTTAGGTGGGGCCATGGGACTAAGGACTGGGTTCTGGCCAAGAAATGAGAACTGACGTGGTAGCCTAGGCCATGACATCTTCCCATATGTAACCTTCTCTCTTTTTTCCCAATCCTGAGAGAGCAGGACCATAGGAGAGAGAAGGGCAGGACCACAAGATAGAAAGAGTCTGGAGTTCCTGAATGAAACAGAAGCACTACCAACAACTACAATGGACTACGAAGTGATAAATAAATTTTTATTTTGTTAAACCACTGAGATTGGGGTGTTCATCTTTTATAGGTCCTAACACTACTTACCTTAACTGACACAAAAATTGATTACAAGAATGGGCTCTGCCATTAAAAAAAAAATCTCTAAAATATATAACATTGACTTAGCGATTAGGTGGTAGACAGCAAGGTAACACTGAAAGGCTGAAGAGACTTGTTAGGCCACCGTCAACATTTGGTAAAACTGTTCCTGTGATGACCAGCAAGGCAAACTACCTGCTATCGAACCTAACCTTGAGGGGATACTGTTGGAAAGAGCCAGAATGCAGGTGTGTATTTTCTACAAGTGATTGCTTTTGTAAGTAATCATAAGAAAGAGATGAGTTCAGATGAAAATAGGCTGATTCACAAGTAGAAATGAAAGGAAGTGAAGAGAAGAACTGAAAAAGCTCTTTTTAGACCCCAAATAATAGAAAAATAATATTGAAAAAGCCCTTGAACAACAAAAGCTCATTAACACAGCCTAGAGGCAAATGTTAGATTGGCTTTCCCATGCAAGCACCACAGCCTTAAGGTACATGTCTTTGTGTTAAAAGGGAGAAGTAAAGAAATAAATCATGTCTGAGGAGTCTAAGAAAGAACACTGGGTATGGTTGTTGGCACCTGGAAAACAACGAAGTTTTTGAAAGAAAGAACTTGGTGGAGCTACTTGATCTTGCACCAGCAGGAAGCAGGAGATCAGTCCACTTCTTATCAATTTCAGATATGGCTATCGAGGATAAAGAACTTCTCAGGTGGTGGAGACAGTTGTTACAGAGAACAAGCAACAAGAAGATTCTCCCCAAATGGTAGAATTCTACTCTGGCAACTTCCCTACCTTCCAGCTAAGTGGCCTTCATAAAGTCTGTCCATGGAGATTTCAGAATTGCTATGGACAAGGAACTGCTATGTGTCTCCCATACTCTTCATTTTGGTCATTGTCTGCTGGATGTCTATGGTGAGGTGGTAGATTTATATTTCAAAGGGCTACAAGGAGCCATATTTGGATCTGATAAGGATTTCCTTTCATTCAGAGATCCTGCACTTGGAGCTGGACACAGTGACCATAAGGAGGGACTCTGGGCTGTTTCCCTTGCGGGAAGGGTGAATGTCTTCTTTGTGCAGAAGGAAGCATGAACCTGATATCTGGTGACCAGAAAACTGGAATGCAGCCAGGACTGCTACTCCTTGGCCATATACACGTTTTCTTCTTCTTCCTGAGCACATAGCTGGCCTATAGCTCCCAGCCTCCTGTAAAATTGGGAATGGACAAGTATCTGCATTTTGGTCAGTTGAATATAAGCCAAGAAGATGATGTGTCACTTTGAAGCCTGGCATATGAAAAACCTCCCATATGTGACTCTTATTCTATTTTCTCATCCACTGACTGAAGAGAAAAGGCTTGAGGACCAAAAGGAGTAAAAGGTGTTTCTCAGGGAGAAACTTAGTATATCGGACTCCATTTTGCTTTTCTGCCTCTTGATGCTGTGACCTACACCTTAGGAACTTCTGCTTAGCCCTGCATGTAGGCATGTTAATAATTGAAGGAATTTTGCATACAACTGAGATTTGCAAAAACCATGCTTTACCCAAAGCCTACCTCACCTAAGGAGATAAGGAAGTAGCCAGAGAAGTTGTCATCTCAATTCCTTTAAGACTGAGGAATGATCATGACTCAGGAGGGATTGAAACCATTCCCCATGAGGTTAATGAGATTGAAACTAGCAGAAAAGATAAAGCTTATTTTTCAGAGAACTGTTTCTCCCTAATCAGCTATTTTGTCTTTTCAGACCCCATTAGCAAACCCACTGGCTGTCATGGCAGGATCCTGGACTCAAGGTCAGCTTGAATTGATAAGATTCCAGCCTATGAACAAGCAAGATCCTCAGTTCCTTACCTGAGATAATGAGCCTAAGACTGTAGTTTATACCAACTCTCGGAGCATGCCCATAAACCCTTCCCTTGACCTAAGATAACTTTCTCAAAACAGGAGCTGAATTTTGACCCATTCTGCTGTTGTCTCTACAGTAAAGTGAACATGGAATATATTTCCTCTATGTTTGCTCAGTGCACATGCTCCATCTGTCCTCATGAATAGTCAGAAGTTTTCCTGCCCTTTTCATTAATATGTATGTAATCTCAACTCCTAGGATTGGTTGCTCCCAGCGCATTCAGGGAGGTGGAGTCCTTTTGTCTCTTCCTTTGGCTGCCTCTGGAATAAACTCCTTGCTTACTGTGTATCTGTGGTCTCAGTGATGGACTTTGCCGTGCATTAGGCAGATGAACTTGGGTTTGGTTACAAAGGGAATTAATAATACTGGATAATAATACTAGTCCCCTAATGACTGTGTGGAGCAGAGTTGAGGCCCCACTCTCCAACACTGACCCCTATTGGGCTATGATAAGAGCAGGAGATAAGATTCTATTATGTTGGGGCACCTGGGTGGCTCAGTGGTTTAAGCCTCTGCCTTTGGCTCAGGTCATAGTCTCAGGATCCTGGGATCAAGTCCCACATCAGGCTCTCTGCTCAGCAGGGAACCTGCATCCCCCCCTCTCTCTGTCTGTCAAATAAATGAATAAAATCTTTAAAATATATATATATTTTTAAAGATTTTATTCATTTATTTGACAGACAGAGAGAGAGATCACAAGTAGGCAGAGAGGCAGGCAGAGAGAGGGAGAAGCAGGCTTTCCTGCTTCTGTCTTTCCCTGAAAACAAGAATCCCAGCTACAAAACTGACAGTTGACAGATGGTAATGGAATGTAGAGGTGGTTAGAATACCGTCAGCTCAGCACTTCAAAATTAAATTCAGTATTTGTTGAACACACACACTGTGTGAAATAGTATTTCATTTTGGCCAAATTATAAAAAGTTACGAAATGTATGTTATAGAGCTAACCTACTTCCTCTGAATCTTTAAAGCGACAAGAAAATAGCCAGTCCCTGTTTCACAGAAACCCCCTCCAAGCATGTGCAGTCCCTAATGCCTTTTTCATTGGCGTAATTATATCTCTAAGGTCATTAAAATAAAGATACAATAAGCTAATCTCATTGGTTATTTTTCAAAGAAAGATTTTTTAAAGGATATGCTTTTATAGGTAAACAATAAACGGGAAAGATTTTCTTATTTTCAAAGTACAGGTATGATTATGGAATGATTATGGTTACCTCCATATCCCTGGATTATCAATTAAAGGCTTTTCTTCAATTATCATATTTGATATGGTCAATGGTTATATAAGATTTATAAGCAAGTAAAAAAGACAAGCAAAGGGAACCTGGGTGGCTCAGTTGGTTAAGCAACTGCCTTCAGCTCAGGTCATGATCCTGGAGTCCCAGGATCAAGTCCCACATCAGGCCCTCTGCTCATCAGGGAGCTGGCTTCTCCCTCTGCCCCTCGCCCCTTTCATGCGCGCTCTCTCTCTCTCAAATAAATAAAATCTTTAAAAAAAAAAAAAAAAAGACAAGCAAAGCAAAATGTTAACACCTACAACAAAACTAAAATACTTGAACAATGAAAAAACCTTCACCCCTTAGGCTAGAAACAGTTAACAAGTGTTTAAAGTGACAAGTGACTTCAAAACTTGCAATTATCCTGCTAAAGGATGTCGTCACCAACAGAGGCAAAGATGGCAGGTACAGGACAGTAGGAATTGTTGTGCATCCTTGTTCCTATCCTCAACACCTTCTCTTCTCTGCCAGGGTATGGAAAAGCCCAGGACCTGCACTGGCAAGTTTCACAAAAACTGTAGAACCAACTAATCACTACATTTCCTCGTGATCCACTCTTCCTTGGCTTCTGCCTTTTTGCCGAACTTGCTATTTTTTCCATGCCCATTAATATTCTGTTACTTTTTAAAGGAAGGCAGGGCTTTTTCCTAATAAAAGATTTGAGCTAGTTTGCAGAGTGAATGAATTCCCCAGCTGGTATACTTTTCCTTTTCTGAAATACATTCATGCGTTCAACAATATTTACTGCAGCCTACGATGTGCTAGGCATTGGGGATTCGGTAGAGCAGAAAACTAAGTCTCTATTCCCAAGGAGCTTTCATTCTAGGGGAGGTAAACTGCTAATAAGGCGGCGGATAATATGTTATGTGCTGATCGGTCTGTGCAACAACATAAAGCCATGGGTAGGGGATGGTGATCAGAAGGGCCTCCTATTTTAGACGGGATGCAGACAGAAAGCCTGCACTGGAAGGAAATATTTGAAAAGGGACCCAAAGGAACAAGGAAGAATTTCAGGCAGAGGAAGCAGCAGGTATGGAGGCCCTGCAGAATTCTAATGTGGACCAAGACCACACTAGTGTGGACCACTAGAATTCTAGTGAATGACCAAGAAAGTGAGCGGGAGGAGAGGAAATCAGAGCTTATTGAAACAACAGATCGTGTGGGGCCTTACAAAACCTTGGTAAGGCCTTGGAGTCTTTCTTAAGTGAGTTAAAATAGAAGAACAAGTGAATAAGTAGACTGAAATTATTAAGATTTTCCTGTCTGATGTCAAAAGACCCATCTTTGATTAGAGAATACACCAACACCTGAAAAATAGGATGTACTCAAAGGGCCAATTATAAAAGGGCAAGTATATTGTTTTCTTCAGTTACTCAAAGTAATTTTTAGATTTAAGACTAGCTCGTCTGCAATATTTGGACAAAGGCAACCTAAAGGTTAATAATGCATATAAAACAAATGTGAATTTTTATACTTCTCATCTTCATGTCTACACTATATCCTTTAAAATTTAGATTTCTAAGCTACATATGATACAGTATAATTGGATATAAAGTATATTCAGATTCTGTCATGACTCCTGTTGATGTCGATATTATCTTATTTTGAAATTAGTATAAAAATAAAATAGATTTGGCAACCAACATTCACCACTAGACTATCATATTTAAGATAATGAGAACTCATTCAATGTTAATGGTCTGCTCAACACATAATGAGAGTCATTACTGGAAGCTGGTGGTAAATGTCCTCCCTTCTGGGGCAGTAAGAATTCTGAAACGTACCCCCAAGATTTCTCATCTCAACCCCTAGACTGTAAGTATGATGAGATCTCATTTCTGTGATTATGCTGTTTATAGGACAAAAGGGATTCTCCACATGTAAGTAAGGTTACTAATCAGTTGACTCTGAGTTCATCAAAACGGAGACTGCCAGGGAAGAACCAATCTCATCTAATTTCCTTTAAAAATATAGTGTTTTCTCTACTTGGTAGCAGAAAGTCACATTTGAAGCATGAGGGGTTTTTGACATCCTATTGCTGGACTGAATATAAAGGGAGCCACATGACCTGAGGCTAGCTTCTAGCAGCTCGAAGAAAACCCTGACTGACAGAGAGCAAGAAAACAGGGGCTTTACTCCCATAGCCACAAAGAAACGAATTCTGCTAATACCAAGAATAAACTTGGAAGTGGACCCTGAGCTCCAGATACGTGTTCAGCCCAGCTGACAACTTGATTCTGACCTTGTGAGACTCTGATCAGGGAACCCAGTCATGCCGAGCTGATTCCTGACCTACAGAACCTGGAACTGTTAAATGGGTATTATTTTAAGCTGCTAAACTTGTGTACATTAGTTTCAAAGCAATGGAAAACTAATGAGTCGACCTTGAAAAATATAGTATAGCCAGAGAAATTTTAAAAAAGCCAGAAGGAAACATATTTGAACCTAATAAAAGCCTTCTTTATATTAAAAAGAGTATCAGTGTATTAGCTAGAGGGCTAAGATATCATAACAAAGCAATTAGAAACATATAGTGGATTAAACTGGAGAGAAATTCATTCTCCTTTTGCAAAACCATAGAGCAAGAAGTAACTCTAAGGCAATTTAACAATTTTGCCATTCTCAACGTGTGGCTTCTGACCTTTGGGCCAAGACAGTTACTCCCCCCTAACCCCCCAGGTTTACTGAGATATAATTGTGTGAGTTTAAAGATGTATAGTATTTCTCTGCTTTCCATGTCTTGTATCAAAGTATCCACTTTGGTTTGACCTATTAGGACCTTGGCTAAACTTTAGTCCTTTGATCATGATCAGGTTTACTAAGAATGTAATACAGGTTTTTTTGTTTTTTCTTCACTAAGGACCAACAGTTCACACTTCAGAGCACTTGAGCACGGCACTTAGGTCTATTTGCGATTATTATTTTTATTTAAAGAGTTGAGACATGTTGCATGCTTCCTACATGCCAGGTATTGTCCTTGTCACTTTGCATGCCTCAACTCAGCAAATCCTCAAAATAATTTTATACTATGTTCTCTTATTATTTTATACTATATATTCTCTAATTATAATTATCATGAGTGCCACCGTCGTCTGTAGGACTTCGCAGGGCTGCTGTGTTGCAAAACTCAGTGGATCCCTGGAACTGACGTGCTAGGTGCTGTTCAGGCTAGCTGCTCTGTAAATGCTCATGGATAGGAATTTTTAACACTTGTGCACTTTGTGCTTTTTGTGTCCCTTTTCATATCCATGGTGTTCTGAGCAGTTCTGACTTAGGCTGAAGATCAATTCTGCAAAACGCATTACTTATAGAGTTTCAAAAGGGAGTACAAATTGAAAATAGAATCTTAGGCTGGAACAGGGAATAATATTTCAGGGGCAAGGGACACGTGGGTGGCTCAGTTGGTTAAGCGTCTGTCTTTGGCTCAGATCACGATTCCCAGATCTTGGAACTGAGTCCTGCACTGGGCTCCTTGCTCAGTGGGGAGGCTGCTTCTCCCTCTGCCTGCTGCTCCCCCTGCTTGTGCTCTCTTTCTGACAAATAAGTAAATAAAATCTTTAAAAAAATTTGAGGGGCAAAAGAGCATAAGAGAAGACTTTTAATGATGGAGTAATTCAGGGTATACCTTGGGACTTCCTCAGGATAGTCTCCAGAACAATTTGCATAACCTGAACAAATAACTTAATGAGTATGCATAGAGAATAAGAGCTACACTCCCTCATTTGTGTTTACAACATCGCTCACTATTTTTGATAAGTCAGAGGCATGACTTCATGAAAGCCTAAAAGCTTTCCCTGTTGAATATAAGACAGTTTGGAAAGCTTCTTAATGTTGAGTGTGGTTTTTCTCAGAGACTCTTATGGGCTTCCTCTGTTTGCTTAAGACTTTCCCATTTAATTATGCTCTCATTATGAAAGGAAGTAAAAATTATAAAGTCCAAAAAACTTGATTTTCTCTTTGCTACTATCAGAGACATTGATCCTGTTTGACACAGACACTGTACCTTGTGACGAGGCTCTGTAGAAGCTCAAGAATTACATTCCAGTTCCAGCAGCATTGTTCTCCTCGGCTAGAGCTGTGTGTTTATTTTTACATTCAACTTATTTATTTTCTTTAAAGTTGTTTCCCTATAAATTTATTCAAGTAGTCTCTTCCAAGCTAAGGCAAATCTACTTTTCATAGATACTAAAAGCACAGAAGGTTCATATTAATATTTATTCTTGAGATAGAGATATAGCTTTTAAAAATACTTTAATGTTAAGAGATATTGAGATAATGTTAAGAGTTACTTTTTTTCTGGGCTGATTTACAAGTCTTCACAGAATAGCGATGTATCTTCTGAGTCATTTCAATCTTCCCTAACCTCTCCGTTTCTTCTTAGAAATGTGATAATTGATTTCTATTGCATTCAAATGATTGCTGTCTCAAGAATTAATGAATATATTTTCCAAATGCTAATGCTTTAGTAAAATGAAAGTGCTCTTTAGCAATTTTGTGTGTTGGATGTTGCAAAAACGATTTTTGGAAGGAGGTTTTTGAAAACGACTTGGCATCTGATAATTTTATATGTTCATTTATCTGGTTCCCTACCTTCTAACCTCATTAAGGGAAATTATCTTAAGATTTGATTAAGTTCAATGGCTCAAAGAGTGG
The DNA here is from genome assembly GCF_002288905.1 of Enhydra lutris kenyoni. NCBI lineage: Eukaryota > Metazoa > Chordata > Mammalia > Carnivora > Mustelidae > Enhydra > Enhydra lutris. The sequence continues at coordinate 19,318,562 of NW_019154103.1, forward strand.
TGTGTGTGTGTGTGTGTGTGTGTGTGTGTGTGTGTGTGGTTTTTTTATTTGTTTGTTTTTTGTTTTTTTAGTAATATTTTCCAGGAAAGCTGATGGACAATCGGGACAGAAAGACACAGATCCCTTTTGTTTCTTTTTAACTTAGACCCCGTATTAGTTTTCTCATACGGTGTAACAAATTACCATGAACATAAGGACTTGCACAACACACATTTGTTGTCTCCAGGTTTCTGTAGGTCAGGTTTGGCTTAACTGAGAGTTCTGATCAGAGCCTCAGAAGGCTGCAGTCAAGATGTGAGCTGGGCTGAGCTCTCATCTGGACCCTGTAATCTTTAGGTTGTTGGTAGAATTCAGTCCCTTACAGATCTAAGACTGAAGCCCTTGGCTCTTAGAGATCATTTCTCTCCATTGTTAGTTCACAATATGGCTACTGGCTTCTTCAGAGTCAGCAAGAGGATCTCATTATCTCAGGGAGGGCTCCAGTTCCTTTCAGAGGACTCACCTGATTAGGCCAGACTCACCAAAAATCATAGTCCTTTGATTAACTTAAAGTCAATTGACTGGGAACATTTACTAAATTTGTAAAAATCCCTTCACGATTGCTATATAACATAATATACCATAATCACAGGAGTGATAGCCTCTCATGCCCACAGATTCCACCCATACTAACAGGGAGTGAATTAATAAAAGGACATAGATCATTAGGGGTCAATTTAATTCTGCTTACACCACATGCCTTAAATCCAATTTTCTTGGACTAGAACAGATCAAGATGCACACAAATGTAAACATTAAATTAGAACAGACATTGGTTCAATGCATAATTTACTATATTCCAGTCCTCATCACAGGCTCTCCAGCTAGAGGCCCAAAGCACAGATAAATTACAGAATTTTACCAACCTGAGGCCTCCCTTGGCATGACCCAGATCACATTCCCCAGGGACTTCCTCTATTACTCTTCCTACCAATTATGCTGAACTTTATGCTTTGTCTTCACAAAGCCATAAATCAGATCCTACCATCCACTCCCAAGCATGACACCTAATTGTACATCAAAGCATAGGAAGAGCCTCATAAATGTATCATAAATTTGAAACCTATGAAGTGAAATTACATGTGCTATTAAGCAATGGTAAATCTGAGATGTTCTTATTTTTGTGAATAAAATTTTAAGAACAATTTCTTATGTTCTTGTGACAAATTAAAATGTTAACCTTGTTCAGTTTTTTTTCCCATTACCAATACTCTACATCAATATATTTCAAGAGTAATAATTATCCATTTGATTTGTGTTGTCTATCTATGCTACTGATTTTTTGGTACATATGATGGAGTCAAATGAAAAACCTATCGACTTCCTCTATGACATCTATTATTCATAACAGCAAAGAACATTTTTGTTTCTCAAGGTTGTTGAATCAGAATAGTGAATGTGAAATCAGTAAAAATAAATTTCAAATAATTTTAAATACTCTGAAGTATGAATTGCTTTCTCTAGCTTTATTTTTCTTGCCATCTTGAAAACTGATAATGATTTCTTTCCAGAATTACATTTTAATGATCTCTGAGTTCAATTCCAACATGATTAAGGAAATATGGTTACAGTATTTAAGGAGAAAATACAAGCTTTGTGCATTTAAAAGTAAAAAAAAAATATGAGACATAGCCTCAGCATCACAAAAGCAATTGCCTTTTTCAATTTTTAGCAAGAACCCTGCTTTTCTCTCCCTATGAGACAGAGTGGCCATTGGTGCTGGAATAAATAGAACAAAGACATACAATGAGCAGACTGTCGATAGCATAAGTTGAATAAAAAAGAAATCCTTAGAAAACAAAGACTGTAAAGCTGAATATCAGAACCAATCAGAATACATAATACTGACTAAAAATAGTGAGAAAAGTCTTTGCAGCTCTCATTCAGAAATATTCACTAATTTGACCAATACTACTTCAGTTAATATCATGCTAATAGTAATTTGTTGGTAGGGATGATGGAAATACAGATATATCCTGTTTTATTGCACTTTGCAGATACTGCATTTTTTACAAATTGAAGTTTCTGGCAATCTTGCCTTGAGCAAGTCTATTGGAGCCATTTTTCCAACAGCACAGGCTCACTTCGTGTCTCTGTGTCGCATCTGGTAATTTTCACAATGTTTCAAATTTTTTCATTATTACTATAGTTACAGTTATGGTGATCTGTGACCAGTGATCCTTAATTTTATTATTGTAATTGTACTGGGGTGACATGAACTGTGTCTATATAAGACAGTGAATGTAAATGATAAGTGTTGTGTGTGTTCTGACTATTCCACTGACTGGCTGTTTCTCCATTTCTCTCCCTCTCCTCTGTCTCCCTATTTCCTGAGACAACAATAATGAAATTAGGCCAGTTAATAGCCCTTCAATGGGTTCTAAGTGTTCAAGTGAAAGGAATAGGTTCACAACTTTCATTTTAAATCAAAAGCTAGAAATGATTAAGCTCCGTGAAGAAGGTACGTTCAAAGGTGACACAGGCCAAAAGCAAGGCCTCTTGTGTCAAACAGCCAGCCAAGTTATACATGCAAAGTAAAAGTTCTTGGAAGTTAAAAGTGCTACTCCAGCAAACGTAAGAATGATAAGAAAGTGGAATAGACCGACTGCTGATACTGAGAAAGTTTTAGTAGTCTGGATAGAAGATCAAACCAGCTACAACAGGCCCTTAAGCCAAGGGCTAAAACAGAGTAAGGCCATACCTCTCTTCAATTCTATCGAGGCTGAGAGGTGTGGAAGCTGAAGAAGAACGGCTGGAAGCTAGCGGAGATTAGCTCATGAGGTTTAAGGGAAGACGCTGTCTCTATAACACACAAGTGCAAGGTGAAGAGGGAAGTGCTAATGGAGAAGCTACAGCAGGTTATCCCCAAGACCTAGCTAAGAGAATGTATTAAGGGGGCTACCCTCAGCAACAGATGTTCCACATAGACGAAACAGCCTCATATTGAAAGAAAATGCCATCTTGGATTTTTATAGCTATTTTTATAGCTTCTTGAGAGAAGAAATCAATGTCTGCCTTCAAAGTTTCAAAGGATGGGGTACCTGGCTGGTTCAGTCAGAAGAGCATGTGACTTTTGATCTCAGAGTCATGAGTTTAAGCCCCATATTGGAGGTAGAGTTTACTTAAATAAATTAAAAAAAAAAAAAAGAGAGAGAGAGAAAGAAAAAAAAAATCTCAAAGGACAGGCTGACTTTCTTATTAGGGGCAATGTGTCTGGTGACTTTAAGTTGAAATCAATGCTCATTTACCATTCGGGAAACCCTGGGGCTCTTAAGAAATATGCTAAATCTTCTGCCTCTGCTCTGTAAGTGGAACCAAAAAACCTAGATGACAGAATATATGCTTACATAATATAGTTTACTGAATATTTTAAGCCCACTGTTTAGGCCTACTTCTCAGAAAAAAAATATTCCTTTCAAAATATTAATGCTCATTGACAATGCACCCAGTCACCCAAGAGCTCTAATGGAGAGAGATGTACAATGAGATTTATGTTGTTTTCATGACTGCTAACACAATGTCCATTTTGCAACATGCGGATCACGGTGTAATTTCAACTTTCAAGCCTTATTATTTAAGAAATACATTTTGTAAAGCTATAGTTGCCATACGTACTGATTCCTCTCATGGATCTGGGCAAAGTAAATTAAAAACCTTCTGGAAAGGATGCATCAGGCTAAATGCCATTAAAAAATTTGTGATTTGTGGGAACGGGCTAAAAGCTCAACTTGAATAGGAGTTTGGAAGAAGTTGATTTCAATGCTCTGGGATGACTTTAAAGGCTCTTCAAGACTTCAGTGGAAGAAGTCACTGCAGATGTGGTGGAAACAGCAAGGGAACTTGAATTAGAAGTGGAGCCTGAAGATGGGGCTGAATTGTTGCATTCTCATGATAAAACTAATAGATGAAGAGTTGATTCTTCAGGATGAGCAGAGAAAGTGGTTTCTTGAGACAGAATCTGCTCCTGGTGGAGATGCCATGAAGACTGTTGAAATGACAAAAGAGACAGAATATGACAGAAACTTAGTTGATGAAGCAGCTTCAGGATTTGAGAGGATTGACTTCAATTCTGAAAGAAGTTCTACTGTGAATAAACTGTTATCAAACAGCTACGGAGAAATTATTTGTGAAAGGAAGAGTCAATCAACTTGGCAAACTTCACTGTTGTCCTATTTTAATAAATTATCACAACCATCCCAAACCTCAGCAACCACCACCCCGATCAGTAGCAACCATCAATATGGAGGCAAGGGCCTGAACCAGCAAAAAGATTACAAATAGCTGAAAGCTCAGATGACTAGCATTTTTTAGTAATTTTTTTTTTTTTTTGAGAGAGTGAGAGAATATGAGGGGAAGGGGGCAGCATAGAGAGAATCTTAAGTAGGCTCCACGCCTGGCATGGAGCCCACTGTGAAGCTCAATCTCATGACCCTGAGATCATAACCTGAGCTGAAACCAAGAGCTGGAAACTGAAAATGCCGAGCCACCCAAGCACCCCTAGCAATAAACTATTTTTATTTTTTTTTAATTTTTAAAAGATTTTATTTATTTATTTGACAGACAGAGATCACAAGTAGGCAGAGAGGCAGGCGGAGAGAGAGGGAGAAGCAGGCTCCCTGCTGAGCAGAGAACCCGATGCGGGGCTCGATCCCAGGACCCTGGGATCATGACCTGAGCCGAAGGCAGAGGCTTAATCCACTGAGCCACCCACATGCCCCCAATAAACTATTTTTAAATTAAGGTGTGTACATTGTTGTCTGTTCAGACGTAATGCTATTGCACACTTCATGGACTGGAATGTAGTGTAAACATAACTTTTATACGCAATGGGAAATGAAAAAGTTCCTTTGACTCTCTTTACTGCAATATTCACTTTATTGCAGTGAAACCCAAACCCACAGTATCTCGGAGTTATGCCTTGTAGATGATCAGAGGGCTTACTCTGTGTCTTCCTCTAAAACATTATATGTAGAATCCTATTAAACCTTTAGAACAAGCCTAGGAGGAAGACGCTCTTGTTACCACATTTTACATGTGAGGCTTAGCTCTTCAGTGACCCACTTTCGTCTTTCTGATGCCCACTGTACGCTGTGGCAGAGGCCGCCACTGTCTGGCCATATCCCATCTGCACTCTCAGCTTTCCTAAACACCAAAGACTTTCTCCCTCCATTCCTTCCTCAAGCACCTGTGACTTTCTGCAGTCACAGGAGCATGCTTCACACATACGTGACTCAGGCCAATACACCTTGGAGAGCAGGCCTGAGCGGATGGCAAATGGGAACTGTTAAATTAATAGTCCATCTTCATGGTTACTCATCAGGACTTGCTGGGGACATTCTACACCATGTCTCAGAGGTCCCAGAGGTAACCTGATTTTTCACTCTCCCTGTACTGACCTCCTTCCATTTCCTGTGCTATTCTCACCCCTCCCACTGCCTCATGGGGTTATCCCCCAGAGAAACCCAAATCCATGTCTCAGGCTCTGCTTCCACATAACCTAACCTAAAAAAACATGGTCTTTTCTTCTATGACAGACTGCTAATAAGATATTATTTAAAATAACTGATTAAAGTTTGAGAACTTTTAAACTTGAACGTACTTTTTAGAAAAGCAATTTATTTTATTCTTATAATTTATACTCAAAATTTTCTTTAATAAAGTACAAAGCTTTGTTCATTGTTTTCTAAATTTAACTAGGAATTATTCTCTGATAACTTTTTTCAATAGGTACTATGTTCTCAAAACACTGGAAAATTTAGAAAAGCTTAAATACACAATTTTGTAGTCAATGTCTCTTGGTACATTTGTTACAAAAACATAATCCTTTAATATTTAAGACTACTCCTCAGTCTACCTTTGAAAGATGTTTGTGGGTGACATGTTTGTCATTCTTCAACTGTTGGGATCATTTCACTTTAGACCATAAAGCAGAGCAACTACACATATTCACGATGGGCAAAATCCACGCTTAACACAAAGGGGAGATGAATAACTGACATAACAAACGATGAAATGCAATAGAAGTTATAAAGATAGAGAATGTCCTCTTTTCCCCAGAGCCTCTTTCCTTTCATATGGTAGGGCTTGCTTGATAGACTTCGAGCCATGAGTTTACATTTCAAATGATTGTGAAGATCCAGGAGTCTTTCCTTTTCTCAAGAGAGGATCTGTTCACTTCAGAAAGACACGCTCTTTTTCTCTCTTAAGCAGGGAGGAGGGCCCACTGTGCCCCTGTGTTATAAAACTCCCCAGTTGTGTAATTCTGGTTCTTCTCCACAGTACAGAGCCTCTGGAAATGCAGCCGACATTTGTTCTCATGGAATCTCTCTGAAGGCAGAGAGTGAAACGTGGGAAACCAATACTATAAGGAATAATGTCTGATCTTTGATCTAGAAACCTCATGTTTGCTCTCAGAATAAAATAAAGATAGATGCTAAATCTTTGATATGGCCTGGAGGGAAGCTTTTGACTGGCAAAAAAAAAAATTGTGAGATATTTCTGATACATATTCATAATTGAAATATTTTCTTTCTACTGTTCTTGGAGGACCCACACCTGGAGGGTGGAGACCAGCAGTGCAGATGGTAAGAGAATTCACCTGAGGCAGAACAAAGGTGATAGAAGTTTACTGAATACACTGCAAGGGAGCAGTGGGCAGGGCAGCAGAGGACAGACTGTCTGCCAGGAGGCAGTGGTGGGAGGCTGTAGTTAAGGGGCAAGTGAGGAGGTATGGGAACGTACGGAATTTTCTTTTTTTTGGTACCTGTGTCCATTGGTCAGCTAGGGCTTATGGCTATTTTGAGGCGGGTTTCCTAATGGGCCTGCTTGCGTTCAGCCTGGTGGTCGCTGTGGGCCATTCTACCTTACTCAGGCTTCCATCGGTCAAGTTGGTTGCCTAAAAGCAGCCTCTACACCACAGAGAAAGTCTGCGTCATAGGAACATCAAAGTCAGCAGACAACAGCCTTTGTGTTTGCCTGACCTTGCTCTTTAAGAGTAGCTACAACTGACAAAATACTAGATTTTTCAAAGACATGACAGTTATAGCTCGTGTTCAGAGCGCTCTCCTGTCAAAGTCGAAGGGCCCTTTGAAGGGCCTCTTGTTCTGTGGTATGGTGGCATCTTGCCATCTAACATGAGTCCTGAGAGAAGTGAGATGGGCCTGAAGGCCTGAGAGAGACTGGAGGGAGAGTCTGGGATGCAGGGTACCTCAGGGGTTCCAGGAAGGGAAGCTCAGAATGGTTTCACAGATTTCTAAAGTATGTTTCAGACCTGAGAAATTGTGTGGTCTTTGTTTTGTATTTGAGGAATTCCATGTGGTTGTCTGCTGTCACTGAACAATGATCCAAACCCCCAGAAAGAAACTCGAGGGTGAGTGAGTACCCCCTCACTGATGTCTTTTGGCTGAAGTACGGTTTGCCCTGGGAGGTTGTTGTACACATGGTTTGTGACCACAATTTCATTGACTTATGAGTCAAAATTACATATAGTGTTAAAAAAGAAAAAAAAAAGCCCAAATTGGAGTCATTTCCCCCCACACCAACAAACCAAAACCAAGTTTCAACCTACTCCAGGAATGTGACCTTTTATGAGTCAGTCTGAAACTTCCTGCTCAACCCTTGTGTGGCCCTCCACAGGATAGAAACCATGGCGTTCCCTTTCCTTCCAAAAGAGGTCCTGGCTGAAACAATCTTTTTCTTTTTTTTGCTAATAACTTCTTGCCTCACCCTCCTTCCTATTAAAATCTTCTATTTTATACAACTCCTGAGAACAGCTCTCTACTTGCTAGATAGGATGGTGCCTGATTAATGAATTGTTGAATAAAGCCAATCAGATCTTCAAATTTACTTGGTTGATGTTGCTGTTTTTTTAATAATTTTTTTATTTTATTATGTTAGTTTTTAATTAGTGGGGTGATTTTCCGTGTGACTGTGACTGTGATTGTGCGTGTGTGTGTGTGTGTCCAGTGAGATTCTTAGGACATTTATATGAATGGTTCTCAAACTTTAGCAGCATCAGAATCACCTAGTTTTCGTAAAACACACATGAATGGGCCCCACACCCAAAGCTTATGAATCAGTAGGTGTCTGGGGTGGGGGCCCAAGGATTTGCATGTTCCTAAGTGATATTAATGCTGCTCTTCTGGGACCAAACTCTGAGAATTATTGCTCTATATCCACACACCCCCGCATTTTTTAAAAAGATTTTATTTATTTATTTGATAGATTTGGTAGGCAGAGAGGCAGGCAGAGAGAGAGAGGGGAGAAGCAGGCTCCCCGCCACCCCCGCATTTTTAAAGAGCATTTCTAAAAATTAAGAGTGGTTGTGCCCATTATAAGAACATGGAGTTAAATAAGTAAGTCTACTTAAAACATGAAAGGAGAAGAGATAATCTGATTGCTAATTTCGCAAGAACTTGAAAAAAGAAAGGTGTACTTTCCTTGCAGTGAGTGAACTAAGGAAATAGTTCTAATTCTTTTCATTTTTAAATTTTTTAATTTTAAAGATTTTATTTATTTATTTGAGAGAGAGAGAGAGAGAGAGAGCACATGAGTGAGCAGGGGGAGGAGCAGAAGGGGAGAGAATGAGAACAGAGCCAATGTAGAGCTCAATCACTGGACCACAAGATCATAACCTGAGCTCAAACTAACACTGGGGCGCTCAGCTGATAGAGCCACCAGGTGCCCCAGAAATAGTTCTAATTTTAAAAAGACAGAACAAACAACTGAGCAAGATAACTTTATCTCAAGGGCAAAAGAGCTATCCCCTAAACAATGTTAACATATACTTTTTTTTTTTTTGAAAAGGTACCTTCGCCTGCCTCCAAAGGAAAATCAACAAGATTATATAGTCAGTATCTCAAATTTAATTGAGCTCATATTTTGATTGGTTTTGAGATTAACAAATACACATAAGTTTAGAATAAGGAGTCTCAAAACCTCCCTCCACATAAATGGAAGAAGAAAGCGCTCAAAGGGATGGCAGAGTTTTAGTTCATGGGTGTCTTGGTCACTAAGACAAAGTAAAGAACAAAAATAATATGCTAATGGCACAGCCTTAATTAAGAAAACTTTTTGTCTTTTAAGACCTTGAATAGCCAAAGGAATATTGAAAAAGAAAGCCAAAGTTGGTGGCATCACAATTTCGGACTTCAAGCTCTATTACAAAGCTGTCATCATCAAGACAGCATGGTACTGGCACAAAAACAGACACATAGATCAATGGAACAGAATAGAGAGCCCAGAAATAGACCCCCAACTCTATGGTCAACTAATCTTCGACAAAGCAGGAAAGAATGTCCAATGGAAAAAAGACAGCCTCTTCAATAAATGGTGCTGGGAAAATTGGACGGCCACATGCAGAAAAATGAAATTGGACCATTTCCTTACACCACACATGAAAATAGACTCAAAATGGATGAAGGACCTCAATGTAAGAAAGGAATCCATCAAAATCCTTGAGGAGAACACAGGCAGCAACCTCTTCGACCTCAGCCACAGCAATATCTTCCTAGGAACATCGCCAAAGGCAAGGGAAGCAAGGGCAAAAATGAACTATTGGGATTTCATCAAGTTCAAAAGCTTTTGCACAGCAAAGGAAACAGTTAACAAAACCAAAAGACAACTGACAGAATGGGAAAAGATATTTGCAAACAACATATCAGATAAAGGGCTAGTGTCCAAAATCTATAAAGAACTTAGCAAACTCAACACCCAAAGAACAAATAATCCAATCAAGAAATGGGCAGAGGACATGAACAGACATTTCTGCAAAGAAGACATCCAGATGGCCAACAGACACATGAAAAAGTGCTCCACATCACTCGGCATCAGGGAAATACAAATCAAAACCACAATGAGATATCACCTCACACCAGTCAGAATGGCTAAAATTAACAAGTCAGGAAATGACAGATGCTGGAGAGGATGCGGAGAAAGGGGAACCCTCCTACACTGTTGGTGGGAATGCAAGCTGGTGCAACCACTCTGGAAAACAGCATGGAGGTTCCTCAAAATGTTGAAAATAGAACTACCCTATGACCCAGCAATTGCACTACTGGGTATTTACCCTAAAGATACAAACGTAGTGATCTGAAGGGGCACGTGCACCCGAATGTTTATAGCAGCAATGTCTACAATAGCCAAACTTTGGAAAGAACCTAGATGTCCATCAACAGACGAATGGATAAAGAAGATGTGGTATATATACACAATGGAATACTATGCAGCCATCAAAAGAAATGAAATCTTGCCATTTGCGACGACGTGGATGGAACTAGAGGGTATCATGCTTAGTGAAATAAGTCAATCGGAGAAAGACAACTACCATATGATCTCCCTAATATGAGGGAGTGGAGATGCAACATGGGGGTTAAGGGGGTAGGAGAAGATTTAAGGAAACAAGATGGGATTGGGAGGGAGACAAACCATAAGTGACTCTTAATCTCACAAAACAAACTGAGGGTTGCTGGGGGGAGGGGGGTTGGGAGAAGGGGGGTGGGGTTATGGACATTGGGGAAGGTATGTGCTATGGTTGAGTGCTGTGAAGTGTGTAAACCTGGCAATTCACAGACCTGTACCCCTGGGGATAAAAATATATTATATGTTTATAAAAAATAAAAAAATAAAAAAATAAAATAAAATAAAATAAAAAAGAAAACTTTTTGTCTTTTAAGATTTTAAACCAAGAGTTAAAGATAGTATTACGTGGTAAATAAATATTAAGCAGTTATTAAAAAGTTCTTAAAGTTGACTATTATAATTGAAGACTCTTAATTTGCTTGATCACCGAAAATACTTGAACGACTTAAATTGTTTATTAAATTTGGCTAAATAGACAGCTAAATGTGTTCTCTTTGTCTATATCAGAGCAAGATATATAACATAACACTTAGTCCATGTAAATCAGATTGATTTTATAATAGGAGGTCTAATTAACGGGAAAATTTGTATACTTGTCTTATGGAACGGGTAAATTATCACTAAAATTTAAGACTGTGGATATAAATATGTATGCAATTAAACTGAATTAGAATAAGTAGCATCTTTATTTAAAAAATAGGTTTTTCTTGTATTTTTTTTTAAATTTTATTTTACCTCTCTGCAAATTTTAAAGTCTATATTTTTCTAAAGATTTTATTTAGTTATTTGAGAGTGAAAGAGAGTGCAAAAGCAGGAGGAATGGGTAGAGGCAGAAGCAGACTCCCTGCTGAACGGGAGTATAATGTATAACTCTGTATCCCAATGTATAACTCTGGCATCATGACCTGAACTGAAGGCAGACGCTTAACTGACTGAGGCACCCATGAGCCCCAGGCATTCTATTTCCACCCGTTTACTAGTTATTCTTGACAAGTTTAACATACCTCCTTATATCAACAGTTCTGAAGATCATACCTGCTCCTCTGCTGACTAATACAGTCTGTAGAATATTTCTTTCTTCTTTTCATTTTTTAATTTAAATTAATTAACATATAGTGTATTGTTAGTTTCAGCGGCAGAGTTCAGTGATTCATCAGTCTTACGTAAGCCCCAGTGCTCATTACATCTTGTTGTAGAATATTTCTTAAACCCTCCACTCCTGACTCATAAGTTATTACCCAGTATTTTCATTTAGTCCTTTAAAAAAAAATCACATACCTTAACAAGTTTTACTTCATATAATGCTTATTTAATGTTACCTGTATGTTTACCAATTCCTTTGCTCACTGTTACTCACTAGACCTCATGTCTGAGATTCTTCTTCCTGAAGTCATTTTTCAGAAGCTCTTTGGGTGAAGCTTGGCAGTGGCAAATTCTCTCAGATACAAATTTCAATATAGCTTTATTCTGCCTTCAGTCTCAGAAGATTATTTTGCTAGGTAGATAACTCAAAGTGTACAATTATTTTCTAATTCCAGATTGATAGGTTCTTTCAGTCCTTCACAGAGTTTTTTTAATTTTATTTTTTTTAAGATTTTATTTATTTATTTGACAGAGATCACAAGGAGGCAGAAAGGCAAAGAGAGAGAGAGAGGAGGAAGTAGGCTCCCTGCTGAGCAGAGAGCCCAATGTGGGGCTCGATCCCAGGACCCTGAGATCATGACCTGAGCCAAAGGCAGAGGCTTTAACCTACTGAGCCACCCAAGCGCCCCCACAGAGATTTTTGATAACTATGTTTTCTGAGTCCTTATTGTGAAACCTGCAGTCGAATTGTCATTTGTGTGCAGATCTTTTTTTTTTCCTTAAGCTGCTTTTAAAATATTTTTGCCTTTGTGTTCTGGAGTTTTACTATAATGTATCTGGATCTAGAGTTCTGTTATTTATCAAGCTTGCTGAAGTCATATTTTGGACACTTACGGATTTATATCCTTCGTCGGAATTGAAAAATTATCCTCCATTAACTCGGTAACTATTTCTCCTCCTCTATTCCATGGAAATTCATAAATGAGATTTATTATTCTTTTCCCACATCTCTCAGTCCCAGTTGCAGAATTTCTATCTCCTTGTTTTCTTGTATTACATTCTGGGTTATTATTTATTCATTTATTTATTGATGTATAATGAGCATACAGTGTTATATTAGTTTCAGGTGAAACACCATATTGATTCAATGAGTCTTTGCGCAGTGGTCATCATAACTGTAGTCACCATCTGTCACCAAACGTTATTACAATATTAACAATATATTCCCTATGCGGTACTTTTCATCTCCACGGCTTATTTATTTTATAAATGGAAGTTGGTACTTCTTAATCTCCTTTATCTATTTCTCCCATTTTCCAGCACACTTCCCCTCTGGAAACAACCAGTTTGTTCTCTGTATTTAAGCATCTGTTTATTTCTTTGTTTGTTTTTTTTAAGACTCCATGTATAAGTGAAATCACATGGTACTTGTCTTTCTCTGTCTGATTTAGCATAATATCCTCTCGGTCCATCCATGTTGTTGCAAATGGCAAGATCTCATTCTTTTTTTTTTTTATAGCTGAGTAGTACTTCATTATACACACACACACACACACACACACACACACACCCCACATGTTTATTCATTCATTTATTTACTTCTGTATCTTGGCTATTGTAAATAATTCTGCAATAAATATAGGGGTGCATATGTCTCTTTGAATTACTGTTTTCGTTTTTTTCAAGTAAATACCCAATAGTGGAATTATTGCATCATATGGTAGTTCTATTTTTTTTTCATTTTTCGAGGAAATTTCATACTATTTTTCATAGTGGCTGTACCAATTTACATTCCCACCAACCATGTGCAAGGGCTCCTTTTTTCCTACATCTTTGCCAACACTTATTTCTTATCTTTTTGATTGTAGCCGTTCTGACCAGTCTAAGGTGGTATCTCATTGTGATTTTGAAAGGATAGCTGTTTTAAACTTCAGACAATGCTGCATGCTATTCCACTTGGATTCTTCCTTGAATAAAATTTTACAGTTCCAGTAAAGTTCTAGTATCACCCATAGTTGTATTACTTTATATACTTATGCTAAATTAAAATGGAGACAGAGCAAAATACTTGATCTCCATAGAGTAGTGTTTTTTTTTTTAATAGACTTTGATTTTTTAGAGACGTTTTAGTTTCATAGCAAAGTTGACTGGAAAATACAGAGAGTTTATACTCTTTGCTCCCCACACAAGCCTAGTTTCCCTCACCATCAACATCCTCCCCCACAATGATAACATTCCCATCAGTAAATCTACACTGACCCATCATTTTCACTTAAAGTCCATAGTTTCCATCAGGGTCACTGAGTAATTTTTGTTTACATATTTTGACAACACGTAAATATATTTGAAATGTAAAAAGCATCAAATTATAAGGATAACATCAACACAGTAAAAAGAGTGTCTTATGCTTTACAAAATTAATTATATTCAATCTCTAAAATGTATCACTTATCATTTCATATATATGGATGTGTGTTGAAGATACATACATATTGAGGAAATTTAAAATTGTTTTTTACAGATACCAGATTAGTTGTTGCCTAAAGTATAAGGAGAAAATTTACCACAAAAGATCATAAGGGATGACCCAGCAATTGCACTGCTGGGTATTTACCCTAAAGATACGAACATAGTGATCCAAAGGGGCATGTGCACCCGAATGTTTATAGCAGCAATGTCTACAATAGCCAAACTTTGGAAAGAACCTAGATGTCCATCAACAGACGAATAGATAAAGAAGATGTGGTATATATACACAATGGAATACCATGCAGCCATCAAAAGAAATGAAATCTTGCCATTTGCGACGACGTGGATGGAACTAGAGGGTATCATCCTTAGCGAAATAAGTCAATCAGAGAAAGACAACTACCATATGATCTCCCTGATATGGGGGAGAGGAGATGCAACATGGGGGGTTAAGGGGGTAGGAGAAGAGTAAATGAAACAAGATGGGATTGGGAGGGAGACAAACCATAAGTGACTCTTAATCTCACAAAACAAACTGAGGGTTGCTGGGGGGAGGGGGGTTGGGGGGGTGGGGTTATGGACATTGGGGAGGGTATGTGCTATGGTGAGTGCTATTAAGTGTGTAAACTGGGCGATTCACAGACCTGTACCCCTGGGGATAAAAATATATTATATGTTTATAAAAAATAAAATTAAAAAAAAGTCATAAGGGAACTTTCTGAGGTGCTGGAAATTTTATATATATATACATATATATTTGGTGCTAGTTATGACTACATTTTTCTGTCAAAGTCATTAAACTGTGTAAGTTTGGACCCTATACCTCAATGGATATAATTTGAAAAAAAAATACAATTATTTGTTAAAGAGATTTGTGTAATAGAGGACTGGTAATCCAGAAAGAAAAACAGTCACTGAGTATAGCATCTGTTCTCAACATAAGGTAGTAAAACATGACTGACTTTCTGGATAGATGGAAGGTTTTGTCTCACCCAAACTGAACACATCCTCTCAAAAAGGGTCTGCTTTTATTCTGCTTTTGAGTATTTTATGACTATGGTCAATTGTTGAAAAAAAAAAAAAGACCAAGAAAACAGAAAGAGTAGTAAGGGGTGGTCATATCTAGACAACTTAAGACAGCTAAACGATTTCTTATTTTACCTTTGTTGTTACGGTTGCTAT
This sequence comes from Enhydra lutris kenyoni, assembly GCF_002288905.1. NCBI lineage: Eukaryota > Metazoa > Chordata > Mammalia > Carnivora > Mustelidae > Enhydra > Enhydra lutris. The sequence goes on from NW_019154103.1 coordinate 19,333,694, forward strand.
AAAGGGCTGTGACTTTGATTAATAACACAGGCGAGGCTGTATCTACTTCTCAACTTTTCTGAGTACTTCTGTGCCTGACCAAAAATTCTTTTGATTTTGCTGTTCTCCAGGGTCAGGTCCTAAATTCAGACTTATAAAACTGACAAGGTGTTTTTTTTTATACTGACTCTGGTGCTTCCTAAACAACTCCTAGGTAGCTCTAAAGGCTTGGAATCACATCGCCTTGAACCTCTTCCTGTGGCACTTACGAGCAAGGAGGAACTGTCTGATAAAATTAGGCACAACTGGAATACTCTGTACTTTCTTAATTTTCCCAATGCTTGCTCCCTCTTCTTGAGAATATGACCTCAAGGCTATTCTAGTTCTCTATTAAACTGAAGAGATGGTATGTCAACTATGTTCCTAGGAAGCAAACGGTAAAAACGATCTCCTAGTTGGTGAATTTCATCTGGCATGGGAGGAGGCATAGAAACACGTGACACGAAGCTCTATCTTTTGGCTTCCCTGAGTGTAATGACTCTTGGAACTGGGCATGTCCACAAATAGCTATGTCTACGGAGCACCTGGGCAGCTCAGTCAGTTAAACATCTGCCTCAGTTGGGCAGTGATCTCAGGGTCCTGGGATTGAGCCCCTAGTTGGGTTCCCTGCTCAGTGGGTAGTCTGCTTGTCCTTTTCCCTCTGCCCACCGCTCCCAACCCTGCCCAGGCTCATGCTCTCTCTCTCTCTCAAATAAATAAAATCTTAAAAAAAAAAAAAGCTACATCTATGAAGTAGTTATAAGAGATACCGGCTCCTGTGAGAAATGAGGCATTTATACCAGAGTGGTTCTCACACCTGCTCAATGTGATCCTGTCTTCTTCCATCTGCACCTTGTCACCTGCAGGGCCAAGGAAGACAGCTCCCAGATGGCATGTGGGGGTTGCCACGTGGACTGAAACAAGGGATAGCTGTGCCATTCTGCTGTTGAGTTGTGGTCCCTGCCCTGTATCTTCCTGAAGAGATATCAAGTATGGCCTTGGATAGTCTTGTGAGGCTGATGTTCAGTTGAACCTAAGGGTCATATTGGGTGTGGGATACTGTTTTTCTGGGATAGGGACTTAGCCAAGGCCAATTTTGTATAGATGATAAAGTATTATTCTTCGATATGCTATTACATGCCCTATTGGGATAAGGGGAAGCATGTTCATAGTCATGCACATGACACAATGGATGTCAATAAATTACCTTGAGGAAGATTTTATTTGTAGTTTTAAAATGCTTTTATCAACTGGATTTGATTTTGGTGCACACACTACTGTACTGATTGTAAGGCTTTGGAGATTTGCCAATGTCTTCATTATGCGTAATACATTTCCCCCTCAGGGTAATCCATCACCTAAATGATAGTTATCCCCAATTGCTTATGTCATCACTTCCAGCAGGGGATTCTACTGTCTTCTATACTGAGATGATTGGTTTCTATAATAAACTCATCACAAGCATTCAGTGTGTCATCAACAGGTGGCCTCTGTTCTCCCCTCATGCTTGTCTCAAGGTCCCACTGTAAGCTAAAGACTAGACATCGTGTCTTCTGAAAAAATTACAGAGTGAGTCCCAGATCTTGACAGAAATGACTATTGACACTGCTCAGAATCAGCCCATGGATACAGGTTTCTAAGTGTAAGCTGAAACTGCCACCATGAGTGAATACCTCATCAATGTGCCAGGAGACTTAAAAGTTGGGATTTCCAGAACTATTTTGCTCCAAAGACAGATGATTTTGTGAAAGCAGATTATCAAGTAGGTTACCTAGATCAGCAACAGAAGAAATAGGATCTTGGGGAAATGAACCAACGGTTTTAAATATTGGTATTCTTTTTAGTGGCTTATTTTATATAAGGCCTTTACTCAACCCCACATTTAGAAGACTAAATTAGTGCTAATTAGAATAAATGCCTCTTTTTAAATAATCTTATTCAATGGGCCTATAACCTTGTAAGTTTTGGCGATAACAAACAGTTGTACCAAAAATGTAAACTCATTTTTAATTAGGGTGTTTTGCCAATTTGACATTTCAAAATTTGTGGAAAGGATAATTTTGATTACTTCATATGATCCAATTTCAGGGACTATATAACTAAATTCCTGAAAATATTTTTCTCTATGAGCACAATACATCAAAATGCAGGAACACATTAAATTTCCTTTATTCTAATATCAAGAAGGAACATAATTTATAAGAAGTCTAAATATGGAAAACTATGAATATGAGCTAATTAACCTCTGGTGAATTGAGGACAATGTCTAATAAATGGAGCTCAGAGACCCATTTTTAAAATTACTTAAGCTTAAAATCATCTTTTGTTAACAGATGCTGAATTAAATTATGTTTATTTTAAATCAAATTCATCTATAGAAAATCAAATCAGATTTCCAAAAAACCCACCATTGGCAAAGTCTGTTCAGATTCTGAGGGAAATATGATGCATATTGATTGACCTTGTGGATAGACTCCTGAGAACAACGTCAGATATTGTACACACTGCCTTTCCTGGGTCCTTTTACTCTTTGTGACATGCACTTACTTGCAAAGGTTCAATAAGAATTGGTCCTTCTTCCTATCTAAATATAATTAAGCAAAGTAAATCTGTAGGCGTAATAATATAAGAAATAGCACACTTAAAAGTAGATATTATTTAGTTAAATGTGATATGACTGTATTTCATGTACAGAAACATTATCTTCAGAGTCTTTTCCAGAGATGGGTGCAGTCGTGGCTGTGTGGCTTAAAGAGTTTCAGATTTGCATTTGGTAAAGAATGTCACTTCTTGGCCAACCATGGGAATTTTGAGGAAAGGAACAGCCTGGTGTATACAGCGCTGCAGACCACCTGGGGAAGAGCTACTAGAGTCTTTGCTCTGGCTCAGGATAAATGGAGTGTTAACAACCAGTGTTAAAAACTTTCTAGGACAGTGGTGAAGTCCTGGAGTCATTTACAAAATCTCAGGTAGAAGTTCATTGTTAGGGTTCAGTAATTGTAAGGCTTTAGTTATATTAACATGTAGCAAGGGAATCTTTGCATGTCAATGAATGATGTTTTTTGCACCTATGAAAATAAGACGGGAAAAACAGGACAGAATACATGTGTTCTGCAGAAGCTTACTGATCTATATATGTATGTATATATATACACATACATATATATATACACACACACATACATATATAGATACATACATACATATATACATATATACCAAAAGGTGGGTGAATGTGTTGGGGTGGCGGCTGCCCTTATATCCAAATCCTGTGAAGATGAGAGGAAATATATGTAAACACCAAATATTGTCCCTGAAGCATAATTCACACTCAGAGACTCTCTTGAAAACTTCTTATAAATTACATCTAATGACAAAATTGCTGGCAGGTCCTCCAACTTGAAAAGGGCTTGTTTATACTTAGAATACAAAATATGTTTCAGTTTTGTAAAACTGAATTTATTTTGGGAAAAAAAGTGATTTCCAATCATTTCCTCAGAACTGGCTCTCTGTTACTGCTGTTACTGATATAAGGTCTCGGTTAGGCAGGGTTCACTAAACTGCGAGGCAAGTGGAGCTTGCAGGGTTAAACCTTCTAGATCCTTTCCCATCCCCAGGTTTCTAGAATTCTTACTCCAGCCTGAAAACATTGTTCTTAGAGCACTCGGAAACTTTCCTTTCGCGGTGACACATCACACTCAAGAGTAGATGACTGGAATTCTCTAACTCTACTCAGCATAGGGACTTCTAACATGGTTATAGATAGAGTCACAATAAACAATTCACATAGATCACTTTTTTTTTCCCTGCCGACGATCTAATGTGTCATTCAAATGTTAAATGCCATAGTTTACTTCTAAGACCTTCTTTATTTATTTTTTTTTAAGATTCTCCTTATTTATTTGACAGACAGAGATCACAAGTAGGCAGAGAAGCAGGCAGAGAGAGAGGAGGAAGCAGGCTCCCCATTGAGCAGAGAGCCCGATGCGGGGCTTGATCCCAAGACTCTGGGATCATGACCTGAGCTGAAGGCAGAGGCTTTAACCCACTGAGCCACCCAGGCACCTCCTAAGACCGTATTTAAATGACATAAAACATGGATCACTTCTTTGATTATTTAAATTTGTTCCTAGTATTTGAAGAGAATCAGTTGTTCTCTGTAGTGGAATTACTTGGGTTCTCCCAAAGATACGTCTAAGTCCTAACCCCATGCCTGTGAATGTGACCTTATTTGGAAATAGGGTCTTTATAGGTGTACTGCCGGTATGAATCATGAGATGAGATCATCCTGGATTTAGGGTAAAAACACTAAATCCAACTACTGTCCTTATGAAAGAAAGGGGCAGAGACTGGAGGTGTGGAGAGATAGAGGGAAATGCCCTGTGGGGATGGAAACAGGGTCGGAGTGCTGCTGCCACAAACCAAGGAATGTCTGGGATCAACAGAAACTAGTGGAGTCCAGGAAGAACTTTTCCCAAGGGCATCTGGAGGGCGTGTTGCCCTACCACATCCTTGATTGTTTGACTCCTGGACTCCAGAGCTGTGAGATAATAAATTTCTGTTGTTTTAAGCCACCAAGTTTGCACTAATTTGTTAAAGCAACCCTAGGAAATTAATACATCTTCCACTGTACAAATTACAAGAAATCGAATTGTAAAAGGCTATCACTGGACATAAGTACACAGATAGCTCTTACTTTTCTAACAATGCAAATAATCATGTCAGGACATTACATTCAAATGTGATAGATTATAATATGGTCCCCCAAAACCTAATCCAATTAAAATATAAATGGTGTTTTTCTAATAATAACCAGACATTGTGATTGTCACAGGGCTGCCAGATAAGATAAGGAACTCAGTTAAACTGAAATTTCAGATAAACGATATATAACATTTTAGTAAATTATGTTTTAAATATTACATGAAATATATTTATTTATTTGACAAATTTTTATTATTTTTTTATTAAATAAAGTTGACATGTAATATTGTGTAAGTTTGAGGAGTTGGGCATGTTACTCTGATAAATTTATAAACTGTCACATGTTGTCATTGTAGCAATATATTACACAGTTACGGTACAATATTATTATCTGTATTCATTGTACTGTGGATCAGCTGAGATGTATTTATACTAAAAGTAATGTGTTGTTCATCCAAAATTCAAATTTAATGAGGCATCCTGTATTTTTATTTGCTAACTCTGGAACCTTATGATTGCAGCAGAGAGATTGTACCTAACACTTCAAATCACACAGCTAATAAAATGTTGAGCTTGACTTTGAAATTATGTGCATCAGTCTCTTTAAGATCATGTGTTTTTAGTTCATCAGGTTGCTTAAAGCAGACATGATAAAACTTAGCAAGAGGCAGTAGCATTTCTAGAAGTCATCTTTGTTGTTCTGTAAAAAAGTTTATAAAAATGGAAAAATAATGGCCAGTTTTGACTGCTAAGCCCAACTCCATGTCCATCATGCATGAGGGAAGATTCTGGAGATGAGAAGTTCAAACAACACTCTAGTATGGCAGCGATGGTCAAGTGATTTCCCATCCCACTAATTCCATGCCAGGGTGATATGGGACAGAGCGGGGATAGCCATTTGGTTTTGCTGGGCAGTAGGTAAGGGCATCAATGTAATAAATGATAAAAGTACAATTTATGCTAGTTCCAAGAGTTATAAAAATATTTCTGCTGACAGTCACCTTTTTCCAAAAGCCACATGGCTCCCAGGTACTATGACTCTTAAATCTCAATAGTTCTTTTGCGCTCCCTCATTCACGATGCTACCAGACATTCCCCTAGGTGCCTCTGATATTTTCCTTTCCTTCTCCATTTCCCCACCCACAAACCCAGTTCAGTGCTTCAAAACTATACCCGCACATCCCTGACGCATTTCTTAGCTTGTTTTCTCCCTTCCAATGATCTATCTCCATTTAACTGTCTTCTATGTATACAAATTCACAAGTGTGAAGTCACCCAATATGACCTATTAAATCACAGGCTTAACATATCTGTCATTCACAGGTGGGTCCAAGATCAATTTTAATCAATCAGATACTTGACTCAGGTTGTTTCCTTTGTTTAAGTATCTCCTTTCATATCTACTCAATAAAAACCTCATAAATGTTAGGCCAGGTAAGTAAAGCAGTGAAGTTGGATTGGAGTTCACACTTGAAACACACTGGGATATTCTTCACTTACACAGAATATTTTTTTCCCATTTTTAGTAAGAATATGGCCCTCTTGTCGACTTCAAAAATTCCTCTTTGAGGCAGAGACAACTGTTGAGAGTGATTTGCAACCGTAGGAAAGACAGCATGTGTGGACAGTGCCATCCTGACTGACAACGGTGGAGACAGGGAACGGTGGGATGAGATCACGCAGCCCTGTCCACAGGGCAGCCGCTACTCAGGTCGGACACTGGCAGAGTATGTCTGATCAGTGTGATCATGTTTTCTCATGATCACACTGACTTGATGCATTTTTTGACAAGACTGTCAGAGAAATGATGTGCCTTTCTCAGTGGAACATATCAGGAGGTCCATGTTGTCTCTCTCATTACACATGGATAAGATGGTATCTTCCAAGTTTCTCCACTGTAAAGTCACTATTTCCCCCTTTGTAATTCCTATGTATGTTGTTAGGAAATGCTTTGAAATGATGCAAATATACCATGTCTCATCACAATTTTGCATCTATAATTTTAGCATCTATTGATGACTTTTGCCAGGAAAATATTACTTACTGTTGCTTGTTAAAAGGTGATTTTCTATTTTTATTTTCCCTTCTACATTTGTTCATTGGAATTCCACCATAAGGAAAAGCTGTACCTTCTCCCCCACTTATTTATTTATTCGGTTATTTACTTACCAGCATGAACCCATATTTATATTATTTGATGGATTAGAATTCATTATTACCATCATTTATTTTGTTGCTGAAATTGCTCACATTTTGATCACTAGGAGCTCTTTTAAGTTGGCTTCTATGTTGTTTTGACATCATGCCATCAATTTTTTTTAATTAATTCCTTACTGTCTGGAACTGCAAAATATTTCAGGCTCATCTTGTATTATCCCTGGCCTAGATCTGCAATCAACCATTTCTCCAGGAGCAATGTTTACTTTTCTTGGGAAAATTGTATTTAGAAACTAAAATCTGGGCCCAAGACGTATCTCGTGCTACTCTGTCATTACATGTTTGCAATTGTTTCTAGGCCCTCTTAGCACATAGATATAGGAAACACACACATGCACGCATGTGTGTGTGTGCGTACACAGACACACACACACACAACTCTACCCATTTAATTTCTGTCTATCTGTATATGTATTAAAAACTGTTAGTTCATGGGGCACCTGGGTGGCTCAGTGGGTTAAAGCCTCTGTCTTCAGCTCAGGTCATGATCCCAGGGTTCTGGGATTGAGCCCCACATTGGGCTCTCTACTCAGTGGGGAGCCTGCTTCCTCCTCTCTTTCTGCCTGCCTCTCTGCCTGCTTGTGATCTCTGTTAAATAAATAAATAAAATCTTTAAAAACAAAAACAAAAACCATTAGTTCATACTGATGCGTCTCTAAAACCAGAAGGTTTGTTGTAGCTTTCCCTTGTTTTACGTTTGTAACTTCTTTCTCCAATAGTGGAGAAACTGGCTCTCATCATCTACAATATATTTATGAATTTATTCAGTCCCATTATACACATTAAGTAGTTTCACCATTGATAGTCATGCTCTAGAGTACATCATGTAGAGAGTTTTTTTTTATTGTTTTGTTTTGAGTTTTATGGTGTATAATCCAAATATTGTTTTACATGGTCACTTAGTTGTTTTATTCCTCATTCCCCTAAGGAATGGTTTTAGTTACCATCAATTTTGGGTTCCTCCTACATTCTAATTGATATTTACTTATTTATTTAGTTAGTTGGTTCTGAAATATTGCCATAATTAAAGGTTTAGAACTATACAAGTTTTACTCAGAGAAAAATCTCTTCCTCCTTTTTACCCCATTCCCATCACTCATTCTTGACACCTGTTCTTACCTACATTATGTGTATTATTAATGTCATTAGTTTCTGGATTTTACTTCCAATATTTCTTTTTGAATAAATGGGCAGATATAACACTCCCTTCTTTCTTACATTCCATACTGTCAATAATCTTTTGTATTTTGCCTTGACACTTAATAATATCCTGTGACTCTTTTCTTTTTAAAGATGTATTTATTTATTTTGGAGGGTTGCTGAGGGGGAGAGACCATCTCAAGCAGACTCCATGCTGAGCAAGGAGCTTGATGAGAGGCTCAATCCCTCGACACTGAGATCATGACCTGAGACAGAATAAAGAGTCAGAGACTTAATCAACTGAGCCACCCAGGCACCCCCTATAACTCTTATCATATCAATTCCTAGAGATTTTCCTTATTCTTCATTTTATAGCTGCATAACATTTCATCATGTGGATGTACCATATTTTATTTAACCACCTCTCCTATGGATAGGTATTTTATAATTGCAAACAATGTATTAAATAATTATGTGCATATGTATTTAACATTGTTGGGAGGGCATATCTAGGACTAAGATTTTGATCTCCTGATGGCTGATTTAATTCTGTTTTAAATCAAATGATGCAACAGAATGTAACTAAGAATACTCCTCAAACTAAAAAAAAAGTAGTATACATATATACAACAAAATAATACTGTGTTAATACCATTATTTTCTTTCTCTAATCTAATTATAACTGTTTTTGAGACAAGCATCAATTCAATAAAAATTTGTCTTCAGCTACTTAACCAGATGGTTAATTTTGAAAAATAAATGTGTTAAAATTCAACATTCGACACCTTCATTCACTGGCTTTTTTTTTTTTTTTAAAGATTTTATTTATTTATTTGACAGACAGAGATCACAAGTAGACAGAGAGGCAGGCAGAGAGAGAGAGAGGGAAGCAGGCTCCCTGCTGAGCAGAGAGCCCGATGTGGGACTCGATCCCAGGACCCTGAGATCATGACCTGAGCCGAAGGCAGTGGCTTAACCCACTGAGCCACCCAGGCTCCCCATTCACTGGCTTTTACTCAAAAATTAAATCTATTAGTTGTAAAATTTCTAGTCTTAAAAAAACCCACTATTACACTAAATTATTTTCTCCATTTTATTCTTGTAGAGACAAGAGACAGAATTATAAACAGTCACCCTAATTTGGTTCCTTCTGCACCCGAAGTGTGGGTGTCACATAGGGTGGGAGCAGAAAAACAAGACTGCATGAGGTCAGGAGCCCTTTTCAGGTGGTCTGACAACTGTTAGAGGCTCAGGGGCTCCCTCCTTTCCTTCCTGGAGGAGTTACACTCAAATTCAGCTTCCTTTGGAATTGGAATTGTGGTTCCTTAGGGCCCTCAGGCCACCCCATCCTGAATAGCGAGGATTTTGAGCTGTGAACAGGCTGCTCCACAGTCCACCTCTGATCCATCCCTGGGGCTGCCTCCAATGTGGGTTCAAGGAATCCCTAACGTAGCCCAAGGCTAGTTCACCAGGAGACTGCCTTGAGATTTGGAGTCCAGAAACTAGAGTATTTTCCTTGTCTCTTCTTCCGTCATGGCGTACTGTGAGACTACTGCCAGTTCCAACCAACACTCAGAAAATTGCTGGTGGGAACCTCCAAAGTTTTGGCAGAATGTTTGCCCTGGATTCTGCAATTTCAGCAGATTTAACCGGCAAATCCATGCAGCAAGCATTTCAGGTCTGCCAAACGGTTTACTTCTGATAGGGTTCCAAGTATGTGCCTCATCTACTAACCAATTATGTCACTGGTAATATATAAGGTGGAGTCTGATTTGTCAACAGTTTGGTAGGGACCATACTGTTTGGGTCATGACCAGTTCAGAGTTTTTGAATTTGCATCATAACCTCTTCCTCCATGGTCTCAGGGGACAAATAAAGCTTCAAACCTTATTGTTGAACCCAACCTTCTAAAAATCATAATATTAAAGTTGATTTTTTTTTGAAGTTAAGCAACCATAAGGAAAGCAAAATTTGCCAAAAACACGTAGAATAAATTTCCAGGTGGTTATTCTTATGTTCTTACCTCCTCGATCTCGGGCAGCTAAACTTTGACCCCTTCTTAATGTAATGTCCAATTGGTACATTCCGGGATCAGCCAGGGGGACATCTGCATTACTGGTTCCAGCAGTATTTATTTTCTGAAAAACAAGATATATTACAAAATATTAAATTTATTACCTCTTTCCTATTTCCTCCAGTGGGGGACCATATATAGCTTCTCTCAAACTGGAAGAATTAGTCAATAAAATGAATCATCTTGTGCATTACCATGCCATAATCACCCAGTTCTCTGAAAGTTTTTAAATTCATGAAATTCTTTAGAGTCAAAATAAAAACATGGCACTTATAAGAATTCTTGTTTTAACTCAGATTCGAGATAACAAATATAATATGAAAAACATTCCCCATGGATAACCCCACATAATTCAACTAAGGAAGACTACATAGGAATAGTGTCTGAAATAAAAATACGACCAGTGATGAATGGATGGAGAATAAAGGTATGCGAGAGCAGCTGATTTCCATACAAGTGAGCTGAAAATTAAAGTGATTTATTCAGGTAACTGTGTTGACTCATTTGTCTATGCAAAACGGTCATACTGATGGATTACACACTGCTATTTCAATCCCGGCATAAAATATGATGTAATAATACAGAAATAAATGTATCCAGCATTTCAACAGTATTTGTAAGAAATAAGTACTCAGTGGGGCTAAATTTCTAGTGCTGCTTTCTGTAGAATTAGAGTGCACAAGCTATTTCTAGAACTAAAAATTTTTGCAAGGCTGCCCCTATAGAATATCTTTGTAACAATATACTATTAATTTACAAGCATTAAGTTAAATAAACACTTGCAAGGAGAATAACTATATTAAAACAACACAAAAGAAACAGAGTAAAAATTGTATAGGTCATATTTTATACTCAATGCCACTTTGAAAACAACAGGAAAACTGACTTTTCTTTACACATTTGACATGATTTTACATTCCTATAATTTTTCATCCAATTCAAAAAGAAATATTCTTGGGGCACCTGGGTGGCTCAGTGGGTTAAGCCTCTGCCTTCAGCTCAGGTCATGATCCCAGGGTCCTGGGATCGAGCCAACATTGGGCTCTCTGCTCAGCAGGGAGCCTGCTTCCCCCCCTCTCTCCGCCTGCTGCTCTGCCTACTTGTGATCTCTCTCTCTCTGTCAAATAAATAAAATCTTAAAAAAAAAAAAGAAATATTCTTTTGTTTTGGAATAATATGCATGGATAAAGTAAAAATGTAGATGCCAGTCTGGCTCTTCTACAGTTCATATGAAATACAATTATAAAGCAAGGTTTTTTTCCCCCATGCTTCAAGACCAAGTAAGAAGCTTTCTTATAGGAGCAATTATCATTTAAAATAAGAAGCAGCACAACTTTGACAGATAACCCAAACTCCTCATTTCTCCTCTGGTAACAATAAAAAAGATTTCACTTCTCTTCATGGTACCCCTGTTCCTATGTATGAAAGCACGGTGCCCGCAGTGGCTCAGGCTAGAAATCAATGAGTTCTCCTTGACTTCCTCATTTCCCTCTCCACCGCAGGTGAAGAGTTGCCATATCCCATCCACTCCATTTCCACCTCCATTCCATCTCCCAATTGTCTTTTTCTTTTAAGTCCTATTACCCCTAATTTGGATCTGGCCTTGAGACAAGAGAGGAACAAAGGTGAGATGATAGTCTTGCTCTTCCCTCAAACATTGGCTCGCCCCACCTCCTTGGCGTTACCAATTCTAACAATTTAGGGTATATCCTTCCATACTTTCGAAGGGCTTGTATAAACACTGATACCTGTAGGTTTATTTTTCTTTCAGTTTGCAGTTATTATCTTTTAAAAATATAGTACTTGGGGCACCTGGGTGGCTCAGTGGGTTAACCTTAAGCTCAGGTCATGATCCCAGGGTCCTGGGATCGAGCCCCGCATCGGGCTCTCTGCTCAGCAATGAGCCTGCTTCCCTGCTCTCTCTCTGCCTGCCTCTCTGCCTACTTACGATCTCTATCTGTCAAGTAAATAAATAAAATCTTTAAAAAAAAAGATAGTACTAATATTTTGCCTATTATGTCACAAGTTATTGAATTTAAAAATGTCATAGGCACTTTGTTAATCAATACATACGGACCTATCTAGTTTTTTGTTCAAGGTACCTCATTTTCCACATGTGGGGGTACCATAATTTCTTCAATTATTGCTCTATGGATGAACATGTGAGCTGGTTTTGGTACTTGCCACTGTAAGGACTTCTACTTTTATTTCACTGACAGGATGAATTTTTCCAAAAAAATTTATATAGTTCACACTACTATTGTTAAGTATACAAGACATGTATTTCCCCATCCTAGTTAACATTGGATGTTACTAATTTTCAAGTTTGGAGAACAAAAACCCTTTAATATAAATTTCCAGAATTATGGTAGGGTGTCTTATAACTAGTGTAAATGGCAAGAGTGACAACTGTTCACTGCACCACAGAGAAGATGCCAACCTGGGAAGATAGTGTTGGGTCCCCAATGTTGGTCCAATAATGGGTCCATGGTCAAAGGAGCGAGACTGATACAAAGCGAAGGTCAAGCAAAGCTTTATTTACCGCCAAGCATCAAGAATCAACCCGACCATCAAACAGACCGGGCAGGGCCACCCCTTACAGAAAGGACCGCCCCTTACAGAGAGGACGACCCCTCCCTGCCTCACAGACTACTTTTATAGAACAAAGGCCATGTGGTTGAGCCTGGCCACACACAGGTGGCCAATGAGATTGCAACACACAGAGAAAGCTGCACAGTCATGCTAGGTCACACATGGGTGGCCAGTTGAACTACAATTCACCCCATAGTAGACATTTGCACTAGGCTATCACCTTGGTGAGAACTGGCCCCCAAAAGGCGGGGCCCACACTCCTTGGTAGCTAGGGAGACAGTATATGCACCCTACTGATTGGATGTCTCCACCTGACCCGACTCATCCCTGCATTCTGGCTGTTATCTCTACCTGACCTGACCCACCCTTGTATTTGGGCTTTGTTACCTGGGACTG
>NW_019154103.1:19346934-19474222 GCF_002288905.1 Enhydra lutris kenyoni
CTATGCAGTATTTACTGCATAGACAACAAAATGGCTGTTCAAAGGAGGTGGGGCCGCTCTGGCTAAATAGGCCCTTACAATAGGAAGCCAACTGAGGTCTTCTAAACAACTTTTTGAAAAACAGTTTGAATGTGAGTCTAATAAGCAAAATTTAAATTAAAATCCAGAAAACATTTGTTAGGCTTCAAGTATGTTCTGAACCTTTCATTAAGTTCTTGTATGTACATTATTTTGAAATAAACGAGCCCATGAGTAAATATTTACTGTAGATAGATTTACCACTTTTTAAGAAATGGAATAAAATCTACAGGGAAAGAGACATTTTCTACTCACTCTACATCCTCCTTTAGTATTTCGACAGGTATTTTAAGGGCAGAAAAGTTTGAATGCTCAGTTGGCTGCATACTTGGTAGTTTTCATTGTTCTATGCAGTGCCTCTTGAAGTTTAGAGTTAATAATTTATAGGTACCTGGTTAATATTTTAAAATGTACATTATGTTATATGGCAAGGAAGGAATTTTCAAAGGTAATTTTAACTATATTAGGTTTTTCACTTTCATTGTTTTAGAATTTAACTCCCAGTTAAGAGATAACTTCACTGGACTTATATTTACTGGCTTTTTAAAGCCTGAAAAATATCCTTCTGTGAGTGTGTGCACGTGTGTGTGCGTGTGCGTGTGTGTTTGTGTGTGTGTGACATTTCCTTTATCCATTCATCCAATGACAAACATTTAATTTGTTTCTGTATCCTGGCTATTGTGAATAATGCTGTAATGAACTTGGGAATGTAGATGTCTCTCCAAGATAATGATTTCATTTCCTTTGAATAAATACCTGCCCTCCCCCTCTTGTTCTCCATGTCTTCCTTCCCAGTCTTCAGGGGTCATTTCATTAGCACTTACATCTTTCTTGTCCATTATCACATTCTATCTCAAATGTCATATTTGCCATTCTATATTGCAAGTTTTTAAAATCAGGGAAGGGAGTGTTAAAGAATCAAATTGAACACAAATTTTGACAGAGGCAATGAAAATAGAAAGATGTCTTTAAGGACACATGATCTAGCTGAGTAGACACAGACATGGAAGTAAATAACAAAGTTGGGTTTCATAGGCAGTTTGTTTCTTCTCTTTTTCTTTCTTTCTTTTTTTTTTTAAAGATTTTATTTATTTATTAGACAGACAGAGATCACAAGTAGGCAGAACAGCAGGTAGAGAGAGAGGGAGAAGCAGACTCCCTGCTGAGCAGGGAGCCCGATGTGGGGCTTGATCCCAGGACCCTGTGACCATGACCTAAGCCAAAGGCAGAAGCTTAACCCACTGAGCCACCCAGGCACCCCATTGTTTCCTCTCTTTTTCTGTACTCAGGGATGGCATCTGATCTGTTTTGGCACTTTCTGTCATGAGGAACTTAAGTATACCCTCAGAATATTTTTCTAATATATAGTGCTATAGGCTGCCATTACCAATTAGTCAAAATTGGCACTTATAATCAAACTCTGTCCAGTCAAGACCTTTAATTAAAGACAGACTGCCACAATGGAGTAATTAAGTCATTGGGAGAGGAGGAAAGAAAGACCAGTTATTATGTGAGAAGAAACTGAGGTGGCTTCAGAGAGAGGTTAATGGATCAGAGTGTGAAAATAGGGGTAGGACTTTGACAAGTGAAGATTTGGAAGAAGAGAGGATGGAAAAATCAGCAGGAGCCCAATGGTGATAGTCACCAGAGGGGGCATCACTGGATAGTGTGAGAAAGGAAGTGTGAGGTGGAAAGGAAGACTCACATGCAGTGACACCAGGCTGAGGAGAGTTTCAATCCATGGGCAACACAAAACCATCCCAGGTTTTGAAGAGAGAAGCAGTAAAACCAGGCCTTGTTTAACAAATATTTCTTGTCTACCTGCTCTGGCCTAACTGCTTAGATTACAGAAATTAAAAAAAACAAAACAAAACAAAACAAAACCAGGCCTTTTCTTTCCATAGGATAGAAGACAGAAGAGAAATCCTGTGGATATAGAAGATATTTAAAAGGTTTTATAACACTCGAGTTTAAGTCACAAGGGTCTGATCTGGTCAGTGGTAATGGAAATAAAAAGTGAATTTGAGAGATATTGAAGAGATTCAATCAACTAAATTTGTCAACTGACAAGATGTGGGAGATAGGGAAATGGATGGATGAGTCAGTCACATGGAAGGTCTAAGCTGAGGCCCGGGAGAACAGTGGTGCCAGAAGTGTGAGAGGAGAAGCAAGCTCCAAGCCACCACAGTGGAAACTTCCAACACCTCCAACTCTCTAAAAGAAGAATGTCACGAACTTAGGAAGACCTAGAGAGTCATCTCTCCTCAGGCTCAATGAAGTGGTTCCAAGAAGAAAACTGGCAGGCTGAGTACAGATACTAGAAATATAATTTTTTTTATTATAGAGTATCTTTCTAAACATGTTTATTGAGTCCCCAAATGTTAACATGTATTAGGAAAGGTATATTTCAAGTGATAGGTATATATACATCTCTAAAACAAACTTTGTCATTTTAAACACCTTTTTATTTTCAAATTTAATATTTATTTAGTGACTATTATGGGAACTTCAAATGGATCCTTCTCCTCCCTAAACTGTGATGCTCCACACTTAGTTGCTATGCTTAAACTTCTTTATTGAGGTATGATTAATGTGTAAAAAGCTATACATACTTAATACACAATTTGATGAGTTTGGGGTAAGTATACATCTGTGTAACCATCACCGCCATCAAGACCTCCAGCATATCCAGCACCTCCCAAAGTTTCCTCCCACCTCCTTTATTCTTATTATCATTTTTTTTTGTTTGTGGTAAGAACACTTAATAAGAGATCCACCCTCAGAGAATTTTAAATATATGATATAGTATTGTTAGCCAAAGGCATTATGCTATACAGCAGATCTCCAAAATTTATTGGTCCTGCATAAGTGAAACTTTGTACCCTTTCATCACTACCTCCCCACTTTCCCCTCTCCCCTGCCCCTGGAAATCACCATTCTCTGCTTCTGTAAGTTTGACTATTTTAGATTCTATATGTAAGTGAAATCACACAATATTTGTCTTTCTATGTTTGGCTTATTTCACTCAGCATAATGTTCTCCAGGGCTATTTGTGTTCTCACAAATGGAAGATTTTCCTTTTTTTAAGAAGTGTGGTATTATTATTATTATTATTATTATTAGTTGACAGAGAGAGATCACAAGTAGGCAGAGAGGCAGGCAGAGAGAGAGAGAGAGAGAGGAGGAAGAAGGCTCCCCAAGGAGCAGAGAGCCCAACGTGGGGCTCAATCCCAGGACCCTGGGATCATGACCTGAGTCAAAGGCAGAGGCTTTAACCCACTGAGCCACCCAGGCACACCCCCCCCTTTTTTTTAAGATGGAATGTTATTCTACTATATACAAACAATAAATTTCCTTTATCCATTCATCCATCAATGGGCATTTAGGTCATTTCCATATTTTGTCTATACTACAGTAAACTTGAGAATGCAGGTAACTCTTCACAATCTTGACTTAAATTCCTTTGCACAAATTTCCAGAAGTGTGATTGCTGGGTCATATGGAACCACAAAAGACCCCAAATCACCAACACAATCTTGAGAAAGAACAAATCTGGAGGCAAGACATTTCCCGATTTCAAGCTATACTACAAAGCTACAGTGATCAAAACAGTATGGTACTGGCATGAAAAGAGATACATGAACCAATGGAAAAAATAAAAGGCCCAGAAAGAAACTCATACATCAGAGAAGAATCCCAAGGTCAGCTAATCTTCTGTAAAGGCACCAAGAACACAAAGTGGGGCAAGGATAGCCTCTTCAGTACATGGTGTTTTTAAAACCAGATATCCACATGCAAAAGAATGAAATTAATCCTTACCTTACACCACATGTGAAAATCAGCTCAAAATGGAGGAAAGACTTAACTACAAGACCTGAAGTTTTAAAACTCCCAGAAAAAAACATGGGAAAAAGTTCCTCAGCATTGGTCTTGGCAATGAATTTTTGGATATGACACCAAAACCACAGGCAACAAAAGCAGAAATAGACCAGTAGGCCTACATCTAATTAAAAAGCTTTTGCAGAGCAAAAGAAGCAATCAGCAAAATGAAGACAACCTATGGAATGGGAAAAATATTTATAAATCATATACCCAGTAAAGGATTAATATCCAGAGTATATGAGGAACTCATACAACTCAATAGCACAAAAACACACAAACTGACTAAAAATTGGGCAAAGACCTGAATGGACATTTCTCCAAGGAAGACATACAAATGGTCAACAGATATTTGAAAAGGTGCTCAGCATCACTATCAGGAAAAGCTAATCAAAACCACAATGAAATTTTACATTATGCCTTTTAGGATGGCTATTATTAAATAAAATAAAAGATAACAAATGCTGGTAAGAGTATGGAGAAGAGGGAATCCTTGTGCCCCTTCAGTGGGAGTGTAAAATAAATGCCTTGCCCAAAGGCTGAAATTCTGAGTTCTAACCACAAATGATTGGGGAAGTTTCTGTGACAATACTCAAAGTTTTGGGACTGAGGAAGCCAAAAAACAGATGCCATGTTTGAAGTTGTAAATTCTGAGTGAAAGTCGGAACTTTATCAGGTCACTTATGGGAAAGTCAAAAAGAATGTGGAAGAGAGGGTCTCCGAGAATTTGAAAGTAAGTATTTGGAAGGATTTTGTCTAGAGCATCCACATCTTCTACTCCACCCAGCCACTATTTTTGCAGAAGCCCTTCCTCCATGTTCTTGGCTTGCTTAAAGCAGGGCAGCCACCTTCAATGGTGATGTCAAATTTACCAACATTTCTTTCCTTCATTTAAACATATAATTGGTTTTCAACCTTGAGGGCTTTGGCTGGGCACCCAGGAACTCTGGGGGTAGAACCCAGGCAGCAGTATTTTCTCTAACAGGTCCTCAGATGATTTCAATATGCAGCCTAGCCTGGCCCATTGTGCTAATTATAAAAGCAAGTCTTTGAAAAGGCTCATATACAAAGAATTTCCAGACTTTTAAAATGTACATCATGAAACAATTATGAAACACATTGGGGGAATCAATCTAAGGGTTCATGTTACTTCAAGCTCTGCTGCTTGGGAGGCCTTTTTACCCAGGTGAAGAAAGCTTCCACCAGAAGATATAAGGGTGCTGATGGAATGAAAGTTGAGAGGGCCACCTTGCTTTTTTGAGATTTTCATTATAGACAAAAAATGGGGTTACTCTGTTAGCTGGGGTGGTTGATCATTACCATCAACAGCAAGTGAAGTATTGTAGCAGTGTACATACAGGGAGGGAGAAAAACATCTGCATTCTAGATTTTCTTGAATGCTCCTAGAACCGCCACGTGCTATAGATTGTAGGTTGGCTCAGTTTTTCAGTAGGTGGTTCATACACTCAGGCCATGCTCAGTGCAGCTCTAACTTTGTCTCTCAACAAAACCCACTTAAAGTTAGAACTTCATGAAAGCTTTCACATTTTTAACTTTGCAAATTTAACAACCCTGTCAAGGATATCAAGAGGCATCACTGAGGATTTCTACTTAGTCATTACCAATTTCTACTTAGTCATCCTCCTAGTTTCTATGACACTGAAGATATTTGTGCAGTGGAAATCTCCATCATATCAAAAATTTTTTAAACTGAATTCTCAAAAACAGAACTCAAAAACCACTGAGGTATTCTCAGTTCAGTGAAGCACCCTGATTCATCTACCATGGCAACATTATGATTAGCGGGAGGTCAACTGAGTAAATGACTTCGGAAACTGAAACCACACAGAATGGGGAAAATCCATGGCAACCAATGGGCATGCCCCACTAGGTATGTCAGTCACAATGTATGTCTGACTAATCCCCAGCCTGCCCTGAAAGAGAGGCCCGTGCTAGACGTGAACTTAACTTCCTTGCCTCTTGTTCCTAGCTGATTAGACCTGTAGCTGGTTCTCTGAGCTAAGGGCAGACAGTACCAGGCTAGTCATGATAGGTTGTTATTAACATAGGTGTTATTAGGCAAAAGGTGTATCAAGAGTCAAAGGTGTATCAAGTTCAAAGAGAAGAGAAAATTAAAAATGGCTGCTGAAGCCAAAGGGTCATGACAGAGAGACTGGAGAGGCCATGATGGCCCATGTATAGTCCCAAACCAAGAAAGGGGTGCTGTAGCTAAGCAGAAGTATGGGGTGGGAAAAGTACATGCAGTAGAAAGTAGAATGCCACCTTGTAGCAGGGTGTATAACCAACTAACCAAAGTATGACAACAGCTGGGCAGGGGAGTGATGTGATGTTATATATCACGTAGTGTGATGAGCACTGGGTGTTCGTTACATGTAACTGGTAAATTATTGAACAACACACTTGAAACTAATAATGTACTCTATGTTCGCTAATTAAATTTAAATTAAAATTTTTTTAAAAAAGGAGACTGAGTATCTACGAGTTATTACTGTTGAAGCCCTGAACTGGCTCTGGGACTTGAGAGGGAGCTGCTCTGGGCTCTGTGCTCTTGGATGGCTATGGTCTCTGATCACCTTCTTACCTTCCTTGGCTTTGTATGAGACAGGTGAAGGAAGCCTTTAACTCTTACAACACAATAGAGCAAGAAAAGAAAAGAGCAACAAGAATGAGCAAAAGAAGCACGGAAATAAGAAAGCAGTCAGGTAGCATGGGAAAACCATGAGCACTCAGAATGCAGTAATATAGGAGAACGTAAGCTGCACAAAGAGGCTGCAGATAGACAGAAATTGCCCCATGCTTTATCTTCCTCTTCCCCCGTACTGTGCAGTGTTCACTGATGTTCACATACAGATGCCTCCCAAGATGTTAGCTACCCAGTCACAGGTCAAATAAGGTCAAGGCTCTGCAATTACAAAGTGAGGCTAACGTCAGGTTTTTATTAATATTTGCAGCAAGAACTGGGGGGAAAGTCTTATGGTTAGGGTAATCATATAATTTATCATTCAAATCAAAAGTCAAAGGGAGTGCTCTTAATAATTACAGGCAAAACCAGGCATTAACAAAACCGTCTCAGAGGAAGAAGGACGCGTGTTATAGTACTTAACAAGTTAGCCACGGATTAACTAGAAAGACACACTAAGCTTCTTTCTGCTGATCATCTGGTCACATCAAAGCTTTATGGCAGTTGGTTCTAGAACCGACTACAACCCTGGGTTGAATTCTGAGATTTTGATTTTGCAGTAGCCCAAACCAAACAAAATGGGCCTATAAATACTCGGGCCCGCTAAATGGCAATATTTAACCACTGCTGAAAACAGTACAAAATTCAGTACTCCAGAATGTCTCTTCTGGGACTCCCACAACACTGATTACTCACCCTTGACTTGTCTGCTAAGTTGACTTTTGTGGAGCATCACTTCATTACCACAGATAACTTTTCCCGCCCACGCATATAGCATATAAAATAACTTCAGCCAGAGGAAAGCAGATGAAATTCTCTTTTCTCAATCTTTACATACACGGACCACTCCTTTTTGGAATCAGACCCTGGAACCAGCCTTCCTGCTAACCAGACACAGACTCTGATGATGAGGGGCAGGTGTGAGGTCTATTATTTCCCTTACTTATCCCCTCTGTACCTTTGTTTTCTCTTTAACATGGAGCAATATATACCTTACAAAGGGCCATTTCGATGGTGGGATATGTAAAAGTGTTTTGTTAAGTGTAAGAAATTAACTAGAAGTAGTTATTTGGGGGCAAGAGTTGAGGAGAGCTATTCCAAAATGGAGGGAAGATTACAGGAGTCAAAACACAAAGACCCGTACACAAGGCCCAATTATACTATCAACTCTGCTATGAGGCAGAGGAGAAGTGTTTGGACCTCCAGGGACCTCATTTTCTTCTTTAAAAAAAGAAGCTTGTGAAAAGTAAAAGAAATAATGCAATTTACAGTGTTTGTCTAGAATCAAGTGATTTACAAAAGTAAAGTAGGGTTGTTCTGCCTTTTAAAAATTATTATATATATTGTGTATACACCGCTGCTGGTGTTCACTGATGGCTAATCAGAGATTACAAAGTATGTCGTGCTTAAGGGTGCCTGGGTGGCTCAGTCCGTTAAGCGTCTGCCTTCGGCTTAGGTCATGATCCCTGGGTTCTGGGATGGAGCCCCATGTTGGGCTCCCCACTCAGTGGGGAGTCTGCTTTTCCCTCAGTCCCACCCTTACTCATGTTTTCTCTCTCTCTCAAATAAATAAATAAAATCTTTAAAAAAAAAAAAAAAAGCAAGTACATCAGCCTTATGGTGACTCTTCTGCTTTCAGTGCTATTGTATTACTTGATGACTGTTATCTTCATTATTTCACCAAAATATTTGTTAGACCTGAGAGCATGATAGATTTTATGTGTGTTTAACTCTCCCAAACTCTCATCTTTTGGTGAGTTCCCAAGCACACTCTTTCTTCACCAGAGAAAATCAACCTTCAATAAAGTGTGGAGCTACCAGCAAAGAAACTATCTCCAGGAAGAAAAAATTTGTCAGAAAAAGGCATCATGTACAATAAACAATTTATTTATTGATTTTTATCTTCCTTGTCATGAATGCTTTTGCCAATAAGTGTTTTAATAAATTAGACCAGCTCTATGACTTCCAAAATTTGAGCAATATGTGCAAGGAAAACATTTTGTTTCAGAGGATTTGAATTTCTGAGATTCCAACAAACTGAGAGACAGAAGCTTGTGTAACAGATGTTATGCTTGATGCTAAACATTTGGGAAAATACTTGTAGTGTTTCTATGTGCTCATATCTATAAAACTGGCAGTGCAGGGATCCATAGCCACATAGCTTTTATGATGAACAAAACTTCTTATAGACTTAAAATCATTTCTCTACATCTTTTGGGACAGTCCTACAGTTTTTACATTTTTTTCTCTGGAGCACAAACATTTTTTATTTGGGTTTCTTTTTGAGAACTCTATTATTTCCCTCAAAGTTAACTCCAGAAGACAACAAAGAATGAGTAATATTTTGGTGCTTCTATCAGGTGTTAATTTTGTTGGAATAGCCTATCAATCTTTTTGGTAAAATTATATAGGAATCTTCCCAAAGGAAAATAAAAAGCTCTAGGCAACATAAACTCTATTTTCTTTATTTCAACACTTGGTTTTCTTGGGAGAAAAGAAAGGAGATGGTGGTTTTTCTGAATGGGAAATTAACAAATTTTAGTAATTAATCTCCAGCCGCACACTGGCCCAAACACCCAAAGTTGATCTCATCCCCATTCAGCATTTCCCTCCTTCACTCATCCCTTTCCTCCCCCTCTCTCTTCCTCCCTCGCCTACTGTTTTTTAATGTCCTACTAGATGCCCAGCACAGAATTAATGCTATGGAGAACATCGATGTTCAATTATAGTCTGCATTCCAAGACTACCACTGGAACAGTTTTGCATGTAAAGCTTAAATGCCACCATGGAAAAACAAGACAAAGTGTTTCATGGCAAAAACTGAGTAGTCCTCTCCTCCTCCAACCTTCTTTACTGTTTTGCTCTGGATGTGGGTTTGAGACATCATTATGGAATGCCTAGCCACCTAAATTCAAAAACCTACATCTATTTCTCCTGGGCCCCCAGGGCACAACCATGAAATCCTACCCATTACCTCTAAAAAACATTTCTTTGGTCAACCTTTTCCACCACTCCAGTCTATGTCTCATCTACCGCACAGGCCAACCTCCAAGACTTCCTGCCTGCTCTCAGACTCTGGTTTCTTCTGTTCATGGATTCTTTGAAATGATTCTTATGGAGCATTTTTTTTTTTAAAGATTTTATTTATTTATTTGACAGACAGAGATCACAGGCAGGCAGAGAGGCAGGTAGAGAGAGAGGAGGAAGCAGGCTCCCTGCCGAGCAGAGAGCCCGATGCAGGGCTCGATCCCAGGACCCTGAGATCATGACCTGAGCCGAAGGCAGCGGCCCAACCCGCTGAGCCACCCAGGCGCCCCATTATGGAGCATTTTTAATCATATGGGCAAATGCTTAGGAAAAAGTGGCGAGGTGGAAATTACAACAAAAAACCTGCATACCGAATGATACTAATTAGGTTAAATATATCTATGCATTGAGAAAGATACAGGAAGGGAATATGACATGTTAATCGGGGTTATTCCTACAGAAAATGAGATGAAAAGCAATTTTACTTTCTTCCTGTTTTTCAAAATTTTTCAAATTTTTCTACAAATGTATAGTATTATTCTAACAATTCAAGACTTAAAAATAATACTGATTTCTTCCCTTCCTACCCTTTGATTAACAGTATTAATCAAAGAATGGAGTTCTATAAATTTGCTTTGATTCAATAAATGCATTTACATGAGGTAAAGCACATCCATGTGCCACTCCCATTTACATTTAAGATGAAACTCATGTATATTTTATCACTTTTAAACAATCTCGTGGCTGCAGGTGCACCGGAGTGGTTGAAGCACGATCTCCTACGCTCAGCTGTGCAAATAGCAAGGTATTCCTCACAGGTAAGACCAAAGCACACACATGGAGCTGCACTGGAGTCTGGCAAAAAGGGGTCCTCTGTGAATACTGTGCTTTTATTTCATTATTTTCCATCTTTGCAAACCCTGGCAGAAGAAGTTACTGGGAGTTTTCAAGCAACAAATAAATAACATAGCACTGGATTATAGCACAGAGTATAAAATAAATACCCATGATTCCATACTGACATAAACAAATGATTTGAATAAATAATATGAATAAAGAAATAAATGTCTGGAAGGGCACCTGGGTGGTTCAGTCAGTTAAGTGTCTGCCTTTGGCTCAGTTTATGATCCCCAGGTCCTGGGATAGAGTCCCAAGTCCAGCTTCCTGACCAGCAAGGAGTCTGCTTCTCCTTCTCCTTCTGCCCTTTCCCCAGCTTGTGCTCTGTCTTAAATAAATAAATAAAATATTTTAAAAAAGAAAGAAATGGGGTGAATAGACAAATCTGTGGTGCAGAAGAATTCAAAATCATTTATGTAGATACTGCTTCTCAAGGAGTTTGACCATAACACCCCAGCTCTTAAATGTGGGCTGCATAGAGTGGCTTCCAAAGAGGAGAGGAAGGAGAATCCTGAAAAACCTCAACCAGGGGATCAAGGTTAAAATTAATGCAGAGAAGTCATGTTGATAGCATATTCCCTTTGTACTCTGTGATGAGAATAGCACTTTACCTCTGTCGTCTTCTTCCCAAAACACACAAGCTCTGCTTAACCATGT
The DNA here is from genome assembly GCF_002288905.1 of Enhydra lutris kenyoni. Lineage (NCBI taxonomy): Eukaryota > Metazoa > Chordata > Mammalia > Carnivora > Mustelidae > Enhydra > Enhydra lutris. The sequence goes on from NW_019154103.1 coordinate 19,358,174, forward strand.
GAAAGACACGAGACAAACCCAAATTGAAGGATATTCTATAAAATATCTGACCAGTATGACCAAAACAATCAAGGTCATCAAAAATAGGTAAAGTCTGAAAAGTGCTCACAGCCATGAGGAGCCGAAGGAAACGTGAAAACATTATAAATGAAAGGTGGTATCCTTGATGAGATCCTTAAACAGAAAATGGAACTTCAGTGAAAACTAAGGGTCTGAATAAAGTAGGGACTTTAGTTAATATTAATGTATCAAGACTGGTTCATCTACTGGGACAAGTGTGCCCTACTAATGAACATAATATGTAAGCAGCAGGGGAAACTGTGTGGGGGATATATGGAAGTCACCTGTTCTATGTTCATAGCCTTTCAGTACATCTCAAAAATACTCTAAAGTGAAAAGTTTTAAAAAGTTTTTACACAGCTAACTCTTTTGTGTAAATAACCTAGTCTTTAGTAGGGGGCAAGTATTCTACTTTGGTTTTTGCTTAGTAAGTATAATGATACACTTCATAGAAGGCATGTCAGTGATAAATTAACCTAACCTGCCTCACCATTCCCTTTCCTTCCCACATTTCACAGACGAGAAAGCAGAATGAGGTGTAAAGGATACAGTCATATATTAGTTATGTTTAATCAAAGTAATTTTGGAATAGGACTTTTATGACCATTTCAACTGCAGGTAACTGAGAAGGATGGTAACAGTGACCACGCATTAGGTTAGAAGTCACAAGACTTGGGTTTTCTTCCTATCCCTCCATAAAACGAGCTTTACTATCTCAGCCAAATAACCACCCTCTTTGATGCTCAATTCCTCACCTGTAGAAAGAGGAGTTTCATCTATATTACTCTCAAATTTTCTGCTCACTTGATCAAAGGGAAAGAGAGTAGATTCTAGTTAGACTTTTTTTCTTTCAAATTTTGCCGAATCATCCAACAGCTTAGGTTCTCACCTTACAAAATTAGGATAAAAATAGCACCTACCTGAAAGAATTGTTGTGAAAGTTAAATAAAATAATCTCTGTGAAACAGTATCCTGTCTCTGTGCTCTTCAGAAGACAGTCTGATAACAGATAAGAACATAAACTAAATGGTATGAAAAATAGATTAGTATCTAGTTGAGACTTAAGGCACATTCACAAAGGAAGCACTTTAAAGGAGAAAAGTCTGAACAGTTGTAGAAAGTCATTTGTCAAGGATAAATATGGACATTTCTCAATTTTCACAGATTTTTAGAATCCTTCATCCATGAATAGAAATGCTCTCATCTGAGCACAATTTTGGGAGGAAAGTGTATTTGCAAATATTCTTACAGTGGGTGAGAGGGCTATGAGCAGAGGTATGAATTTAAAAAAAGACAAGAAATAAAAAATACATTTCTATTTCTTTTGCAACACGCTTTTACACTTGATTGTGAGATTTCAAATTCTGAAATGTTACCACAGGACTGTTAATTTTATTTAATTGGCACATAGTCTGTCATAGAGAAAGGTATTTTATGAGGGTTTTTCCATATACAAATAAAATCTATTGGATTAATAAATGTTAAATTAGGATCTGCTATAAATAAATAGTAGATCCTAGATATTATCAAGAGTTGACTGTAGCAGTGAAGTAAATACAATGAAAATAAATGCTTAAATTATTCAATTAACTGATATTCTTTAAGAATTCCAAAGATATTGCAAGAACAAAGTGAAAAACAGCTTAAGTGTTCTCAGTACTAATTGCAAAAAAGACATCTTCTAAATTGCCAAAACTTGAGTGATATCATATGAGTAGATAATGATGCTGGGTGTCTCTTAGAATTTTTGAAAACTTCCTCACAATTTAGGATTAAATTAAAAATCCAAAATGGTCAAATATCTCTCAGTAATAGGTATTCAGTAAAGGGAAGCTTTGATTTATTACAGAAATATATACTATACAACTTGGCAAGCAGTTGTGTGTGTGCGTGTGAGTGTGAGTGTGCGTGTGTGTGTGCGCGTGCGCACACATGCACATGTGCGTTTCCTGAAATCACTCTGTTTCTAAAAGAAATTTTACAAGGTTTTTTTTGTTTGTTTGTTTTGTTGTGGTGCTGGTGATTTTTGGTGTTTTGTTTTTGTTGTTGTTGTTATTGTTTTGCATAAGTATTCCAGGAGCCCACACAAGGGCACAGGTAACTTCCAGTTCCTGCCTGGGCACTGGATAGCCCTTTCTGTGGTGGCTGACAGCAGTGATCACAATGCTATATGTACTGATTACCTTCCAAGCAGGGGTTTCTACTTTTCTCCTCCTAATAGTTCTATAGTTCTCAATTTCCTCTTGGTAATCACTGTGGTTGTGGGATGCTAACTTGGTCTTCATCTCGAGGGTGGAGAATGTCACAAAGATTAGGCCCATCCAATGCCCTGACTAAAGGACTGGTTCAGGGTTAGGAGTGTGGCTGAACCTCTTCCATTCAGGGTAACTCTTTGGTCTTGGTTGAGAATGCTGGAATAGGCTCAGTCATTCCTCTGGGATGAGAATGAGGAAACATGTAGCTGGCTTTGGGAGTGTTAGCAGCCATGTTGGGCTCATGAGAGGAATTAGCCTAGGATGAAGATAATAATGGAGAAGGCTAAGTGGATAGGCAGAAATACACTAAATTCTCATGACGTGATTAAACCACTGAGTTAAACTCTAGATTTTCTAATTATATGAGCCAATAAATTCCCTTTATAATTGTAGTCTATTTGGGTTGTACTTTTTGTTACTTGCAACCCGAAGTATTTCAACTGATGACATAGCTAACACTGATGGAGCACAGACACTGTCTCATTTATCGTGCATAAAAACCTAAGGAATAATTACTCTTATTACTCTAGAAATACAGTGTGGAACCTGAGGATTAGAAAGGATGAATTATAAGCTTCTGCTAGAAAATGCTAGAAGTAGGATTCAAACTTGCCCAATACCAAACCCCATGCTCTCAGCCACTATGCAAATATCTCCTCCAGATTAAAAAGAAAAAAAATCAGAAAGTGAACTCGACATCTGAAACTACATGGCAATTTTAACTACTCGGGCCCCAGTTATATAAGTTTTCTTAACTAAAAGTTCACGTCAAAAGGAAAGGGTGGGTTGTGGTTAAAGAAAATTACTTTAAATTTCTAATATCCAGGGTTTCTAAATCACAGACTCACAATCTTTCTTATGGAAAAGATATTTTTCTCTGCCTTTTCTTACTTTAAGCAATCTGTAGGACATTTGTTTGATTCTGATCAAACCTCTTTGGTGCCGTTAACTAGACAAAATAGCTATACCACTATTTCAGGATAAAGTCTTTATTCCGTATACACACAACTCAGGTGCTTATAATTAGTGAAGAGGATACAATCACACATATTACCTTTATGCCAGTTCATGTAGTATAGAAATCATATATAACTTTCTCCATCTAGAAGGTGAAGAAAAAATCTTCCCCAAAGAAGTAGATGTAATTATAAATTTATTTTTAGACACCAAAGATGAAAACGCACTCCTTCATTTTACAGAAAAATGTTGTTCATTTCTTTAATCTCCTGAGTCTCCATGCCATCAGCTGACTCTGTCCCATCTGTCGTAGTTGAAAAGGCTACCGATGAGCACAGCACCTCACTTTCCACAGGAGTGCTAGTTCCAATTGCGAAAAGTCTAAAGACCTGAGGTATTAGTGAGGGTTCTGAATCGCACTGCCTCATCAACTGAGGTATTAGACCAGCTGCTTTTGCTGGTTCACTGCAGTACTTTGAGAAGTTCCCAGTTATCGATAATTGGCATACCTACGCTTATGTTCACAGCCAAGGACCTGTTTTCCAATGCTACTCAGAAAGACTGTTTATACCACCAAATCCAACAGGTATGAGGTCTATTTACAGAGCCAATAAATGAATCACTCAGTGTATTAGACAGGCATTGTACAAAGGGTATTTGGCAATTCAAGCTGCTTCTTATGGAACGATCAGTTCTGAACACTAAACAATTAGAAATGAAATCACATGGCCAGAAAACAGTGTGAAGATTCAGAAACTTGCTGTCTACTTGGTGACATGGTTTATGGATGGTGATAGGTAAGCCAACACCAGAGTAATACCATCATACACCATCCTGTCGTTAGGGACAAACCAGAGCTTACACAATACAGCTGATAGCACTGTGTGTAGAATTCCCAGTAACGTCTACATCAGGTGTCATTTCTTTAAAACATACCCACAGACATAAAAGTAAGAAGTAAAATCTTCCACTTCCCACCCAAACCCCTGCTTCTCCACCATGGTAACCACCATTAACATTTTCTTGAGTATTCTCCAAAACAAAAAATTAGCACATAGCTTTTTAAAAAATACAGATATAAGAATGAATATATTGCATGCATTATTATGCACTTAAAAAAAGATTTTATTTATTTATTTGTGAGAGAGAGAGAGCATGTACAAGCAGAGGGAGCAGCAGGCAGAGGGAGAAGCAGGCTCCCACTGAGCAGGGACCCTGATGTGGGACTTGATCTCAGGACCCTAGGATCATGACCTGAGCCAAAGGCAGACACTTAAACAAATGAGCCACCCAGGTGTCCCTTATGTATTTTTTTCGTATAGTAATATTTTGACATCTTTTGATGTCAGAACATTTATTTATTTTTTTATAAAGATTTTATTTACTTACTTGAGAGAGAAAGGGAGAGAGCACAAGAAGGGGGTGGGTCAGAGGAAGAAACAGACCCCCCTGAGCAGGTAGCCCAATGCAGGACTCAGTTCCGGGACTCCAGGATCATGACCTGAACTGAAGGCAGACACTTAACCAACTGAGCCACCCAGGTGCCCCAATGTCAGGACATTTAGATTGACCTCGTCCTTCATAAGAGACCAACAGAATTCTATTAAATTGTATACCAAAATTTATTTAATCAGCTTTTTACTGATGGTTCTTAGGTTTCTAGTTTTTCCCCCTTTATCGATACTATTACAAACAATGCTGCCATGTGTTTCATCTTACGCACATTGTGGCATGCATTTTTAGGAGGGTTTAATGGGTAAATTCCTACCAATGGAATTGCTAGATAAAAGTGCTGTGTTTTTAATTTTGAGAGATGTTGTTGAGATGTTGAGAAATCACCAACCCTCCAAAAATATCCCACCAATTTACATTTCCACTAATGGTGATTGAGAGTTTCCCATATATCCACTCCAAAAATAGGTATTATCAGATAATTCAAATAAGCCAACCTTCTACAGACGGTCACATTTAAAGACGCATAGTGCAAAAGCTAAACAAGAAATTTCATTATTTGCTTGCTTTTCTCATTTAAAAAATTTAACCCAACTTATAACCTAGCTTAGCACTTCTCAAAATTGCCTTCTTCTCCCTCCAAAACTCCTAACCAAAGATCTGCCCCTAGATTCTGTCTTACTTTCAACCAACACCAGTGTTCTCCACCCCAGCCAGCAGGGTTTTCCCTTTCTTGAGCCCTACATCTGTTTCACATTCCTACCCTTCTACTTAGCCTTTTTCCTATTTTCCTCCTCTGTAGTTGTGAAGAGGAAGAAACTGAGCATGAAAATGTTGCAAATGCAGGTGGGAACTCATAAAGTTATACCTTCAATTCAGCATTGTCTGACTGTCCTACAAATTGTAAAATGTTTGCCATTCTGACAGATTAAAACAGGCATCTCCTTCTGTGTTACATGCATTTAATTACTAGTAAGACTGTCTTTCACGTCTGTGAGCCATTTATACTTCTTTTTGGGGAGCTGCCTGTGCAAATCTTGGACTCACTTTTATTTTATGTTGAGCTCTTTTTAATTGGTTGGAAGGTGCTCTTTGTATGTTAAGGAAATTAGCGAGGGCTGCATTCTAAAGGATGTGGCTTGTGTGCATGGAGCCAGGAACCAGGGAGTACACTCTGTTAATTCTAACCAAGTATTCTCACCATCTCGGTTCTGCCGGCTAAACTCTGTATGCTCACAGGCTTCTAGCACAATGTCTTTCTGCCAGAAGCTATTTGTTAGATTTTTTTCTGTGCAGCACAAAATAATTTAATGTTCTTACAGGGAAAAATATGGTAAAGGAACCTGGATGTTCTGTCCTTTTCTGCATATAGGTGGGATGATTCTGTGTCCTAGAGGGAGGGCAGGACCCATCCGAGTACTCTGTTGTTGTCAGTGGTGTGGGACCATATCATGGAGTAAGTTTCTGGGAGGGCCAGCTCAGAGGTAAAGTCCAGGTGAGAAAGAAGGGACTCTAGGGAGAGAAGGATGGAAGCAGTGGCATTAATTTCATCCCACCTGTAGAATTCAGCTGGTGTTCTGCTATGGGCAGCCCTAGGAAAAGAGCAGGAGAGATGGCCTGGCCATTTTTGCCTGTCCAGCAGGCAACAGAGAAAGAGCAGTTGTGCTCAGGAAAGGAGAGAGCATCGTTTTCTCTCTCCAAATGTCAGTGTAAAGAGTGCCGCAGGTTGTGATCTTCAGCCTGCTCCACACTGATCTTGGCATTCTGTACCTGAGCCAGTACAGCAATTTTTAGTGCTTTAGGGAACACCCATGCCCTGGGGCTCAGACTTTTCTGAGTTTCAGGCCCACATAGCCAACCACTTATGTGACATTTCCATTTGAATGCTTCATGAGCAACTCAGACTTAACATGTCTAAAATCATCTCTTGATTGTCCCATTCTACCTGTCTCCATCCTTCCACTCCAGCAAAGCAGTCCCCATCTGTCTTGTTGCTCAGCACCATCCTTTCCTCTCTTTTTTCTTCAACCTCCTCATCAGACCCATCAACAAGTGGCATGAAGCACCCTTCCAAGATGTGTCTTAGCTCTTCTTTGCCAAATCCATCACCACCACCCTCTAGTACATGTCCCATCATTCCTAACCTGAATTCATCCAGGAACTTTCTAGTGATGTTGCATTCATGTCTACAAAAGCATCTGAAGTGATCATCAAACATAAAAATGATCATGCTCCTCTCCTGCCTAAACCTTTTCAAGGGATTTCCAAACACAGAGAACTCCTTATCGTGGCTTACAAAATCTTGTGCAATCTTCATCACCAATTTCTCCAATGTCCTCTCCAGCCACTCTCTCCCTCTTCATTACCCGCTAGCCACACCAGCCCTGTGTGAGTTGCTTGACAGGGCTAAGCTCTTGTCTACTAGGAGATTCATACAGGCTGTTAGTTTTGCATGGAGACTTCTTCCCCAGGTTATTTGCATGACTACCTCCTCATCCTGGAGGTGTCAGGTCCTATCATCTCAGAGAAGCCTTCCCTGACCCACCCACTGAAAGAGTTCTCTATCTGCTATTCTTTTTTTCCCTTAAGATTTATTTAATTATTTATTTATCTGAGAGAGAAAGCAAGAGCACAAGGGGCAGAGGGAGAGGCAGAGGAAATCTCAAAGGGACTCCACCTCAGCACGGAGCCCAAGATGGGGCTCGATCTCAGGACCCTGAGATCACGACCTGAACAGAAACCAAGAGTTGGATGCTTACTGCTTAACCCACTGTGCCACCCAGGTTCCCCTCCATCGGCTGTTCTTTACCATGGTAACCTGCTGTGTCCTCCATGTAATTCATCATAATTTGGAAATATTTTGTTTGTGAACTGACCTGGTTTTAGTGGATTTTATATCTCTGTATGGTATATCCTCATGACTCCTGCTTTTAACAGAGTATTTGGCACACAGAGGTACTCAATATACTTCTGATGAATGGATGAATGAATGGAGAACAGTTCGTAGATGCAGTGAAAGTCACAGGGCTAGCCCTCAGCAAGAGGAAAGCACAGTTTAAGAAGGGAACAAAAGCCTCGGCATCTGACGAAGGATCTCAGGATCTAGTGAAGGGAGGCTTGAGTCATGTGCCAAGCAGGAGCATCAGTAAAAGGGATTTATAGTCACTGGTTGTATATCAGCCAAACGGGATTCAAAGGCTATAGGGAACCTCATCATCGGCTATGGAATTTGTATTTAATACGCAAACACATACTTAATGTCGGGTATGTGATACACGGTCATCTTTGATATTTAAAGGTCTCAAAAATAATACCATGACAAGAATGCTTATTCTTTATTTTAGAAACAGCATGGCATAATGGTTAAGAAGGCAACTCTGTGGCCTGACTGCTTGCATTTGCATCCTGGCTCTGGTATTTTCCAACTCTGGGACCTTGGGCAAGAGGCTTAACCCCTTTATACCTCAGTTTTCCTTTCTGTGAAATAAAGACAGTAACAGGTCATGCCTCATCGGGTTGTGAGCATGTGTGGAGTTAATAATTGCGCCGTGCTTATGGTAGTGTCAGGTACACAGTAAATACTATAGAAATGTTAGCTATTAGTGTTATATTTCCAGAAACAGCAGGAAAGGTTGTATATGGAGATGAACTCTGAGAACATGTCTCCCAGCAATACAGTATTCTGTGGATCCAACCACATGCAGCAATTCATGAAAATTTGCACAGATAGAGATGCTATAATTTCATTGCTATTATTACCTTGAAAAGAATTCATTTGAAAGGCTAATTAAGCCGCATATGCAATTCGTTAGAAGATGCTCAGAAACCTTGTACAAAGCTATGGTCAACTAAATGAATGTGAAATCTATATCAGCTCTAACAGCTAATTTCACAATTCGACTCCCCCTCAAAACCTCCAGAGAGAGAACTCTTAAAAATAAATGTGCCTCTTTTATTAACTTTTATCTTGGATGTTATTTCATTATGCTAATAGTCTTCCTATTGATCGAGTCTATTCTTCATCTCTCTCAAGCCTCAGGAAGAAATGCTAAAATATTCAAGGATGAAAGAATGAATGAATAAGAGCATCAGTACTATCTCACCACTTTTATTTTACAATGTCAAGTTATGAGTGTTTTATTTTATTTTATTTTACTTTACCTTATTGTGTGTACATGTTCGATTTTATTTTAATAAAGTGACTGAGATACTCTTAACATTTAAAACTGAGTATCATCTTTCCTCTCCAGTGAAACAGAAAGAAAATTTAAAAATAAACAGGAAAAAATTACAATAGAGAATGTCAATTTCCAATAGGATCCTACAGGTTCTGCTGATCTCCCATCAAGTGGTAGCTCTCAAGAGTTTAGGAGGGTTTTAAAGGATTATTAGGAGTTCAGCAAAGAGGATCACATTGCAGAAATCCTCTGACCATCCCTATCCTAACATTTCTCTTTTTTGTTTCCTCTTCTCACTGAAACTAGTTCCCTCCACTCTGTGCAATGGCAGTATCTCCCTATGTTACTGTCTCACTGTATATTAACTCTTGAATGCACATATCTGTTTCCTCCACGAGACTGTGAATGCCTAGATATGACAACCAAGACTGACTCATCTTTGCAGGTTCCTTGCTGAAGTTTTACCAGATTGATTTGCATTTCACAAAAGACTATAATCATGTTTAATATTTGATGCTAATGCAGTATTTTGAATGGCATTCCTGCTGAGAGACAAGCTCTTTGAGGGTACTAATTTCTATCTATTTGGTTCACTGCACTATGTATCTAGAACAGTATATGACATGGTGGGCCACTCGGTATGTATTAAGGGAGTGAAGAAAGGAGATACCTATAACCTAAAGTACTAGATTTATGGTTTATGGATCCTGCATCAGAAGAGACCTGAGAATTAACCAGAGGCCACAACAACTGTATGGAAGTAGATGATGAGACCATTTATTTTTCTTGTAGACTAATCTCCATTTCAAATCGTAGATCATTTATGAACGTGAATACAGTCCAACACTGAGATCTGTATAGGTTACAAGAATTCAAATTGACAAAGTGTTTTCATTTAATACTCTTGTTGTGGGTTAATTTATACAGTACCTGGTTTATTTATTCCCAAGACTAGATTGTATTTCCAAGGCCTTCAAAACAACTATGTGCCAACTTGGCATCAGGCCACCATGATGTTGTCTTTGCAGGTGTGTATTTGGCACAGGTTGTCTGAAGTTGTCTTGGCTGAAAACTCAGAATTTGCTTGTGAAAAGCAGAGATTGTGCTCCGTGTCCCTTTTGTTGGAGACCTCTTTAACATTTTTACCTTCCTACTGACTGTGTGAAGAGAACTTTAAAAATCAGTGTCATGGGGCACCTGGGTGGCTCAGTGGGTTAAGCCTCTGCCCTCAGCTCAGGTCATAATCTCAGGGTGCTGGGATCGAGCCCTGCATTGGGCTCTCTGCTCAGCAGGGAGCCTGCTTCCTCCTCTCTCTCTGCCTGCCTCTCTGCCTACCTGTGATCTCTGTCACTTAAATAAATAAAATCTTAAAAAAAAAAATCAGTGTCATTTGGCACCAACTGGAGAGATATTTTCATTGTTCAGGAAGATGCCTACTGTGGCTGCAAAGTGAGGCCTGGTCCTGTACCACCATGGCCTCTGGGACATCTGTTCTTCCTAGTGCCTCATATAACCCTGGTTAAATGGTCTGTGAGGCACTATGTGGGTACCATGGTACAGACTCACACTATTCCCTACAAACAGTGAATGCTTCTCCTTGGCATAGACAATGTATCCTTTGAAAGTCAAGTCCTAGGAAGACATTGGTTCCCTGAGTGCCTAACTGGTAGCATATGGTATGTCATAACTGGTTGACCACTCTCAAAGTATTATGTCATTGCATTAATAAAAATAAGGAACTTTAGAAATATTTCCATTTTAATAAAAACTAGTTCTTTTCGATTCAATAATAATTTAAGTTTCAAAGAATAAAGAAAATAAAAGGCCATTGCTATTGAGTTTTCTCTTCCTCTGAAGAGAGTACCTCTATAAAATTAACAATGGTGGTGTTTTAGTAGTCTGATACTGAATCAAGGAATTCATATAATTATTTCTGAGGAACAGGATTTCTGAATACCAAACATGTTACCCACCCCTCTATCCTTTTCCTCCCATCTCCTACCTCTCTTTCATATCCATCAGTCCATCCGTCCATCTATCCATCCATCCATCCACCCATCTTTCCATTAGGGAATGGATGGATACACAAAAATAGGTTAAGACATGGCTCCCATCCACTAGGGAACACATAAATTTGGAGTTACTGTAATGTAATGAGATATTAAGCAGAAAGTTATTAAATTGCATAGTGTATTCAAAGAAAGTTTTCTTATAATGACTGCACATAAAATACGTTAAGTACAGGGAGCTCTTCCATACTTGTGCTTGAATAACACAAACGGACTAACATAACTACAGCATAATTGCTTTTCCTCTCTTCCCAACAGATCAAAGGAATAGAATTTGCTGGTTTTTTTTTTCAATTAGATTATTTAGGAGCCAGAGTATGAGTAATTTACTGATGTACTTTTAATCTTTGTCTGCCATTAGTTGTAATTGCTGCCATAAACTAAAGATGGCAAAGAAGAAGCATAACATACGGTTTATATAAAACTTTTTACATGAAAAATATTATTTTGACTGACTTAATATTTACTAGAATTTGCACCCTATGGAAGACAAAACAGATCATTATAATGACAAATCCTTTGTCACTGAGATTAATTTCATAAAAATTTTATGTCCTTTGTTGTCATGCTGAGAATACCAAATAATGATGATAAATAGTGTTACAGATTCTAGTCAGAATGTCACTTATCTCCCCTGAGGGAAGATGAGAAGCTACTAAAGTAGATAAACCATTGTCAGAAGTAAGAGTTCACCGTTGGCCAAAACGTGTATTAATGCCCCACGTATGAAGCAGCTGAGGTAACACCCAAGAAATACATGGGAATAGTCCAGCTGTTAGATACCCTGGTCTAAAGACCAGGGGCGCGCCATGGCTGCTCACTGAAAGACTGACTGGAGGGTCCAATTCAGTTCCCTGGGTTAAGAAGAGTATTCACTATAACAATACAATAACTACCAGAATTCTGCAATTTGATCGGCCATTATCAAAGGGCAGGAGATGTGGAGAGAGGAAGAGTGACAAAGGATCAATGTTATCATCTTCCTCCTGGCAGAACAGAAAGAGGAATTCACATTTTATAGCAAAGAGCTCTTGATGGTGGCTGCTTGAGCCCACTTGCAAAGAACCCCAGTCTAGACTTCAGAAAAGGAAGTTGCACTAATGGAAAATTCTTCTGCGTCCTGGAACAGACTGAATTCTAAAAGGCATCGGTGGCAAAGCTTCCCGTGTTGGCATTAGCCACTTTGTTCTCCCAACTCTAAAATCTTTAATGGCATCATCTTTAATTAAACAGCATTGCCTCTGAATCTCCAGAGTCTTATTTTCCTCCTCAAACTCGAGTTTGAGGAGCTGACAATGCTGAGGCTAAACGTTTGCTCCTTTCTCTGCAAAACAAGAAAATGCCAGCAAGGCACTTCTGAGTTTAGCACTTCCCAGTAAGTTTCTTAATATTTGCCTCCTATGGAGCAACACTCTCATTCAAGGAAAACAACCTCACAGTTGGATGCCAAGATTCTTTTGAGGACATCAGAATTACTGCCCACTAATGAGAGCAAAGTTTGTTGAAGCAGCAACCTCGAATGAACAAATCAAAATCTGGAATAGCATAAAGGCTACAGAATTGGTCTAAAATAGTTTACACAAGTGAAATCATACCAAATGAGAAAGAGAAAGAAGGAATAAAATTGCATCCAGAGGCGCAGAAACTAAAAAGTCTAACATGCAGAAGAGTGGTCAGAAAAGGACGGGCCTCCCGGGAGAGTGGTGATCAGGCCACCCTGCATGGGCCACATTGTCATGTTGATTATTTTATATAAAAGTTGCTTAAGAGACAGCCTGTGCCGAACACCTGAGACCCTCCTCAGCCCCTCCCCCACCAGAGCAGGAAATAAACCTCCCCTGTAAAAGGTACTCTGCAGCAGGAGGTAGAGAGACATCCTTCTTACCATAAATGGGATGTGTAGAGCTGAGGAGGCTGTGTAAACAAGCCTTGGACCTCTTCAATGATTTACTACCCTCGCCCACTCTGCTTAGCATTCCTTATTCCTGAAAGCTTCCAAAGTTAAGTGCTCTTTGGTCAATTCCTCAAAGACTTATTGTCTTATTCTCTAAAAAGTATCTATAAAAATTGCCACCTTGGTCATTTCTGTAGGTCTCAATTTCATTATTGGGTCCCTGTCTGCACATAACAAAACTCTGTTGTTGTTGTTGTTGTTTTTCTCCTGTTATTCTGTCTCATGTAAATCTAATTCTTAGTCCAGCTGAAGACCTAGAAGGTTATAAAAGAATTCATCCTTCCCTTCACCCACTGCATTTAAGTAGTTCTCCCTGGCTAAAAGAAATTTCTCACCTCACTTCTCATTCTTCTATATGGTTTTCAACAATTCATTAATAATTATTAAACTGTGTTGTCCTTTACAATAACACACAAAGATGCTATTTTCAAATTAATCAAATGGACACCAATGCTAGGACCAAGTAGAATAAAAGAACACAGAAGAATAAACCTCCCTTCACAATTTATACCACCTGAAACAGGATAAAAGAGGCTTAGCCATGACTGCAAGGTTAAAAAAACTCTGTTAGCACCCAGTCTTCTCTCTAAAGTCACACAGGTCAAAATCCAAATAAATATAGTAGAAAAAAAATTGAGTTCAAAATAAACATTTGAAAAACATCATTCCCATTTCCTTTTAAGGCCCTCAGAGAGATGGACAGCAGGCACGGCCCCAGAGGACCCTTATCCCCACCCCTCAAAAGATGTGAGGCAGCCAACCAGATGTTGTGGCAGTCCTTATGCCACCAAAGTAACATCTGGGCGACATTGTTTCGTAACACTAGGATTAAATTCTCCTTTTATATAAAGCTGAAGAAGACATAGGTAATATGACATGAAGGCGGGTACCAGATTTAGAACAACAGGATGTCCAACTAAACTGGAATTTCTGATAAATAAATAATTCTCTAGTGTGAGCATTTTATGGGTAATATTTGGAAAATACTTATACTGAAATATAAATATAAATATATATATGTGTGTATGTATATATATATCTATTTTGTCTTTTATCTGAAATTCTAATTTAACTGGGATTCTTGTATTTTATCTGGCAACCATATTTCCTGGAGTAGGATGGACCCCTAATCCAATATGACTAGTGCCCTTATTAAAAAGGGGAATTTGGACACAGACACATACACACAGGGGACACATACACCATGTGCACATTGGAGATAGTCTGTCACAGGCCAAGGAACTACCAGAAGCTGTGAAAGAAGCCGAAATAGATCCTTCCCTTGTGACTTCAGAAGGAGCATGGCTCTTCTAACACCTTGATCTTGAATTTCCAGCCTCCACCCTCTAAGACAACACATTGTTATTCTTTAAACCACTCATTTTGTAGGATGTTATTAGGGCAGACCTAGGAAACTAACATGTATACAAAATCAGCATTCTATTGTCTTCTTTCTCTTTCTTTCTTTCTTTCTTTTTCCCCATTTTTACTTTAGCTATAGGAATTGTATTCTGGGCTAATTGCTTTGGCCAAAGCATGCCTTGTACCCAGTTCTATCCCATCTCACCCCGAGCCTGAGGCATTGCATATATTCACTACATGAGATTCTCAAAAACTGGGGTCCTATAGAATCCCCAGTCACTTAGAAAGTACAGTTCAGCTCATAAATTTAAATACTCTCTAAATATATTTTCAGTCCTGTGACAGTGAATTTCTCTACCTACTGAGCTGACCACCCATTGCCTAGCTCAGGACCTCCCTGCCAGCATTTCCTTAATCACCAGAACTTCCTCCTTAGTTTATCGGACATGTGACCTCTCTCTGTTCTACGAAAGTTTGTCCATGGGTTAGTCTCACCCATCCCCTCTCCTTGACCATGTGGCCTATCTACTTTAGGTAGATCTATGATAAAATATATATTTGAGAAACATATTTCTACACATATCAAAAAAGCACAAATTGAAAGATAAAGAGGGGAACTCCAAGAAAGTAACCTAAAAGCAATGCATTTATATGTAATATTGAGAAAGTTTTGTCTGAAAATTTGGCAAAGTATGTAGGTTACTTGCTAAGTCAATCCTGTGACATTTGCAAAGACAATTCAGCACTTCCTGGGTCAGTCTTTTTTTTTTTTTTAAAGATTTTTAAAATTTATTTGACAGACAGAGATCACAAGTAGGCAGAGAGGCAGGCAGAGAGAGAGAGATGGGGGGAAGCAGGCTCACTGCTGAGCAGAGAGCCCAATGCGGGGCTTGATCCCAGAACCCTGGGATCGTGACCTGAGCCGAAGGCAGAGGCTTTAACCCACTGAGCCACCCAGGCGCCCCTCCTGGGTCAGTCTTAATGTCAGTTCAGATTACTTCCAAACATTTTATTTTATTTTTTTTAAAGATTATTTATTTATTTATTTGACAGACAGAGATCACAAGTAGGCAGAGAGGCAGGCAGAGAGAGAGAGAGGAGGAAGAAGTCTCCCTGCTAAGCAGAGAGCCCGATGTGGGGTTCGATCCCAGGACTCTGGGGTCATGACCTAAGCTGAAGGCAGAGGCTTTAACCTACTGAGCCACCCAGGCACCCCACTTCCAAACATTTTAAAAAGGAATTTCTCAAAATGTGATCTACGAAGACTTCATTGGCTTGTTACCATGGCAATGCCCTGGGTTCTACCTTAGAGCTCATGAGTCATTCAGACTCTTGGAGGATGGGACCCCAAGATTTGTCCAGAGAAATTCCTATGTATATTACATGTGGGATTTGAAATAATTTAAAGTGTTTTGGTGGTTGGCTTAAACTCAAAACATTCTGCTATCACTCGTTTTCTACATTTTTACAAACTGGATTCTTATTTTCCAGTCCCCAATCAAAGAGCTATAATCTTATGACCTGAAGCTCTTCCAAAAGCCCTCTGCTTCTAGTTGCAACAGGGGTATGGGGGTGGGGGGTGGGGGCTCCACTGTGGCCTTGGTGGGAGGTGGTTTCCAGGAATCAAGTGAATAATGAATAAAGAAAGTGCTATCCCACCTGTGAGCTTAGGGGCCCGAGATTAAATTAATGATACTGATGATGATATAGACATCTTAATGTATGGTTTCTAAACACATAAAATTTCACTAAGCTTGTTTTATGAAGGTGGCTGTCCAGTTGAACCAAGTTTTAGTACTAAGACAAACACCCTGACCATTTAAAATTCAATTCTGGCCATGCAACATTTAAATTAAAGGAAACTAATGCCTGAACAGGGAAAAACACTTTACAGCTTGCTTTACTATAGAAAGTTACTACAGCAAGTAAAATGTGACAAAGAAATACCTTTAACCCTAAAATAATTTACTTATTATCAAAAAGTAATGGATTTATTTTTAGGCACAAAACTGTTTGTTTGTAAATGCTCCACATTTTTACATGTAAATCAGGGAAATAAAATAATACTTAGGAGAACTGCAGACCAAAGTTTGAAATGACAGAATTATTTCCAGATATTACCAACAACATACGAAGCATGAGCTCTTTCCATGGATTTAAATAAGCATATCTCCACCCTGTTTAAATCAGAATGAGAGGCTTCTCAGTCCTTATAAAACCACACACTCCAAAACAGACATTAATTCAAGGTGCTGTTGAGCTCATGAGTGGGCTGTTCACATGTGAATATAAATCTAGGACTACACATAAATCCAGAGCTTCAGGGCATTTTGGAGTAGGAGGGAGGCTTGTAAACGCTGCCATCCAGTCTCTACCTCCTGCTTCTCTGATCCTACTGTGCACAGGAATTGAGGGCACCTAGTCAAAATGCACTTGGGGATTCCAAGGTCTGGGCTGAGGCCAGAGTTCCCATGACATTTAAACTTTGAGAAAGCAAAGCTCTAACCTGCATTTTTTTGTGTCAGAAAGAAAAAGAAGAACCAAGAAACTAAAGGAAACCCAAAAAGAAGGAAAACAACCTTCACTGAGTACCTACTAGATGCCAAGCACAGGGCGGTAGACTTTGACTCAATGCCTTCTGACTGATGGCGTGCCCAAGTGTGGTCTCCACAGCTCAACAGACAGGAGAATTCAAGGAGCTGTCAACTGCTCACAAAATGTTTGACGCTGAAAAGCAGAACCTCGATAAGAAGATTGAGGGAACAACTACGTGATAATAATAAGATTGAACATAAGCCTAAAAGAGATATTAGGCAGTGGATAAAAATCAACTGTCTTCTATGTCCATGATTATATGCTCCGAATTTGTCCTCTGTACAAATCATCTGGGTCCTCCGGTAGAGTAAAGCTCTCAGGCTCCGCCTGACCTGCTGATCATCCCAGGTTGATTCTGGTCATTCTTCTACTCTCAAAGTTCAGGAAATATGGGATTTTTATTTTATTTTGCTTTTAGAAGCTTGCATATTTAAAGCTTAAAAGTAATCTCATTCTGCTCCAATGTTTATGAGTAATAAGACACAATAGAATGGATGAGAACAGTAAGGCTCCCAGAGCTCCAAGGGCCTAAGATCACCCAGTTCATTTTAGTGGAGCTAGGACTTGTTTCCCTGTTTCTAGAAGCCAAACTCAATACATCTCAACTACAAAACTAAATACAATCATTTTAAAGCAGAGAATTTCCATGCCAAAGATCACCTTCTTGGGATTCAGTTTAGTAATCATTATCTATTCTGTGCAGGAGATAGTACTCGATCCCACAGAAGATATAAAAAGAGACAAAACAAAAATTCCTTCCAGTTCTTACACAGCTCTGAGCACTTGGTATCACCCATCTGACAAATGTCTCCAAGTCTCTCTAGTAAGTGCCAGGACACTTTGTCTCACATGACATTCCAATTCCAGCACTGGGATCTGTATGCTTGTATCCTTCATTGACAGTAATAATTCCTAGTTTAGTGACCTTGTTCTTGTCAGTTCTCTGAGGAAGTACACTTCCTAAATCCCCAAATATTGCTGCTCTGCTCTACACTTTCCATTAAGAGGAGTAAACTCCCTCATCTCTTCTCACCCCCTTCCAAAGACTGATCGCAAAGACATAATAGTGAGTATGAAAACCATGTTACAGGAAAATAGGTAGTGTAATTATCATTTAGATACTTTTAAATAGATACATTTAAATAGGTAGTATAAGTATCACTTAGATACTCAGTTTTACTCATGGACACATATATATTTATCTAAAAAGATGAAAAGGTGATTGAAAGAATACTAGATTCATGGCCACAAGGGATCTCTAATCGTATCTATAATATTTTACTTCTTGGGGTAAAACAAGACCAGAACCAAGTATCACAAAATATTACTAACATTTGTTAATTACAAAGGCTAAAAACCTAAGTGCTTGTTATTATTTGTATTTTCTGTATGTTGGAAAACATCTTTTAAAAAAAGAATAAAATAAACCTGTATGCAAGTTACAATTATGTCACAGGTGTTGTTGAAGTTTAAAATGTTCAGCTGGGCAGTAAAAACTATTTTAAGAAAAAATTCTCTTCATTTTGAAAACTGATTCTGTGATGTGATGTGAAAGCGAAATGAATCATTTGGCAACGTAGAGGTCAGCGAGAATAATTTAGTTGTTATGAGTTAGAATTAGTAACTCTTTCTATATTAGATAGAATTACCAAAAAATTTAACATCAGATTGCAGGCCACACAAATCCCTTAGAAATAAGAGAGGCATTGAACAGAAATTTCTACAACTAATAAAAATGAATTTAAAAATGTATATACTTAAAGAGATTGAGATAGTCTCTCAGAAGTTAATACCTCTGTTTTGTTTAGCAAATAACTCCCAACTTTTTGATAATTTCAGACGGGGATGGGTTCAAATTACAAACACTTCCAAACTTCATCTTAGTATACACCTTTAGGTGGCTCTTGGTTCCCCCACCCCTACATTTTTCTTCAGAACAGTCAATGCAGTGATAAGTGGCGCTCTCTGAGCTCTGTTTCATACTAGGCTTGGTTTTTGTTTTGTTTCCCTTTTCAACCACTGGAGCACCACAGAGCAGCGAAATGTCAAAATGAAGAAGAATGGGAAGCAAGGGCAAAGATAATCAAACCTAGATAATCTCCCCTGAACAACGTTTATTGTGCATCTCCATTTCATGGGACTTAGTTCAATGACTAGAAGCTTGTTCATGATAAAAGAGTAACTTTATTTCCGTTAACTGGGTTTGTTTTAATTAAATTGCAAGAAAAAAAAAACCCAGACTTCTCAAGACAGATCAGTGCTCAGATCGAAATCATTTTCAACCCAGCAATTTTTACAGCCTTTGGTTCGCTATTCATATTCTAATAGATTAAATTAGCTGAGGCCTAAGCTCTTTTCTCTTATTCTATTAAAGCTCTTCCAAATAATTAAAAAACATAAATTATGTATGGTTGATTCTTAGAAAATGGTAGAATTTAATGTAATGTCACAATGTTAAAGAAGAAATAATGAAGGAAAAATACTTTCCTGTTTTAGTCTAGGCTATGGATAGTTCAGATTTGACTTATAAAGATTTTTCATGAAATATAAAACACTGAACTTACTGTATTTTCACATTCCTGTAGTTTTGCTAAACCCATGAGTCAAGGCCAGGACAAGAGAAAGACTATGCTGAGTGAAAGAAGTCAAGCTGAGAGAATCAATTATATGGTTTCACTTATTTGTGGAGCATAAGGAATAACACGGAGGACATTGGGAGATGGAGAGGAGAAGTGAGCTGGGAGAAATTGGAGAGGAGACAAACCATGAGAGACTGTGGATTCTAAGAAACAAACTGAGGGTTTTGGAGGGGAGAGGGGTGGGGGGTTTTGTGAGCCTGGTGGTGGGTATTGTGGAGGGCATGTATTGCATGGAGCACTGGGTGTGGTACATAAACAATGAATTTTGGAACACTGAAATAAAATAAAATTAAATTAAAGGAAAAAAAAGAGAAAGACTCTAATTCGAAGGAAAACAGTGATCAAATAATTAAATTCTTTGCCTGGGTCTGTACTATATCCTCTGTGTATGACCTGGGGCATCTCAATCTTTCTGGGCCCTTTTGTCTTTAATAAAAATAAGACTTCTAAGACCTCTTTTGCCTACCTTATAACTGTTCAAATGAAATACTGTACAGGAAAGTACTATTAGGCCTTATACAGACTTAAAATAAGCTACTCTAACACGAACTTAAATAAAAATAAATGAAACGGTAGGGATGAAAGATTTCCATGTAGGGAAGATTGAGGATTTTTTCCTGTCC
The DNA here is from genome assembly GCF_002288905.1 of Enhydra lutris kenyoni. Taxonomy (NCBI): domain Eukaryota; kingdom Metazoa; phylum Chordata; class Mammalia; order Carnivora; family Mustelidae; genus Enhydra; species Enhydra lutris. The sequence goes on from NW_019154103.1 coordinate 19,378,318, forward strand.
TCCTACATGCTGTGTCCTAGTACTTGGGACAATTTATTCCTGTGTACCTTACCTCAGAGAGAACTCCAAACAGGGTTTTCCAGGGACTAGGAGAGCAAAATGCTCTGGAATTTCTTTGACACTCTCTTCTGAAAAGGCCCATAGTTTTTTGACCCCAGTGCTGGCCCACTTGACAGTGTCTACAACTCCCATCCCAGACCCCTGTGTCTCAGTCCACCCTCTTCATTAGGACGCGGGGGCTCAGAAACTCTGGCCATTGCGTTGACAAGCATATGCATGTGACTGTTAAGATGGTTCTCTGAAATCTTGCAGAAATCTCAGTTGAGTCCAATTTGTACCCAAAGTTTTATTATTGGAGCCTTATCTCCAGCAGATCACAGGGAAGAGGAGAGGAGAAAAAGAGGAGGTGTACAGGGTGGTGAGAGCAGTAGTGGGTAAGCATAACAAGGACACTTTTTCATTTCTAGTCAGCTTTCTTTTATTCCTTAGAATGAAATTTCTTACCCTTTCTCAAAAGGCAGGGGAGAGGGAACTTGAGAGACTATTTTATTCTGTGTGCCCAAGACTGAGGGAAACCCTGGTCAGAAGAAAGAAATTAAGGCAACGGAAAAGAACATGGGTGACCTAACCCTGGGATCTCTGATGCAACAGAAAAGAGGGGGTAATTTAGAAATAAGGAGCATGTTTTGTAGGTCTCAGGTCTGAAATCTCTGGCTATTTTCTGCTTATGCTTAGCCTGCTCCCCAGCTCCACGTTCTCCTAGCACCCCAGTCTCAGAGCAGCAATCATACTCCTCTCCCCTGTCTCATCCCTGCCTCTTTGGAACATCTACTCCAGGTTCCCGAAGCTGGAGGGGCGCCTAATCTGCCTCTACTCAAGGGAAGTGAAGTTAAGACCCCATCCCTGTGTTAGCAGGGCGTCTCTGGATGACCAGCTCCTACAGAGCTGTTAGAACCTCATGCGTTAATTATTGGTGGGTTAAACAGATTTGTGGAAGTTGGTCATTATTCATAAAATTCTTTCTGTTGGAAAATGCACTCTAACTCCTAATAAACAACCTTACAGAGCTTACTTACAGAGAGTTTCCTCCTAAACTTAAGAAGGCTAAAGAAATAAAAAAGAAAAAAAAATTGAAAAATAAATGGCCGTACCTGCAAATGTATCAAAGCTTATGAATAAAAAAGGACTAACATGAATCTTTTTCTTTTTTTGTAATAATTTAAAAATTCATTGTCCTCTGTTGGTAGTTGATGGCTCTATTTAAACTGACTTTGTTCTCTGAAGAATTCCAAATGACAGATTACGATGGAATTTAAAGAAGAATCTACCCTTAAACCTTTGTTTGTTTCTGCATTCTTAATTCCCAGCAAAAAATCCTCAGGCTGTTGTTACCCCTTCCCATTGTCTGGCAACTCATTAGGCAAATGGGGGTACATGCTTGTTGTGGAAGATGACTGACATGGATAGAGCAACTTTAACTCTCTGACATCTTCATCTTTCTCATTATGCCAAATTCAGAAAAAGAAAAGACTACAAAATCATGGGCTGAATGCTCATAAACAGGGAATAACTACTGATGAAAGACATAAATCAAGGAAAAACATAGTAATTGGAAAGAGAGTTCTTAAAAATTGAGATGGCTTTTCAAAGTCATATGGATAAATGATTCCCTGGGCTCTCTTTATAGATGGCTTTTCTCCTTCCAATGTACGGCCAATGTACTTACCTATCCATTTTCACAAACCCTCTTCAAGGTGGTTTTTAATAACATTTACTGAGTGCTTTTCTTTGTGGAAGACACTGTGTTTAGTGCTTGGCACCTGCTGTTTTATTTGAAACTCATGACAACACCAGGAGCAGTTTTATGACAATTATCATTTGACCCATAAGGACACTCCGTCACACCGAGGCAAACATGCTTTGGATTGAACAGTGGCAAGTGAGGGGCAGGGCACAGAGCTTCAATTGCAGGCAGACTCCAGAGCCTGTGCAGTTCCTCAATGTGCTAATCCTGTTTCCTGAGGAAGAACACGAGGTTCAGAGGTTGGGTTTACTTACACCAGCTAGTGGTTAGCAAATTCAGATTAAAAATGGGAAGTAAAGGGGCGCCTGGGTGGCTCAGTGGGTTAAGCCGCTGCCTTCGGCTCAGGTCATGATCTCAGGGTCCTGGGATCGAGCCCCGCATCAGGCTCTCTGCTCAGCAGGGAGCCTGCTTCCTCCTCTCTCTCTGCCTGCCTCTCTGCCTGCTTGTGATCTCTCTCTGTCAAATAAATAAATAAAATCTTTAAAAAAAAAATGGGAAGTAAAGCCATCAATGGCCACAAGACTTGGATTTAAGAATGACTATTTCCTAAGTCAATCAGAGAAAGAAAATTATCGTATGATTTCACTGGTATGAGGAATTTGAGAAACAAGACAGAGGATCATAGTGGAAGGGAGGGAAAAATGAAACAAGATGAAACCAGAGAGGGAGTCAAATCATAAGAGACTCTTAATCTCGGGAAACAAACAGGGTTGCTGGAGGGGAAGGGGTGAGAAGGATGGGGTGGCTGGGTGATGGACATTGGGGAGGGTATGTGCTATGGTGAGTGCTGTGAATTGTGTAAGACTGATGAATCACAGACCTGTATCCTTGAAACAAATAATACATTACATGTTAATAAAAAATAAAATAAAGTAAAGGCCATGCATTTAAAAAGAGAGAGAAAGAGAAAGAATGACAATTTCCCCAGTTTGATCAATGAATGGGGTGTGGTCACAGCACGGATTCAGTATTATTTAATTCTTCATAATATTTGATTTTGTTTAGCTTCTGATATGTTTGTAGATGAAAACTTTACTACGGCAAGATTTCAGAGAATCTATGCCTTTATGATTTTTATTGAAGAGCATATATTTTGATGAAAAAACCTAGATACTAGAAAACCCATCATAGTTACTGTCTTCATGTACAGATAGCCCACTTCAAGTGGAACTGAAAACTGATGGCAGTTTATACAAGAAGAGCTACAGCTGACAGACACAATCAACTAAAAATGATACTGATGTCCTCCTGACTTCCACCGCTTGGTTGGTAGCCATCTCTTGGGTGGTACTGTCTTTATCTTTGGGCTCAGAGCAGCATCCAGGCCAGCTGAGACTATAAGAAAAAGTTCCTTCCCATGCTCAGACTCAGCTTCCTTTCCAGAAGATGGTAAACCCTACAAGCAGTAGGAACAAGATGAAGAGTCTGGTATTTTGATCCCATCCAAGAGTCCCCTCAGCATAAAATGGGCCAAAAGAACTGAACAGCCCCCATAGACTCTTCTGGCATCTGCATTATTTAATTTCAGTAATTGCAAATTCTCTCAAAGCCAGAAAAATCCGCCCACATGCAAATAATTCCAATGTGCACTACAAATGATGGCGACTGTCAAGACAATGTTATCTTATTATTTCTGGGTCCAGGAATTGATCTTTTAAAAAGAACTTCCTTTGCATAATTTTAAAACAAGTTTCCCCAGCATTTATAAGAAATGAGTTCTCCTGCCGATGAAGAAAGAAGATGTGTGCCAGATTTATCTTGTGGAATATGACTGCACTGGGAAAGTCAACCCTCTCATCCTCAACACTAGAGATCAGGGATCTTTTCATTTTCATTTCTATCTCTGTTTCCACTTCATTGAACTCTCTCTCTCCTGTGAAATCTTTTTTTATTAGCGCAAACTCATCAGTAGTGCCAATATGGCCATTCATTCTTCTAACAAAAGTCTAAACTTCAGGACTCCCAACTTCTCTGTCCAAATTAAAAAATTATACATTAGCACAAAAGTTAATTCCAGAAGAAGGCTCACTTGCGGAGACAGGACACAAGGAAACATTCATTTAATCTATATTTTTAAGAGAGGACAAAAAAGAATTTTCTATGAAAGATGTTTACTGGTAACCACTTTATTTTTTATCACAAGGTGGTACACCTATATCCTTCTAAATTGTAATCCACAAAAGGTTGTTATCTTGGCCCCATTACAACAAGGCAAATAGCTCCAAAGTCAACTGACCCCAGCCATTCCCATTTCCCAGTGGGAGACAGGGAGTTGGAGGTGCAAGGAAGACTGATAACAGCAAAACATCACAGTGGATCGAACTGCATAAACATCTACGTTCATATCAAGTGTATACATACTTCATAATCAAGCTACAACACATATCTTAAGGTCCATCTTACCACCTAACAGTTATTCATACATACATGTATCCTATCCACTACAGGGTTAACCAGATAACCCTTAAAAATGGAACTGACATGAAGCAAAACTGATGCCAGTTTATGTAACAGCTGCAACAACCAAACATAATCAACTAAAAATAACATTAATGATACACTAATACTAATACTTGCGGCACCTGGGTGGTTCAGTAGGTTAAACATCTGCCTTCCGCTCAGGTCACGATCCCAGGGTGCTGGGATAGGACCCACATCGGGCTCTCTGCTCTGTGGGGAGCCTGCTTCTCCCTCTCCTTCTAATGCTCTCCCTGCTTGTGGGCTCTCTCACTGCATCTCTCTCTCTCTCTCTCTCTCTCCCTCTCTCTCAAGTAAATAAATAAATAAAGTCTTTAAAAAAATATGCACAGAAATCTGTGAAGACTCTATGCGTGTACACAGTAGGAGCTCGCCAAAGCTTCCGGTTGTGGTATTAATAGCTGGACTTCTTGGGATTATACTAATTTTGTATCCTCAGAATCTGGTAACATAATAACAAGTTATTTTTATTTTCAGATACCAAATTTTAGTTTCCTTTAATAACTCACATAGTTGGCTACTAGTAAATACCCTATACATGTAGACAAAAATGAATGTTCTTTGACTCTAAGAATAAAAACCTTACTCTGGTATTTTGGATAAGTTCTCAGTCCATGTGGAGAATGGTTGGGGTCCATCACGGGTTCTATAGACTCTAGTTGGAGAAACTCTGAGGTAGGGCCATATACAGAGGCCCACAGGAGTACCAAAATGACATATAACATTGGAACCACTGTATGGAACCACTGAGTATGGTTCCACTGACCATATTGGAACCACTGACAACTTTCCTTTAAAATGTGACAAGACATTTAAACCAACAGGCAACCATCTTATAAGATGAAATTTTATAGAGTTAATAAAGTTGAGTGAAAAAGTCAATAATTTTGTTAATGGGTAGAGATGATGAAGCCGAGTTATGACCATTTTAGAAGACTCTGAATGTAGCCATTTAAATAGCTGACCAATGAGGAGTTATACTTTCCAGTCCTAATCCAGCTCATCTTGCATAACATCTCTGAATCCAGTACCATTTTTTTCTATTCAGAAATCTTCAATGCTTCTGAATTTTCTACAAAGCACTGCCAATTCATCCGAAATTTATGCAAAATGGACTTAGATCTGGAAATACTATCTGTTAAAATGAATTCAAAAAGAAGTAGAAAATTTGGACATTACTAAAACTATTTAAGAAATGTTTTCAATAGTTAACATCTTCCTTATCTAAGAATCATTTTAGGGTTATGCATTATTACAGAGTATAAGAATATAATCATTTATTGGGGATCAATACCTTAATAACAAAATGTAACAAAAGGATTATAAGAAAGGAAAAAATACTGGTCAATGTCACTCAAAAACATCCATGCAAAAATTCCAAACAAAATATTGACAAACTAAATACAGCAGTGTGTATAAAGGATAAAATGTTATTACTAATATGGGTTTATCTCATGAATTCAAAGGCGGGTTGCCATCAGAAAATCACAGTATAATTCACCAATTAGTATTAAAGGCAAAATTCACTTGATCACCTCAAATGATATAGAAAAAGTATCTTATAAAATTTATTATCTATTATTTATTTATTTGGGGGGGCAGAAGGAGAGGGACAGGGTGGAATCTTAAGCAGGCTCCATGCCCAGTGCTGAGTCTGACATGGGCCTCGATCTCACACCCCTGAGATCACAACCTGAGCCAAAATCAAGAGTCTGATGCTTAACTGAATGAGCCATCCAGGCACCCCAATATCTATTAATTTTTAAATCAATCATCGTAAGTCAGAAATAAAAGAAAACTCTTAATCTCATAAAACTAATTAACAAATATCATTGTACTTCATGGTAAAACATGAACTCTTCCCCTCTGAGATCACAAAAAAGGGTACTTACCATCACTATCAGGACTTCAACATTTTGCTAGAGGTACTGATCAGAGGAGTAAAGGTGAAAATGGAATACAAAATATATGACTTAGAAGGAAGAAATAAAATGGACAACACTCATAGATTGTCTCTCTCTATAATCTATTGTTTCTACAAAAAATTCAAAAGGATGTACAAATAAAAAATACATTAAAATTAATAACTTGCTGAAAAATAGTTACAAAAGTAAGATATATTTACTATTAAGCTTCAAAATATATTTACATGTATTTTCAAATATTTTATATCCATGCTTTATTAGAATAAAGTTTAAATAATTTCTTAGCTTCAGCTAAAAAAATAAATCATTAAATTATTTAATATTTCAATAAGTTCTTTTATGACAGAAAAAAAGGCAATTACTCTATCCTATTAAATTTATTACTATTCTATTCCTCTCAAATTAAAATGAGTTATATGGTCAGCAAGAGCAGGAAATGAACTGAGCCACACGTGACTGTAAGTTTCTCAAAGTCAGAGAGAAGGTTTTGGTTAGGTTTGCCCTAAGAAAAAATTCAATAAAAGAACATGGATTTAATGTACAGCAAAGAGAAAGAGAGAGAGAGACTGTGGATAGAAGAAGGAAAACGTTTCATTCCCAGGGACAGTAAATGCAGGAATTAGGCCACAATGATTTTTAGAAAGGAAGTAATCATCAAAGAAAACAAAAAACCAGGGGGTCTAGTCTAATATGTCAACAGCCCCAGTGGCAGGTGGCAGTTCCATGGGCCCTTGCAGATTTATGGGTTAATCTCTTATAGTGTCCAGCACTCTGGGGACACTTGGTGAGTGATAAATATTTCGAATCTTACTGGCCAATCAGCCGGAATCTGTTTTTTACTTAGTGCACTTCCATTGCCTTTGTTGTTCCCAGCAGCTTTCCAGGTGTCAGTTTGTATTACTATGGTTTTCACAACGGGGTCAAAAAGATAAAGCTTCTATGCCTAATTACACACCGTGCTCACGTACTTTGGCAGTCATTTCTATGCAGAAATTTATGTTGACCATTTTTGGTCTGTCCTCTCCCATTCTTACCATGCAGGCTCTGCAATAATAATTATAAATTTTTTAAGGTTTTTTTTTTTAGATTTTATTTATTTATTTGACCAACAGAGAGCACAAGTAGGCAGAGAGGCAGGCAGAGAGAGAGGGGGGAAGCAGACTCCCTGCTGAGCAGAGAGCTGGATCCCAGGACCCTGGGATCATGACCTGAGGTGAAGGCAGAGGCTTTAACCCACTGAGCCACCCAGATGCCCCAAGAATTATAAAAATTTTACATAATATTTGCATGTCGGAACATGATTTAATATCAATAGTAGCATTTTGGAGCTAAAAGCAAATTAGACTTAGGAGATGGTGAGAGACTAGCAGGTAACTTTTCTTTTTCTTTCCCCTGAGAGAAACTGTGAAACAACAGAACAGTCTGTGCTACATATATAATTAAAACAGATGTTCTCAATCTTAATTTTCATAGCTAATTTTGACAGCCAAAGAAATGCACTTGTCTTTTGTATAGTCACCTATTTTCTCTCAAATGTGTCCTATTTCATCGCCCACTGGCGATGCTCAGAAAGAAAAGGGTGATGTGATGGGAGGCATTCATGCAACAGCAAGAACTCTGCTATGTTATTGGTAGGTCATGAAACAGGAACAGCTATCACAGACAGTGACCAAAGATCATTTTAAAGTCCGCACAGTCTGAGCATTTTTATGCACCAACCTTGCAGATCACAGTTTTCACTGGCTTTCTGTGGTCTTCCGTTGACAGAAACACACAGAAAACACAGAGAGAGGAGAGAACTCTCACCCAGTGCTTGGTGGCGGCATTTGTCATTTTCACATCCATGTCAGGGCACCATCTGATTGGCACCTAAGCTCTCTTCTTACACATCTGCCAACAACTGATCTGTGAAAGGGCGTGAGCCAGCTCTGCTTCTTCCCTGAGGAGGGGAAGGTGCTGGAACAATCTGAGGGAGGCACCGCCACTCTCTGTTGCCCCGACCAAAAAGCCCCCTCCCTCTCCTCTAGTTGCCTTCCCCTTGCCGGGGAGAGGCTGGGGCGTCCTCAATCCTACAGTACAGATTGGGGAATACCTCCAGGGAGCTCCAAAACCCCTATCATCCACAGTAACTCTGGTTGCTTCATAGTTAACGCTGGGATCCTCTGACAACTAACTCAAACATAGCCCATTTCCAGCCCACTGTAGGTGGTGGTTTCATTTTCCCTGAGGAACCCAGTGTGGGATGATCCAATTGAAGACCCATGACTGGTCCCTCGGCGGTGGGAGCTGTCCTGGATTGCCACGGCCCAGGAAGCAACTCTCTGGGTCCTTATCGATTGCACAAGACTCTGGCTATGTTCAAGGAAGGGTCATCAAGGGCAGCTGGTGTTGGTTTCATGCAGCCTGTGAATTCATGTAGCAGGACACCACCCCTCACCCCCAGGAATGATGCACAAGGAGGAACCACAAAGTGTAAGGGGCAAATAAAGCTCATTCGGATCTGAACGATGGGCCATATTGAGGGGGTGTGATCTGGTTAAGGTGGTTTGAGGGGATGGAGGGGGAACAAGCTGACATCCCTCACTGGGAAGATGGTAATGTCTTGGTTCGGGGAAGTTCCACAGGTTTGGGGTTCCAGGAGATGGACTTACTTCCAAGAAGAGGAGACAGGAAATCAGAGACAAGCTGAATGGACTAGAACACGGAGTAAGGGAGGGAAGGGTGCTCGACTCTTCAGAGAAATGTTGAACAAAGCAGTGAAAGTAAAGGTCAGAAAAGCTGTGGGCCAAGTGGGTCCACAACGAACCTGGGGTTTACTCACAATTTGGCAAATCCAGGGCTGAAGGCAGCATAGGCAGCGCAGCAGCTGGGCTCTGAGGCACTGTCTGGCTCCATATTCAGAGGTCAGGAAACAGGATCTATCCAAATCTTCTGAATAACTTTGGTACCAAATACTAGGCTGGGTACTTGACATAGGTTTTCCCCAATCCTCACAAACTTCCACACAACAGGGAAACCAAAGTTAACTCTACATCTCACTAGTCTCAGCTTAAAAGTCACTTTCTCAGAGTAGACTTCCCTGAGACCATTATCTAAATTAACTTTCCTCATTATGCTCTCAATTATCTTCTACCTCATCTCGTGTCACTCAGCACAGCATATAATTTGATATTCATGAGAGTGATTAAAGTTCCTTGTTAGCATACATTGTTTCATTTTATCTGCTAAATGTGTCCCCACAGTTTCTGGCAACAGGCTCTCAGAAAATATTTTTGCACCTTTGACTACGTGGAAAGGAATGCGTTGAAACAACCAGTGAATTGCATGCGAGCTCCAGAGGCCCTTGTGGGTTCAAAGTTCCACTCAATGGACTTGTGGTCACTGCACAGGCTAATGTACCTAAAAATCAGAATGGCATTCATCATCACATAAATGATATTGGTTTTTTTTTTTTAAGATTTTATTTATTTACTTGTCAAAGAAGGAGAGAGAGAGAGAACAAGTAGGGGGAGTAGCAGGCAGAGGGAGAGGCAGGCTCCCCACTAAGCAGAGAGCCCGATGCAGGACTTGATCCCAGGACTCTGGGGTCATGGCCTGAGTCAAAGGTGGATGCTTAACTGACTAAGCCACCCAGGCATCCTGAGATTGTTTTAAATAATCAAAATTTAACATTGACTAGGTTTTCCTAAAATCTGGCAATAATATGAGAGATGAATTTTGTTATTTCACTTCTCTGCTGGACTTCCAAGAAAAAAGAATAGATGGAAATATGCACTTGTGGAAGTCCATCTACTTGTGCTTGTTTATGCCATTTCTGTTAGGAACACTGTTAAGAGAGATTTCCATAGGTCCATGAGAAAAAGAAGGCTTCCTTTAGAGTAAATGTGCTTGACTAAGATACAGGCTTCTTTACTATTGGGCTTCTCAGAGACACTAATGTGAAACTATTCATTATAATTCTCCTCTGTGTGGTGGTGGGGGGATAGTGGGGCTGGGTTGGCATACAAACATGGCTACTAAGCATAGCGTTCTGGAGGTACCAATGGACTCCATGCCCATCCCCACAGAGAGAACAGAGTTTGTCAAGTTGCTCTTAGGTTCAGGTAAAATCAGTTATCAAGAAGCATTTGATTAGCTCTGCAGTACCTTAAATCCCATCTTCCTAATCCTGGCTGGGCAAACCCTGAACACAACAAATCATCCAAGGATATATAAACAAGAGCTTGCAAACAAGAGACCCATCAATCACTCTACTGTCAAGTTTACCCTGCACTGTAGAGGCTTTTTCAATTTCTGCCCAAGACTGTCTCATCTGAATTGATTGCTCCACACACCACTAGACGAGAATATGTCTGCATTTTAAGAACTTGAAAGGGCCTTGGTACTGGCAAGATCTACATTATACTCCGTAGCTGACCTACGTTAACTAGCTCCAAAGAAGGTACTCTTATTTTCTTTTTAGGAACAGGAAATTGAAGGTCAAAGATGCCAAGTAATGTTCTCAAGGTCACATCATATGTGGTGGGGTTGGATTTGAACTTGGGTCCTCTAGCTCCAGCTGTTTTCATGGAATGTACTGAGAGACTCTTTCTCAAGTCCTGTTCCCATGCCCTTTCTGTCCCTCAGGATAGCTTGTCCCACTATCCCACAGTCACACCACAGTTCACAAGGTCCTCTTTGATCATGTATAGCTGGGCCATCATCCTTTTCAAGGAGTTCCCCAAGCCCCACACTGAGGGGCCTCTTAATTCTCTCCTAGCCTTGGCAGAGAACGGCCAAGCCCACATTATGGCTCCTGCCAAAGTTATTTTTGGTAAATTCGGTTGCCCAGCAGAATCTCAGCTTCCTCACTTCATCTGTTTTCTTCTCATCCAGACTCCTGGCTCAACTTCCCTCTGCTGCTCAGGCTTGGCTGGGAGACTTTGACTCTGGACCGAGGGCATCCATTCATGGCTGCATTTTTGATGATCATCCTCTCACACCTCCTGACTACCCCGCCTCCTCAACCTCCCTGAGTATAGAGTGGGAAAGTAGCTGATGGCAGCCTTGCCCAGATTCACAGGGTAGGGTATTCTGTGATGAGCACTCCCACAAACATCCTTCATTCACCTATGTCTCCCCAAATGGTTATTCTCATCCTCAGAGGATTTCTCCAAGAGCCCTCTCAGTCCTAGGACAGCTCTGCCAGTAGATCAGGGTCTTTTTGGTGTTTTCTCAACAGGGAGGTGCTCAGCAGCTCGGAATGTCTGATGGTTGCAAATTTACGAAGAAGCTGCCAGTGTGGTAGGTTGGGAGCACGCTAGACATGACACAAGGTAGCAAAGGTGGAGATGGAAGAAGAGGGAAGAAGTGGGAGCTCATGTGCATCCCTTCAGTGTTTCCTGCCATGACTGTCAGCTTCATCAAGCCAGAAAACTGGACACTTCTCACTCGCCCTTATGGTCAGCCACCAAACACCAGATCGAAATCTACACCCAATCTGGGACTCCCATCCTCTCTACTCCATTCCCATATTAATTGCCTTTGTTTTCTCTAGCTGTTTTTTGCCCAGACTGATATAAGAGCCTCCAAATGGGTTTCCTGGACTCTGAAATCATTCCTCCCACAAACCTTCCTCCTCAAAGCCTTCAAAATTCCAATGACAACATTTACCTCCTCGAAACATTTTATTGATGCCTCATCTTGGAGTGCTCATCTTGGAGTGAACTGCAATCACTTGGGTGCTTTTCTCCAGATTTACATTCTTAAGTTCTACCCATAACATCATCAGTCAGAGTCACTTGGGCATAGGGCCCGGGTACACATAGTTTGGAAAAGGTTCCTGGTGAATCTGATACACATCCTGTTGAAAAATCACTGGCCTCTCAGGGGAAGGCCAAGCTCTGTAACATGGCATTGAAAGACCTTTATGCGCCGACTTGCTTTAACCTGCCCCATCAGCCATTCCCCTCTATCTACCTTAGACTCCGAAAATACTGCTTTGCTTTTTTCTTCTTCTTCTTCTTTTTTTTTTTTTTTAAGATTTTATTTATTTACTTGACAGAGAGAGATCACAAGTAGACGGAGAGGCAGGCAGAGAGAGAGAGAGAGAGAGAGAGGGAAGCAGGCTCCCTGCTGAGCAGAGAGCCCAATGCAGGACTCAATCCCAGGGACCTGAGATCATGACCTGAGCCGAAGGCAGCGGCTTAACCCACTGAGCCACCCAGGCGCCCTGCTTTTTTCTTCTTAAACAAGGTTCCTAAACTGGTATGCTGAGCCGTGCCTCTGTGTCTGTGCTCTTATCCATGGGGAAAATGACAATACATCCTTCTAGATCCATCTTAAGGAGCATTTCTGTGAAATCATCCCCACCTCTCGCTTCAGAGTTTCATCACTCCCTGCCTTGAGCTTTCATTGTTTCTTGAACATATCAGTTCAGAAATACAGTATTTTAGATGGTTTTGATATTATTCAATGAGGTAAAAATATCAAAGTCAAAATCACTGTTAAAAATTCCTTAAATCGGGGGGCACCTGGGTGGCTCAGTGGGTTAAAGCCTCTGCCTTCGGCTCAGGTCATGATCCCAGGGTCCTGGGATTGAGCCCCACATCGGGCTCTCTGCTCTGCAGGGAGCCTGCTTCCTCCTCTCTCTCTCTCTGCCTGCCTCTCTGCCTACTTGTGATCTCTGTCTGTCAAATGGATAAATAAAAAATCTTTAAAAAAAAGAAAGTTCCTTAAATCAGGGCACCTGAGTGGCTCAGTGGGTTAAAGCCTCTGCCTTCGGCTCAGGTCATGATCTCAGGGTCCTGGGATCGAGCCCCGCATCGGGCTCCCTGCTCAGCGGGGAGCCTGCTTCCCCCTCTCTCTCTGCCTGCCTCTCTGCCTACTTGTGTTCTCTGCCTGTCAAATAAATAAATAAAATATTTTTAAAAAATTCCTTAAATCATTAATGAACAGTTTGATCTAAACAAAGATAGTAATACGTGTACGTAGGTATACACACACATGTAGAAAATATAACTATGCAGTATTGTTTAAACACTTTTTATACTTGGTAGTGAGCTCACATTGTGGTCCTATAGGGACAAGATCCCAAGGGAAGAGCAAATTCATATGTCCCATTCGACCCTCTTTTTAAGACGTTCAGTCCCCAAGGGGAATGTTTCATCTGTGTTTCTCAAGAGTGTTCCATGATGGCAGTAGGTAATATTTTGAACATAGGTCTGTTTGAGAAATACCAGATTAGAGCGTATTAAACAAATCCACCCCCCTTTTTTTAAAAAAAGATTTTATTTATTTATTTGACAGACAGAGATCACAAGTAGGCAGAGAGGCAGGCAGAGAGAGAGAGGAGGAAGCAGGCTCCCCATGGAGCAGACAGCCCTATGTGGGGCTGGATCCCAGGACCCTGGGATCGTGACCTGAGCCGAAGGCAGAGGCTTTAACCCACTGAGCCACCCAGGCGCCCCTAAACAAATCCCCTTTTAAGGCATTTAAACATGCCTGTCGTTTGCCTCCAGTGTGAATATGCAAAAAGAGAACAGAATATATCACATTTCCCAAAGTTATTTGATTATAGAATGTCATTTTCGTAGAACTAGCATTCTGAAGAATACTCTGGAAAAGAGGTCTGCCTTCCTCATTGCTCACTGAAGTTGCAAATGAGAAGCCAAATGAGACAGGACTGCTCTGGTTCTTACCCAAAAAGAAGGAAGGCAGACCACAGCACCTGGAATGGCCTGCATCTGGGCCATTTTCTAAGGGGATCTCCCCCCTGGAGTTGTGCCTGTCTCCTGAGCACTCCTGCCTGGGTGTGGCCTCCCAGCTCCCCAGGGGCCACCAAGAGAGAAGCAATGAGGCTTGGACTTCCAGGGCATTACTCACTCTAATGAGAAAAGTGTAGTTACTAGGACAGGGCATTGTCTAGAAATTGTTGCCACTTACTTGGTAAAACGATTCAAATAAATACGTATGTTGTTTACTAACACAATAATTTGCATTTATGAAGTTTGCTGTCAGTTTGGTGTAGGCATTCATTTGGAAGATCTGGACCACTGGTGGGGGTGGAAAAGTGCAACTTAGATGCACACAAGTGGTTAAATGTGGACCTATCCCCATAATTACAAGTGCATCTGCAAAGGCCAAGTAAGTAGAGATAAACTCTCAGGGAGGGGGTCAGGAGAAGCTTCTACATAGACTCCGTGATTAAAATATGCCCTTTCAAAAAATATGGCGAGAAAACCCACAAAACTGCTTAGTGGTCAAAAAGAAATTAGGCCAAATTTAAACTGACTTGCGCTGTGCACAACTAATGTTTTAATAAGAGGCACAAATCCAATGTGCTATTTGAATACTAAATTCAGATCATGATGCTCTCATTGACTCGCAGCGAAAGGAGCCCAGAGCTGTGTGTTAGGAACCCCGTGCCCAGCTTGGCTCTGTCGAGAGCCGATGTATATAACCTTGGAAGAGTCATTTAATTTGTCTGCGCCAGAATATTTTTCATTTGCAAAAAGAGAGAGTTGTGCTAGTTGATCTCTAAGGCACCTTTCAATTACAAAATTTTGTGAACATGAATGATGTGTTGCTAGGATAAAAGGAGGAATTGTGGAAATTTTACTTGGAATTACTTTGACTCAACTGACCTACACTTTTTAAATAAAGCTGATGTTTAGTTTTTAACTAACTTTCTCCTTATGTGTTGTTTAAAAGATATAATTAGAATAGAAAAACATAATAGTAATCTTTTATGGAAACATACAAAAATAATAGATGCAGTGAGAAAGAGTTCAAGATACGATGAGAAAAGGATTTTTATGCAGCAAATATAGTTTTCAGACCTTAGTTGATTTCTGGAAAAAAAATATACATATATTAGTGTCTGATATATAAAAAAACATGCAAATGGGAACTTTGCCCTTTGTTGTAAAGCATCTGCCAAAGAACAGGACTGCTTTTCCAATAGGTTTGTTTCCACTGTCTAAAATTGATATTTTGACCCTAAAAGTTACGTGTGATCAAGTATTTGTACAGGAAAATTTTCAGTTCTTTTTTCCCTGGGAAAGCCTGAAACAACGATCACCTTAATTCCTTCTCCTAACAATAACGATAAGAAGTCTATTCCTGCTGTTATCAGTAGCTTGCTGGTAGTAATCTGCATACTTTTGGAACTGTGGTACTTTTCAAAAACTTTTGAACATTAATATATTGTGTAATTTATCAAATATTTAAAAGAGGTAATAAAACTACAAATCCTTATGGCTGATGTATTCATGATTTTTTGTAGCAATTTACACATCTGGAGTACACAGTCGCCATGGGGCATTCATTCATTCATCTCTCCATCCACATTATCTATTTATATAATGAACATTTCTCAATCTCTAGGCATGAACTTAGCAGAAATTTTTCAGCCACTTTGGCTAGATAAACTTGGAAGTAATTGCTTCAGAACTGATTTGAAAATAAAAAGCCACCACTGACTTGCAAATGAAAAAGAAAGGAAACAATCTTCTCCAAAAATAATTCCTAGTCTTTGGGAAACGAGAGAGGGCTAGAGGATCCCTTTATTTGAGGGATGTTAAAACTGAAGCCCAGACTATACAGTGTAGAATTCAAGTCTGCTATGGTAAGGTAATGCTTTCCACTGATTGTTGACTTGGAAAATGTTATTTCTAAGGTATGAAAATCACCACCAGTGACAGTGAGCCTTAGCAATCAAATGCATTTCAAATAATACAAGGTACCTGTATACCAAGGAACAGAATTTCCTCAAATAATGAATATATGTTGTATTTAGGACCAGGAAAAAGAAAATTCAGCCAATGACTTTTTTGGTGCTGATTGGGATTTTCTGTGTGTGTGTGTGTGTGTGTGTGTGTGTGTGTTTGTTTCATTTTTAATGATTGCTTTGGGCCAAAGCCAACTGTGTAATTTTCCCAATTAAGTTGCTCCCATTGTCTAAAACTTGCATATATTTTGCATTTGATCAAATGTTTTTACAGGAAATTTCTCTGTGTTTTCCCTCCTTGGAAAAGTTGAAACAATAACCACCTTAATACCCTCTCTCGAAATCTGCAGTATTATCTAACCCAACTCCTTAGTCACTATCCTCATTCTGGAAATCATCCCTCACAAGTAAGTGGTGATGCCAAATAAATTTCGGTTCCCAGACTTCTTAGTTTGATCTAATGAAATTTGTGGGGAAAAAAAAAAAGCTTTTCTTCTAAGATTGAAAGAAATAGGTATTTTTATAAATAAGCAATTAAAAATGACTTTTTTTTTTTTAATTTGACAGACAGAGATCACAAGTAGGCAGAGAAGCAGACAGATAGAGAGAGGTGGAAGCAGGCTCCCTGCAGAGCACAGAGCCCAATGTGGGGCTCGATCCCAGGACACTAGGACCATGACCTGAGCCGAAGGCAGAGGCTTTAACCCACTGAGCCACCCAGGTGCCCCTAAAAATGACTTTTTAAAATACTTTTCTTCAATACTCTGCCTCAATTGTTTCTTCTACACTTTATTTTTCACAATAAATCCTAAAATAGTCAATCCAAAAATTTGACAATACCTTGTTAATTTAGGTATTCAAATTATTTTGATCTTTCAATTTTATCTAATTTTCTCTGTATATGTATAATGTATATAAATTATATATGTATATATCCACATACATTTAGCTTTTGAATCAAGGGAGTAAAGCATTGATGCTTCCTATGTGTAATTAAAGAAACTCTAATATGAAACAGCGGGAAAGGCTTGTGGCAAGAAATGACATATTGCTATACCAGTTCCATGTTGAAAATCATCAGATGATAAAGTATGAGATTGAGATAAACTCTTCCACATGTTATACTCATTATACTTCATTCCCTTGTGTCCACATCCCCAGTGGTAGTCTGGTCTCAAACCAGTCTCAGCTACATGAGTCATGACTCAGAACAGATCTATAGAAGTCCTAGTTCATCCCCTCCATCCATCCAGCCATCCATCCACCAATCCATCTTGCCAGACAGCCTGTCTACTATGTACTAGCCATCATGTTAGCACTAAGCATACACAGCATTGTAAAGAGAGTCCTTGTTTATAAAACTTAAAGAAACATGAAGGTTTGACAACCACCCAAGAATCTCAAACATAACTTGTGCAATCTCTGGAGAAAGCAGATCAAAATGTACCCAGTTGCAGAACAGACCTAAACTCCTACTATTCATTCAATAGTACCTTTCCCCAAATAATTCCCCAAATATTCCCCAAATAATACCTTTCCTAAGGAAATGTTTATGGAGTGTACATGACATTAATCTTCCCTCAAGACACAAAAATTTCCACAAGCTTTTCTGGAACTGAAGAAGTTGATTATGTATACACTGAAAGCTATTTACCTCCACACCTAAAAAAAAAAAAAAAAAAAGAAATTTTTTCATATTGCTGAAGACCAGGATCACCTAGGAGAACTCTCCATTATGTCTACTCATTCTAGACACATTTTGCAATATTGCTGGTCTCATTTTAACATGAGTTCCTGAGTAAATTTAATATATTTCTGGTTCATAAAGGCCTGGGTTTCACTAAAAATGAGAATGTTGGAGTCATCAAAATGATTAAGTGCATTGACATTAAAAAGATTTATTTTCCTCTATATGGCACACTATAACAGCCACTTCCTATTAGTGGGGTCAAGTGATTCTAACTGGAGGTAGCACAGAACATAGTCAAGTAATGTGGCTCTGAAGCCTGACAGCCTTGGTTCAATTCTAGTCTTTCTACAACCATTTGTATGATATCGGGGATGAGTCACCTAACTTCTAACTACTTCAGTTTCTCCATCTTTGATAGATGGAGAACAGGAACAATAGCAACGCCCAAATTTCATTAGGTGGTTTTAAGAAATTAATTTAGATAGTTCTTAAAAAGGTATGATACAGCCTGAATTAAGTGTTAGTCATTACTGTTACTTTCATCTTGTACAAAAACACTTGTGGGGTGAGGGATCTAGGACCTGATTTGTTACTTTTGGGGATGCTGTAAATTGCTGGGAATAAATATTCTTAATCCCATTCTACTAGTGAAATGACTCAAACAAAGGAAGACCAAGTGACTAATTTTGAGCATCTTCGCTAAATTGATATGGAATTAAAACCCCAACAAACCAACTCCAAGCTTTCTTCCTTGGGCTTCTCCTAAGGGGATGTTTTACAAACCTTGGCACTTATACCAATGGCACATTGACAGATGCTTCAAATGAATTCAAAGTGCTTCACCCTCCTTAATGTTCACAGGATCATTAATCAATATTTACCAAGCACCTATGGGATATGTGGGATGATTGTCTGGCTTTCCTGTGTTTCCTGAGCCTTGTAGACAGAAAAACAAAATCAAAAGAAGACTGTTACCTCCGAAAGCATTGGAGGGGTCAATATCGCAGAGAAGTATTGATTCCTACCACTACACTCCTAGAGCCCAGGGCTCTGTCCCTTAAACCACACACACCATCACTTTGCATTTCTATTTAGCAAAGTTTTTAAAGACCCTTACCTCTCTATCTCATCTATTTTTCTTTGTTTCCTAACAATTATATAGCAGATTCATATAGTGCTAGGAATCAATAAGCAGTGAACTTTATTCCAAGCAGGACTAGGATTTGTTCATAAGATAGCATGATGATAAATTTCACTTATTTACTGAAGCTGTAAGTTGGAGGATAGGATATGCAGATAGCATGTATCTTTCATAGGAGTACACTTTTACTAAACAAAATGGTGATTATATGTTGGTTTTTTGGGGTAAAACATAACTTTTGTTAATACCACCAACACAACAAATTTTTTAATTAATCTGTCTTTCAATCTAAATACTAAGAGGTTTTAAAGAAATTTTTTCTTTATAAACTCACTGTCTTCCTGGGTATAGTAAGACATATGTCATTAACTTTTGTAATTTGAAAAATCATCTTTCTCCCATCTCATGTCCCTGAGAAAGAAAAGAGTTTCATAAATGTAAAACAGCCAGATCAGTTCTAACAAAAATGGTTGTGAGTCTTATTGGCTGTTTAAATTTTCCTAATCTCTTTTTAAGAGTAAGTGTCCGGAGAATCTCTTTTAGCTAACCACCTTCAAAAAACATCAAAACTATCTACCATACTACCTATAACTTTAAAAGCTACAAAATCTACCCCTGTCCAATATGCATGTATACTTTTATGAGTACAAGGCTTGGACACTTTGTGGCAGAAGCTAAAAGATTGCAAGAGTCAGATGTTATAGTCTGAGAATCATTCCAAAAAATTCATGCTGCATTAAACTAGATCCAACAGAGAATCCTCAACCCACGAAACCTATAGACAAGGCCATATGTCTTCTGCAAAACATTCTCCAAGGATATAGCTTCCAATAAAAATGTTCATCTATATTAAAAAAATACTATTTATTGTTTAAAAAAAAAAACTAATAGTGTAACTCAAGAAACAGCTAGGCTGCTGATCAATTTCTAGCTAACCGAGCAGACAGAAAGACCCAGGTTTGGATTTTGACTCAGATCCCAGCTTGAGCGAAGCAAAGCACCTTTTAAACTCTTATGGATCTTACTTCCCTTCTTTGTGAAATGAGAATTTGTGAGATGACCTCAAGTTCTGTTCCAAAAACACAATTCTGTGTATCTCACTTTGTGATAGCGTTATCTGTAAGCTCTATGGAGTTTACAAGGACTCTCACACCCACAGTCTCATTTGATCCTCAAACCTGATTTCCCAGAAGTAGGTGGAGGAGTTAGCACTGCACCTTTTTGCCAGCAAGCGAGCTACTTTTGATATCCAGCAGGATTCACTAGAGATAGTAGGATCTAAAACATCTTCCAGAAAGATTTAGTGTTCAGGAGTCGGAATGAATACTTTATAAATTTTTTTTTTTGGAACTGTCAAAGCCTTACTTAAAAGAAAAATCTTTAAAAACAAAGAAAAAAAATGTCATGCTTTGTCCTTCTACTGATCAGTCCTCAGTGGAGGAACATCATGTTGCTTTTACGTTGAAAATTAAATTTAGTTGCCACTTGATAAATCTCTTTTGAGTGAGGACAAGTTTCCTTGAGGTATGTGAAATTTTAAAGGAGTACCAGGACTGAGGTTAAATTGATTTTTTGGGTTTTATTTCCAGAGCTCATCCTTGCAAAATATTTTTATATAAATTGGAAATTAACCAGTAAAGTAGTTTACAAAGAGGAGAAAATGGAGGCTTTTATTACTGAAAAAGAAATACTCTGAATCCAGAGTGGACTTCTGAGTATCTCTGATGATTTCAAAAATATGTGTTTTCAAGTTTTCAAAAATATGTGTCACACTTTACAGCTAATAAAATACAGCAACAGATGTGGAATTATTTCACCTTCGCAACCAATCCTGTAAGGCCAAAAGGTTTTCTTAACCAAGCTCCCAATTATTCTTCACCTCAGAGGGCAAGGTATTTCCTGAGTAACTAAAATCCACAGGTTATAGAAAGACTTGTTTTAGTCATCTATATGACCTCTTTTCTCATCAAACCCATTTTGATAGAGAGGTTAGAAATAGAAAGAGTACACTATGTGTGTTTGTTTTCTTTCCTTCTCCTTCTCCATGCATTTCCCACACCCCTTCTGGAAGTGTAAAGAATATAGCCAAAGAATGGGGACCCCAGCAATGAAGGCGGGGAAACAAGGTGCCTCAGTTATCCAACCAGGTAATTACCAGCTGACTGCACAATGTCATCAATAACAAAGTCCATATTGTAATTAGAGCAGACTGTAAAGACTTGACTTCACAACATTTGTCAATCTGAGTTTTAATTCATAATAACAGTTCATGTCACCATTATAATCCATATTTAAGAATCTGAAACTATGCAAAGTGTCATAACACATTTCTGTCTTGAGGTAGATGCAGTCTATTCTTTCTGTGGACATTTAGTAATTCTCGTACAGCATACGGAAAAATTCTCAAGCAGAATTCTCAACTAACCAGAATAGTTCCCTTTCATCCCAGGCAAAAAAAAAGGGGGGGGGGTGGAGAGTTTGATACAGATTTGGCATCAGGACATTCTATGTATAATAGTTTGGGTTTTAATC
This sequence comes from Enhydra lutris kenyoni, assembly GCF_002288905.1. Classification (NCBI taxonomy): domain Eukaryota; kingdom Metazoa; phylum Chordata; class Mammalia; order Carnivora; family Mustelidae; genus Enhydra; species Enhydra lutris. The sequence continues at coordinate 19,399,597 of NW_019154103.1, forward strand.
TTTTGGGATATGTGCCTTTTCACTATGCAAGTTCCAAAGTCTCTCACAGTGCTAAGTAATTTCCCTAAAATTCTTTATTTTCTCAATTTGGAATACCACCTTCAAAGATGTCTGGAAGTTGGACTTTCTTCCTTTCTCTCTCTCTCTCTTTCTTTCTTTATTTCTTTCCTGATTTGTTCCTGATTTTATTAGTTTATTTGATGGAGAGTGAGAATAAGGCAAGTGGTGGTAGGGAGAAGGAGAGGGAGAAGCAGGCTTCCCACCAAGCAGGGCAAGGAGCCAAGGATGCAGAGACTGATCCCAGGACCCCGGAATTATGACCTGAGCCGAAGGCAGATGGTTAACTAACTGAGCCACCCAGGTGCCCCTGGAAGTTGGACTAATTTTAATTTTGCCTTCAAAGAAGAGGAAAACCACATACATTCCAACAGTTCATTGACCCCTGACCTTTGTGAAAACATGAATTATTCAATATATACCTAACAAAATGTAATTTCTACATCATAGTTAGAATCAAGCAATTTTGTAATGAGTATAATTTTGAATAGAAATGAAACAATCTATAAGCATGACAGTAGATCCATCAAGAAGAAAGTAGTCTAATGCCAACTCATTAGTATCTTACAAATTCACAGCTATTCCCAGCTCAAAATCAAATTAACCTTTTCTACCTCGAAAGAATTCCTAGGCCTTAAATATGAGCATCCAAAGTTTTGTGACACCAGACACCCACAATTAGTTCTGATTTGATGTCATTTCTTTCATCAATAAAAAAACAAGACAGCCTTCTTGTCATTTGCCCCAACCTCTCACAGCAGCAAGCTTTAAGAATTTGAAAACAGAACAATCATTCACTTTTCTAGCCATAGATTCTTCTACCCATATAATTTGGATATGACTGTCTCTAAGAGCAACTGAAGAGCTTGTGATTTAACATTTAATCTAGCTTGGGATAAACTCATACACATTTTAAAGCAAACAAAGCAATCAGAAGTTTATGAATATAATGGCCTTTCACTTACACAGAAAAGGCCAAATATGAAAGTACAAATGCTCTCATTATTTCTCAACTCTGAACTTCCTAATAATTATCAATGCCACTTCTTATTTCAGAGGAGAAATAGAGTTGCAAGCTATGGTTATTTAGAGTAAGATCCAAACATAATCATATGAATTTCATGCATGTTTCACCTTTAACTGAGATCAGAGAATAGCAAATAGGTAGGAAAGAGGCTGGTACTATCTAATCCTTAAAAAGAAAAGAAAAGAAAAGAAAAACTGAAATGATAAGAAACTACGAGAATGTTTCCGCCTCTCAGGTATTGCATTCTTTATAAGAAACTATTACAAAGGATCCAATTAATCTATTAAATTAAGTATCTCGCAAATGGATTGTGCTGTAAGTTTCACATGACTTGCGTTAGAATCTCAAATGCCACCTTCAGTACTTGTGAGAAGGAATTTTCTGAAGCATAATCACATACGAAAACTGCCACATTCATTCCAGGCTGACCCGATGCAATGAGTAAAACAAAACGTGGAACTTACCTTATTATAAACAAATGGCAAATTGCAGGCACCTTTGAGCTTGCAGGTGTCTAGCATCGTTGATTAGAAATAAACAAAACATCTTTCATTCCAGTGAGACAACGGCATATTCAGACTTGGCTTTCCTTCCCGAATCCTTACGAGAGAGGCTGCTCCCCTCCAAGGACTAGTAACAGCCTCTTTTTACAGAGAACACTTGCTGCTCTCAACTGCAGCCACTTAGAACGAAAGTCAGAGGAACCCGTGCTGCTTAAATACCCTGGCTTCACATTCACAGGATATGACTCAACTCCCTCTCAAACCAGTAAGGGTAGAGTTTCTCCTTGCAAAACTGTCAGATTATGTAACGAGCGTCACATCTGCGGCCCCGAAAACTGTTTGCAAACTAAAAGGCAAACGTTTCAGCTCGTAAATCAAAGGTGCATTTTCAAAGTAATTAACCCCTTCCCCCTGGCACAAGCCCCAAGTGGGAATGGGCATGGCAGGGCACAAAGAAAACTCTTCTGCTTGCTCTCTGCAAGGGAATGAATGTAATGTTGTTAAGTGTATGTGAACTTAGTATCATCGCCCTGGCAGAGAGATAGCAAAGAGGCGCATGGAAGTCACTGCCATTCCCATCAGTTCAAAAATAATGTGTAGAACAAAACTCTATTTTAATGTGCAAGAAATGGCAGTTCTATACAACACAACAGAATCTCCTTCACCAAGTAGAGGATGGAAATAGATCTTGGTGGTTCGCTGCCGCTGATTCCCACAGAAATCCTGTCCCACGCTGTCATTACCTTGTGAAGCTTGCGCTGCCTACCTCTCCAACTCAGAGCCCTCCTTTATCTGTTTTGTGAACATTTCTAAAGGAACATGACTAACGACACAACTCCTTTAGTAAATGTGGCAATTTTCTGTGCTTTCTCCACCACCCACCACCTCTTAACTCTGAGCTGTGTTAAGCTTGATCACACATTGAATTATTATATTTATACACCTCAGTCAATGAATATTATAGACTTAGATCCTTGAAGAAAAATCTACTATATAAATTCAACTGCCACCGGCATGATCGAGGACAGAAAGATGAAAAAGCACATGTCATTTACAGCAAATTGAAATCACATAGACTAGGACTGTGCAATAGACATATAAGATAACCCACATACATCATTTTGAACTCTTAGTGGTTAAGAAAGTGAAGAGAAATATGTCAAATTAATTTTAATAATGCTTACCCCAATGTATCTACAATATTATAATTTCATCACATAATCAACATAAAAATTTTTGATTACAATTTCTGTTCTAATCTTAGAGAGCCAATGTACATTTTACATTTATAGCATATTTTAATCAAACTAACAACCAATGGATGCTCAATAGCCATATATGGCTAGTGGCTACTGTAGCTTGCAGCACAGGGCTAGAATTTGGGGTTCACTCTTCATCTCCAACTTGTAGTTCGAACATTCTCTCTTCAGATAGGTCTTCCCTTACCACCTTAGCTGAGATAACCTTCCCTAATGACTTTCCACATCATGATGCTTTTTACTTCCTCCATAGTGCAGCACAGCCTAGAATTTTCTCCTTTATTCATTCATTTACTTTTTTTATAGTCTGTGGTCCCTAACAATATTGTTAAGAAATGTGAGGGCAGAGATCTTGTAATTAATATTTTATCCCCAGCTTCTGGCATGGTGAAGAGTACATAGCGGAATTTAATAAACATTGTTTAATAAATAAATACATAAAATATAGAATTTAGGCTACAGTTTGGCAAATAATACAATATTTTAAAAGGTGTTCCAAGACAAGGTATTTATTGGGATGCCTGGGTGGCTCAGTTGGTTAAGCGTCTGTTTTGGGCTCAGGTCATGATCCCGGTGTCCTGGGATCAAGTCCCACATTGGGCTCCTTGTTCAGCGGGGAACTTGCTTCTCCCTCTGCCTGCCATTCCCCCTGCTTGTGCTCTCTCTCTCTGACAAATAAATAAATAAAATCTTAAAAAAAGAAAAATAAGGTATTTATCATAGAAAAGATATCACTGAACTTTAAGCAAATGTATTGAATGACACTTTCTAAATAGGAAAAACTACATCTTTTTCATGATGTTAATGATCTTCGACCTATAACATGCTTCACTTTCATTTACAATAGTATAAGAAACATGCTTGTCTCATTATACTAGCAAAGATTTGGAAAGATACTTATAAGACTACTTTGGTCCTTTAAGATAAATCAGGATACCATTAGGATGTCTATTCATCTCCTACCCACAGAACCATAAAATATTATCTATAGGACATTTGTAGGAGACACTGGCATATTTGCCTGGCATATGGTCCTCCTCCTTCTGGTATCATCATCCTGATTTTTATTTGGCAAGTCACCCATATGTCCCTTCCTTTCAATGCATACCATTTGGGTCATGCTGACCTGGCCCCAGAAGTGGGCATGTGACCCAGGCCTGACCAACGAGTGTACTACCCAAAGAGCTTCAGTGATGGGGTCAAGGTTGGGCACATAACCCAAGCCGGTCCACTGACAGTCAACACTCTACTTTGGCTGCTAATGTGAAAGAGGTTGTTAAGTTCATAGAATGTAAGCCTAGAACTGCTGGTTGACATATGTGCTATAACCTGGTATGCGTTGCCTAAAAATGAATCTGATCAAGAGAAAAAAAAAAGTCGAAGATGTGAAAGGCAGATTCCTGGTGCTATTTACTTCCTGGGTCTGGCCACGCCATTAAGCCATATCTGCTCTCTGTGCAACGATGGATATACTAGAATATTCCCTGCAGTACTGTTTGCAATGTGAAAAAAGGGAAACTTTGCAATGGGTCATGGAGAGCAGAAGGGTTAGATTAAAAAATGGGGACACCATACTAAGGAATATTATGAAATTATTAAAAAGAACTATATTATCTAGTTGGGCTGCCCTGCAAAACTCCCTAAAAGACATTACGTGAAATGACACGTTGCAGAAATATACATTATCCCAGTTACAGGTACATGAATTTTTACATGCAAATTCATAGAAAAGAACCTGGATGGACTGTGTACCAATTGTGGACAAGTCATTAATTCTGGGAAGGAGGTTTGAACTAAGGAAATGATGGGCGACAAAGACAGATCTAATCATTTAGTTCAAGGTATTCCTTATTTCATAAATCTTACAAAAATAAAGTCATGTATTCTGTAGGTAATTTGAAAAGAACATGCTATTTTTTTACAACCAAATCACAATTTGATATTTTATATGTCTATATTTTGCTATATTATTCTCACTCTAAGTGGCCTACTCCTCTCTATTATTATTTTTAAAATAATGTAACACAAGTAAAAGTGCTCTTTTCTACCTCACTCTGTCTTTTGCTATTTATTATGTTTAAATTTAGGATTTGTGTTTTTTAATTTAAAAGTCTACTTTTTTCAGTTATTTATCTCTATTTCTTGAGTCAGAAATATGGCAAAAAGTAAGTGTTCCTCAGTCATTACCCCTGAGGCCTTCCCAGACATAATGTCAGATTGCATAGCAAAGAGGGAACCCAGGAGAACTCCTATTTCTAATGAGCACTTCTGCTCAGCATTTCCAAAGCATCTGCTGGGTGCCTGTATTGTGTTACAAAGTAAAAACAAGAAGCAGTCCACTCAACCAAGAAATATACAGTCTAATTGAGGAAGAAAAGTTATAGCAGATGATGATGATGATGAAATGAAGAAATAACCATGTGCCGGAAACTGTGATAATTCATTATTTAATAGTAGTTTAAATAAGATGGAGTAAAAGCTGCTGTAAGAGATATATACAAGGTGCTTCAGAAGCAGAGAGAAGAAAATATGTGATCACCTTGTACCCCAAAGATCATTAAAAACATGAGATGTTTTGAGGTAGTATGGACCTGAGAGGTAGCAAGATCTAGACCTGATGTTTCTATGTTCCCAAACAGATCATGCATAAATTAATACTAATTTAGTTAGAAATTAATAGCAATGAAGGTCTGGGTTATTTGTTTGAAAAAAGTGCTTCCTTAGGAAACAGCTTCATTTTTATAATCAGTGATCTGATCACATAATGACATTTTCTTCATTCATTAGAGACAGTTAAAAAAAAAAAGGCCAATAGTTGTTAGCAATCCTAAGAAATGGCACATCTACTTATATGAGATTTAATAATTTATAACACTGAAGTTAAAAATAAACTCTTGTTCCTTGAAGAAATCCACTGGTGAACACATTTTTGTTTGGGCATCTAAATGTATGTCTTCTGCAAATACAAATGTTCGCATTCTGTTTCTCTCAGTCTAGGTAATATCTATAGCTTCATGAAAAAGTACAGAATATGAGAGTACTCAATATTCTTCACCCAGGAGGAAGAAAATACTGTTTAGCTAGAAAGAGAAAAGGCTGGCCAGCAGCATCCCGAATTTCCTGAGGAATGGTTAAGGGTATCGCACTTCCTTGAAGCTATGAATTCACTTCACTGTAACCCAGTAGGGCTTACCAACTAAAATGTGTTTTCAGCACTTGAGGGTGACAGTGAAATGAATCTGGAAATGAGAAAGTAAGACTGTTGTCTGAGAATTAAATGAGAAAATAAAAATAGAGTAAGTCAGAGCAAACCTAAATGAGGGCAACTTTAAGAGTCAAAATGATGCAAATTCTTGCCTAAAGGCATGCCTGGTACCAGCAGGTAATACTGCTCAGTGCCAGGGACCTGGTAGGGACCACAGTGAAGGGAATACAGAGCAGGCCTCAAGCCTCACTCAAAGGGGACAGTCACCGCTCAGCTCCAGGGAACTGACTAGATGGGGAGAAAGTCCAGGAAGGCCAGACCTTCTTCAAAAGAGGCTAGAGCTCTGGATGCTTAAGTGAATACTCCTGATTTTTAAACCTTACCCTCTATAAGAGAGGAACAAAAGCTTTGGAAGGCCAGATGTGCCCCAGAGACTGTCAGTCTTGGACCCTCAGGCATGACAATAATCTGACTGAGCAAAGCAACTTTATTAACAGAAAAACAGAGCCCAAACCAAAAGAAAAAAAAAAAAAAAGAAAAGAAAAGGTGCAAAGCAGTCTCAAAAACAAGCACAGGAAATGGCTGTTCAAACCCTGAGAGAGGGTGCTCTGGGCTCATGGGATATCCCTTCCTCCCAAGGATCTTCCCCTCTAATCCCAATAAACCTGAGTTGAGGAATAAATTGCCCTTCTGATGCCATGCTCCCCAAGGGGCTTTCTGATTGGAATGTAGCATCCTGTCAGCCTTCAGGAAGAACTTGCTGGAAACGTGAGGGACTTGAGGGGCAACTCAGTCGCTAGGTCCTCATTACAAATTAATAAACTGACAGCCTGGGGAGAGACATAGCCTGTCTCCAGGCACTAACAGGCTGGGTGGGAACATGAACCGCCATGCCGGGGAGTTTCACTTCTTGGAAACGGAAACACTGGATTTCTGATCCTGTACAGAAGTCGTCGGAGCTTCACTACTATGAGCGAAGCTCTGGGGGACAGATGGGCTCTGGAACTGCTGACCAGTGTGGTTTCTAGGCCCACAAGGCTTCAGGCCAGACCATGGAGAGTGGCAAATTCCTTAACACAAGTCCACCTGCAAAGCCTCTCGGGACCCTAAGTAATTCATTTCGCAGCCTCGCTTCCCCTATATTCTGCCCCAGTGGTCATCCCTTTTAAAGAATCCCTATCTGGTTCTCAGAAGATCTAGAAGTGACCCAGAAGTGTGATGCGAAGAATTAAAGATAAAACCCAATGAACACAAAGGGACAGAAAGTTCATGGCGGGGCGGGGTGGGGCGGGAATCAAGGGAGGGGGAGGGGAAAAAAAGGGAAAAAAATTTTAAAAGATCATGGGAATTAAAATATTTGCAATCAATGATGTTAGGAAGCAGACGCTGGGCTCTGAGATTGCCGTGTACTATCCCATGAAATCCTGAGAAACTGTGAGGCAGGCACTACTCTTGGCAATTATTCTGCTTCACAAAAGGAGGAAACTGAGGCCTAATGAGAAAGTCACTTGAGCACGCTTACACAGCTAACAAGTGGTGGAGTGAGGGTTAGAACCTGTAACCTCAAACACTACACTATGTTGTCTGAATACTTTATCACTCTTGTTTTTAAACACTAAACATACATTTTGCACTTTGTACATGCCAGACACTGTTCTAACTACTTCACCAATATTGGCTAATTACTTCCTCATAATAAACTTATGAATTGGGCACTAAAACATCCCCGTTCTGAAAAGGAAACTGAGTCAGAGAGGAGGTAAGAATCTTGCTCAAGATTATATAGCTGGCAGGTGGCCTAGCCAGGATTCGGACCCAGGTCGTCAGCTCCAGGGCCCAGCTCTGTCTCTAAGCTGCCCTCACCAGGCTACCTGGGAAAAACTGGTAAAGATTCCAATTTTAAATATTCATTTTAGTGTTATTTTACGTGCAGTTTTTCAGGAGGGTGGACAGAAATACTGAGGAAAGACACCGCTTACATTTCTATTTATTACATACCAAATAGAAAAACTGCAATTCTTTTGTGTTTAAGAAACACAGGGCAAGTAAACACCACAGCAGACGACAGGCCTGGGTATGATTATTCTTAGGAGATATAGCCAAAGAGGGTAACAAATTAAATGCTACATCTCTTTCCCCTCACTACTCTAGAGGGAATAAAGGGATACTTCTTGGGAAGTAAAAATTGGAATACTTTTGAGAAATGTAAGATGAAGGAAATATTTCAGAGTTTAATTTGAAGGACGTTTTCTTTTAGAAACAGAGCAAGTTTAATATGAGAATAAAAATTCTTTGAGCATAGGGATGCCTGGGTGGCTCAGTGGGTTAAGCCTCTGCCTTCAGCTCAGGTCATGATCTCAGGGTCCTGGGATCAAGCCCCGCATCGGGCTCTCTGCTCAGCGGGGAGCCTGCTTCCTCCTCTCTCCCTGCCTGCCTCTCTGCCTACTTGTGATCTCTGTCAAATAAATAAATAAATAAAATCTTTGAAGAAAAAAAAAAGTTCTTTGAGCTTAAAAAAATTGATGTGTTTACCTCCAAAAACCAAAAACCCTAATGTGTATTTTTGTTAAAGAAACTATGTACTTTGTAAAACAAAAAACTCAAAACGCTACAGAAGAGTATTAAGCACAGTTTAAAAGTTCTTGTTCCTGCTTCCCCATCACCTAAAGCTGACCACTCTTAGTTTTGTGATTTCCTCATTTCCCAAGCATATGTGATCATATATATGATATAGGCACACAATTTTACACCACAAAGAGAAATACTCTTTCCATCTTATTCTATAACACTCTTCTCTCTGAACATAACTTCTCTTTTCATGGCAAGATATATACACATTTACATATATGTTTATTTTCTGTGTATTATTTTTACCATTTTAACAATTTTACTTATTTTTTATTTAAAGTATAGTTGACATATAATATATTGGCTTCAATATTGGTTTCAGGCATGCAACACACACAGTGATTCCATAATTCGATATATCACTCAGGGCTCACCATGATAATATTACTACAATACTGCTGACTATATTCCCCATTCTATACTTTTCATCCTCATGACTTATTTATTCTATAACTAGAAATCTGTGCCTCTTAATCTCCTTGCCTACTTTGTCCATCCCCCACCCCTCTTCCTCTCTGGAAGTTTACTCTCTATATTTGTGAGTCTATTTCCACATTTTTTGTTATTATTGTGTGTTTGCTTATTTGCTTCTTTTTCAGATTCCACATATAACTGTAATTATATAGTTGTCTTTCTCTGTCTTACTTCACTTAGCATAATACCCTCTAAGTCTATCTATGCTGTCACAAGTGGCAAGATTTCAGTCTTTCTTATGGCTGAGTAATACTTCATTTTACACACACACACACACACACACACACACACACACACACACCCCATATCTCTTTTATCCATTCATCTATCAGTGGACACTTAGGTTGTTTCCATATCTTGGCTATTGAAACAATGCTTCAATAAACATGGGAGCGTCTAAATCTTTTTGAATTAGTATTTCTGTTTTCCTCAGGTAAACACCCAGAAGTCAAATTACTAGATCATAGGACATTGTCGTTTTTAATTGCTTGGGGAACCTCCATACTATTTTTTATAGTAGGTGCACAAATTTACATTCCCACCAACAGTGCACAAGGTTCTCTCTTCTCCACAACCTCGCCAACACTTGTTATTTCTAGATACCTCCTACTTTAAACCAAACTTTCCATTCAACTTAAAAAGGAACTTTCAGATCCATAAATCATAGACTTTTATTAAAAATTTTACTTGGGAATTGATTTGTTAAAAATAACTCCCTGTGACTCATACTGTAAATGTGAGGGGAACTTTTTTATTTAAATAATGAGAAAAGGCCTTCATTGGTTCCTATAACAATTAGACAATCCAATTTAGACCTTCTGAGCCAGGGTCTAAAAAGTTAGCTCCATCCTGAATCTAGGTAGCCTGTTTTTAAGTCCTGGATCTGTTTTGTTTCCCTACAAGTCTCTGCTGTTTGATTCAGTTCATAAACTCTTTCCAGGGACCATCATCTTGGAGAACAGAACATGCTACTTCAGCAGCTCATAAAACAGCACTGAACAAAAAGGAAAAATACCTACAAACTTTTCTTTCTTTCAGCTATCTATTCTCCCAAACAATCCAAACTTCTTTGCTCAATACAATTGACATGATCTGGTAAGCAAACATAGCTTATTTCCCTGGCAATACTCCTTCCTCATCCTATATCTGAAAAAGTTCTCAACACAGCCCCCACTCAAACTGGGCTTGTTTGAAATTGTATTTATCACTGCTACTCTCCTCCATGCCTCCTGTTCCTTTGTGTTGCAGAAAATCTGAGGTGACCGAGGAAACCCAAATGGCACCCAGAGAGATGGGAGAACACAGCTTTATTAACGCTAGCGGGCTCAGGAGAATCATTCCCAAAGACTGAGCACCGGACAGGGTTAGGAGTGAGTTTTTATGGTTACAGGCAATGGGGGATGGTAACAGGGTGTTTTCGAGGTCTCTCAAGGCCCAAAGGCTTTCCAGGCTCTCAAGGCCAAATCCCCTTTCACTTGGAAGTATAATCTACGTGTAGGTAAGTCAGGAGAGTGCTAAATCACCTAGGGGAGCTGTTTCTCTTTCTTATTCAAACAGGACTGGGCACCTGGTCTTTTTCTTTTGTCTCAGCAGGAGCAATGACTTGTTATCTTATCTTAGTCAAATGGGATGGCTATTTGGTCTTTCCTTGGCCTCAGCAGGAGCAAACGGAAGCCAGGGACGGAAAGGGCCTAGAGCCAGAGTTTCTATCCGCCTCTCTTTGCTCCCTCACCACCACAAACATACTTTCTTTAGTGCCTCCTGCCTTTTGTCCTTAGAAGACTGGGTTAAAAAGCAAACAAAAACAAAAACATGTGCTTCTTATTCTCAGCCTCTCCACACAGTAAACTATTCTCAACTTGAGAAATGGCTTGAGGGCAAAGAATAATCCAGAGCTGAATTATAAAATCCTTTTTAGGAGTTCAGAGAAGAATGGAAGGCAGTGGCTCCTAGAACTTTTTACATACACAAAGACCCTCTAAGCCTCTTAAGAGTAAGCTTTCCAAATCCTCTCCATTAAAGGACTGGGCTTCTGTGAATCATGAGAATGTTATCTTGAGGTATTTCATCGGGATCTGAAAGTAGAGAAAAAATACACTTGTGTTTGTGGACTCATAGGAAACCCACAAAGGTTTTAAGAGAATTGTTCTGGAGTAGGAACCACCAACTTGCATTAAAAAACTGGAGATAGTACAAAATGAAAAGTAGACTTTGAACCCCCAGGACTATAGACAGTAAACAGGCAAAGAGAGAAGGCTATTTAGTTACAAATAAAGCCCTCCCCTGCCCCCAATACCATATAAACACTGACTCAGAAGGCAGAGCCAAGAGCCAAGAGCCTACAGGGTAAAAACAAGAGCCAGGAAGGACAATTTCCAGGAGCAGGACTACACCGTAATGAAGAAACTGGCAGCATGAACCTGGCTAGATTTCTTGATTGTGGTGGGCCAGTGATTGCTTTGAAGCTCCTGCTTTCCCCCCATTTTAAATGGGTGAGTCGATAGCAGTTTACCTATGTATGTCCTGTCACTGAAAGTTGGGTTTTATGGGGAGTGGGGGAGATGGTAGGTAAAGGGTACGGAGTCTCAGTTACGTAGGGTAAATGAGTTCTGGGGATCTAATGTATAGCATGGTGACTACGGTTAATATTATGTTGTACACCTGAAATCTGGTAAGAAAATGTATCCTAAAATGTTCTCACAGCACGCAAAAAGTGATAACTGAGAGGTGACAGATATGTTAATCAGGTTGGTTGTGGTAATCATTTCACAATGTATACCTGTGTCAAAACACCATACTGCACACCATGAATATATATGTAATTTCTATTTGTCAATTATACCTCAATAAAACGGGGGGAAAAAATCTTTCCTATTCCACATGCTGTTCTTGCAATGCGACTGCATTCCTCCCATCAAGAGATGGTGGAAGGTTCCTTCTCCTTGAACAGAAGTAGGACTATAGCAGAAATGATGTTATGTGACTTCTGAAGATAGGCCATAAAATCTGGCTCATAATCCATCTGGTCTCCTGAAGGGCTTGTTCTTTGAATCCAGGTACCATGCTGTAAGAAGCCCAAGCAGCCCATGGTGAGGCTCACATGGAGAAAAACTAGGCCTATAGCCCCAGCTGAGCTCCTGGCCAATGGGCAGCACCAACTTGAACAAACCATCTTGCAAGTGGATCTTCTAGGCTCCAACTGAGTGATGTTGCAGGGAACGGAAACAACTTGATCTTGCCAAGCTCTGCCCAATTTTCATGTCAATGAACAATATAAATGACTGATGTTGTCTTAAGCCACTAACCTTGGATCAGTATGTTACGCAGCAATATATAACCGAAGTACCTTTTTATTGCTTTCCTTGCATGCTGCCTTCTATTTCTCCTCATTTCCCATGAATTTTCTAGAAGATAAAGCTGATCAAATTATGGCCCAGATTCCACCCCCACTTTTTTTTTTTTTTTTTTTTTTTTTGCCATTAGGATCTCTGCCACTAAACTGTAATCACTTTGAGGTCATGAACAATTGCTTAACTTCATAGTAGCATTAAACCTTTACTAAATAGGGCACCTGTGTGGCTCAGGTCAGGATCCCAGGGTCCTGGGATTGAGTCCCACATCAGGCTCTCTGCTCATTGGGAAATCTGCTTCTCTCTTACCTCCCCCCCCCCAACTCATTCTCTCTCTCTCTCTCAAAAATAAATAAAAATACTTTAAAACACACACACACACACACACACACACACACACACACACACATTTACTGAGTAAATCTATTATCAAAATGTTTTGTTCCTGTAAGTTCAATAGATCTAAACTGGAATCTTGACTTCTAACATGTAAATTTTGTGAAACTGAATTGCCAAATTAATATTGTTGAATTCTCTCTTGCCATTTGCGACGGTGTGGATGGAACTAGAGGGTATTATGCTTAGTGAAATAAGTCAATCGGAGAAAGACAACTATCATATGATCTCCCTGATATGAGGAAGTGGAGATGCAATGTGGGGGGTTTGGGGAGTAGGAAAAGAATAAATGAAACAAGATGGGATGGGGAGGGAGACAAACCATAAGAGACTCTCTTTTTTTTTAAAAAAGATTTTATTTATTTATTTGACAGAGAGAGAGATCACAAGTAGACAGAGAAGCAGGCAGAGAGAGAGAGGGAAGCAGGCTCCCCGCTGAGCAGATAGCCCGATGCGGGACTCGATCCCAGGACCCTGAGATCATGACCTGAGCCGAAGGCAGCGGCTTAACCCACTGAGCCACCCAGGCACCCCCATAAGAGACTCTTAATGTGTCAAAACAAACTGAGGGTTGCCGGGGGAGGGGTATAGGGAGAGGGTGGTGGGGTTATGGACAGTGGGGAAGGTATGTGCTATGGTAAGTGCTGTGAAGTGTATAAACCTGGCGATTCACAGACCTGTACCCCTGGGGCTAATAATACATTGTATGTTAATAAAAAAATATATTGTTGATTTCTCTTTAATGAGCATAAGGGCAAAAATTTTAAAGAATTCACTTTCCAATATTAAAATAATATGTGCTTACAAATCAAGAGATATCCTTGATGAAAACATCTTATGACTAAGAAAACATGGTGTGAAAAATTGACACATATTTCTTTAAAAGCAAAAGGTAGACTGTTTTGTCTAAACCTTAGCAGTCTGATTTGGTTAAGTCCAGAAATAGTTTTGCTTTATCAAATAAAAGTACAAAATTATAAGCAGTTCTTAATATCATACCAAGTTACATATTTATTGTTACCATTTCTAAGAATTTCCAAATTTTATGTTAACATAAAATACTATATATTTTTTTCTGAATATTCCTTCTGTTAGTACACAACTACTCCCAAATTCCCTCTGTAACAAATTCTTGGTATTTGTACTTTTTTCTTTTTTTCTTTTTGCTTCTTAGTGATTGCTTCTTCTGAAGGCAGACTGTTAATTATTTATGTTAAATTTTTATAAAACCTACTTCCTCCAAGGAGTGTGAAGTGCTTGACATACAGAGGATTTTTTTGTATTTTGTTTGTTTTAATGAACATCTTCCAAGCCTTGAAACAGCAAAGAAAAACACCACCAAAGTTAGAGGAAAAGATCACAGAGCAGGGGACAGAGCAGCAAGGTCAGAAGTAAGTAGGAATTGGTTTATTTGTAGAATAGTGAGATCTCAGGGAATTGTGAAAATAATTAGGTTCAAACCACAGTCAACTTTATAGTGCTACCCTTGGGAAAGGAAGGTGTGCTGATCTCTCATTTTTTTTTTTTTTTTAATTTTATTTACTTATTTGACAGAGGGAGAGAGATCACAAGTAGGTAGAGAGGCAGGCAGAGAGAGAGGAGGAAGCAGGCTCCCTGCTGAGCAGAAAGCCTGATGCGGGCTGATCCCAGGACCCTGAGATCATGACCTGAGCTGAAGGCAGAGGCTTAACCCACTGAGCCACCCAGGCGCCCCTGATCTCTCATTTTTAAGTTGACTGCAGGATCCGTAGTTCCACGCTACCTTCCTTTAGCCAGTCTCTTCTTTGTGTGTCAAGATAACTGATTAGAAATTAGAAATTAGAAATAGTAGTCCCTGCTCTTTGTACATTATGCTGGATATGGACAAAAGTAAAGGCAAAAACAGACTAAAATCAATGAGTTTCTCTTCATTTACATTTATTGAAGAAATTAGTTGATATATGACTTGGGGAGGGGACAGTGCATTTGAAATAAAAGGAGGCACAGGGGACAGTGAAGAGACTTCTGGGGTTTCTGGTGATTAGACCTCTAAGAGGAAGGCTGGCAGGTTACATCCTTGAAAGTGGGATCTCAGACACTTTTGAATGGAGACTGAGAATTAAAACTAAGCTGCTTTAAAAAGAGTGAAGAAAAGTGGTATTTATCACACACTGATTTTGTGGGCAAAGACTTCTTCAAAAGGGCCACGTCTTTGGCAAAACGAATGTAGAACACTCAGTGTGCCATCTGGGCCGCACAAGAACTACCCAATATTTCCACTGTGCAGACTGTGATTTTCCAAGAGAAATATTCAATAGGGAACAACCACAACAACAGCACCAACAAGCCTAAGTATTTCAGCAGCATCTGTATGAGGGTATTAATGACCACATGAGAATTGGTGGGCAAAACACCAAAGAACTTTTTCATCCTTTGGTAGGCATAAGTGAAATTCTTTTTTTTTTTTTTTAAGATTTTATTTATTTATTTGACACAGAGAGTAAGAGCACAAGCAGGAGTAGCCAGTGGAGGGAAAGGGAGAAGCAGGCTCCCCAAGAAGCAGGAAGCCCGACGCGGAACTCGATCCCAGGACTCTGGGATCATGACCTGAGCCGAAGGCAGCTGCTTAACCAACTGAGCCACCCAAGTGCCCCGGCATAAGTGAAATTCTGTTTTGTTTTGTTTTGTTTTGTTTTCTAAGATTTTATTCATTTATTTGACAGACAGATCAGAAGTAGGCAGAGAAGCAGGCAGAGAGAGGGGGGAAGCAGGTTCCCCGCTGAGCAGAGAGCCCGATGCGGGGCCCGACCCGAAGACTCTGGGATCATGACCTGAGCCAAAGGCAGAGGCTTTAACCCACTGAGCCACCCAGGCGCCCCATAAGTGAAATTCTTAAGTGCATGTTCAGTTTGATATATTTACACATTGCAAAAGGAATAAACCTCTTACAACCAATATAGCTTCAGTGAGAAACTTCCAAGAGCAGGGGTTATAGGCTACTCAGCTTCTGCTTTGCTGAGAGCCTTAAGGAAAAGGAAGACAGAGAACACAGGTGAAGCAAGGAAAGGGAAAGAAAAAAAAAAAGGCAAAAAAGGGAAAAGCAAAGAGTTGTCTCAAAATCCGCTTGAGAAAATAGGTCTGCTTAAGAGAGTTTCCATAAATGGAAGAAGCTTTAATTCTTGCAGTATGCTAAAGCACAGAAGCTTTCAGTGTCTTACAGAGTTAGAGGAGATAAATGGAAGCAAAACTTCAGGAACAAAAGCTAAATACCATAAAAGTCCTGAAATCTCTTTTCTTATAAAGTACAAGATTTTAACTCTAAGGTCTTTTCATGAATACTGAATGGGGCAGACAAAGAATCTGTTGAATCGTCAAAATAATTCCCTAACCCATCAGTGAGTATTAATATCATTCTAAAATTTATATTACATACATTATTGTTCTAAAGAGCTCTAATGGGAGCCCCTGGTATATAATTTTGTACAATTCCATTATGGTTCTTGCTTTTTCATGGTGTTTAAATGTATTATAAATGTTCAAACACACATATGTGGTAGGACTTGGGGTCTTCTACCATGATGGTAAATCATTATTTTTAGTAGCTTTTTCTCTGATTATAGTGGTAATCGATGTTTATTTTTACATATTAGGAAAATTCTAAAAAGTAAAGATTTCAAAACCTGTCTATAATACCAGCTCTTATAAATAACCGACGTTAACATATTTATGTCCTTAACGTATTTTTTGAGCACCTACTTTGTGCCAGGTCCTTGTCTTAGAATAAAGACACAGTAGAATTTCCATCCTTCTAAATGAGAAGAGACAGAAAATAACCCTATTAACAAATAAATAATATTAAACACTAAGATATAACATGAAGAAAATAGATTAGGCTAATGTGATAGGGAATAAATGACAGGTAGGAAAAGGGAAGAGCTTAAGCTAGCAGGAAAGCCTTTCTCACTTTGACAAGGCAGCACTTGTGTGGAGAACCAACTGGGGATCAGGAAGCAAGTGTGGCAAAATCCAGGGGAAGACTGTTTTGGGAACATGGACCGGCAAAACTGAAGTCCCTGGGATAGAAATGATCTTGTGCTGTGGGAGAGACACAAGAAGGCCAGCGCATAGAGAAAGAGAGGCAGAGGTGAGGGAGAGAATGCTGGAGAGTTGGGTGGGGTCCTCACGGTGTAAGGTCTTGGAAGCAATGCAAAAGGTATGCGAACTTCATTTTGGTATGATTTCCATCATGGGAGTCACATGACCTCTTTTAGAAAGAACACTCCTACTGCTACGTGCAGGTTAGATCAAGGAGACAAAAGAGTAAACATGGGTGTACCTGTCAGGAGGTTGTTTCAGGAGTCCTGTGGCTTGAATGAAGGTGTGCTAAGATTCAGGATGTGTTCTGGGCAAAGGGGATATAAACTGCTAATAGAATAGATGAAGTATAAAGAAAAGAAAGGAATTAAAAAGGGGGAGATCAAAGATGATTCCTAGGCTTCTGGTCTAATGGTGCTTCTATTTACTGAGTTCTATTTACTATTGGTTCTCTTTACTGAGTAAAATGGTTCTATTTACTGAGTAGTGAAGTTTCATATATAAAGGTGCATTTTTTTTTAAGATTTTATTTATTTATTTATTTATTTATTTATTTATTTATTTGATAGACAGAGATCACAAGTAGGCAGAGAGGCAGGCAGAGAGAGAGGGGGAAGCAGGCTCCCTGCTGAGCAGGGAGCCCGATGCGGGGCTCGATCCCAGGACCCTGGGATCATGACCTAAGCCAAAGGCAGAGGCTTTAACCCACTGAGCCACCCAGGCGCCCCTATAAAGGTGCTTTTATCCTACAGTAAGAATACATTGTCAAAAATTTTCCCGTTTTTGAGTAGCTGCTAAAAAGCTCAGAAACACAATTAGTTTTAAATGATAGCAATTGGTATTTGAGATTTCTGACATTTTTCTTTATACAACTAAATGATTTCTGATTTCATTGTTTATTTAGGGTCCTATTTTTTAGGTCAATGCTAGGTTTACTTTTTTTTAAATAGTGTAATGTTATTTATTATAAAAAAAATGTTTGTTCCTAACCCAAATATAACCCAGATCCTGACACTGAACAATATTTATAGCCATTGGCCACATTTATCTCTTCTTTTGTTATGGCTGACTTGGCTACTGTGCCTTTTTTTTAATATGTGTGTATCTGTGTTTTTCCCCATTAATTTAAAAACATATTTCTTTTAGATGTGGTATATATACATAATGGAATACTACTCAGCTATCGAAATAAATGAAATCTTGCCATTTGCAATGATGTGGTTGGACCTAAAGTGTAGGTCAGTGAGAGAAAGTCAGTGAGAGCAAGCAAAACAAGCAAGCAAAACAAGTCAGTGAGAGAAAGACCTATGATTTCACTCATACGTGGAATCTAAGAAACAAAACAGAAGGACATATGGGAGGGGAAAAAAAAGAGAGAGAACTGAACTATGAGAGACTCTTTAAAGGAGGTGCCTGGGTGGCCCAGTTGGTTAAGCATCTGACTCTTGGTTTCTGCTCAGGTCATGATCTCATAAGATCCAGTCCTGAGATGGGCTCCATGCACAGTGTGGAGTCTGCTTGAAATTCTCTCACTCCCTCTCCCTCTGGACCTCCCTTTGGTCTCTCTCTCAAATAAAATAAATAAAATCTTTTTTTTTTTTTTTTTAAGATTTCATCCATTGATCTGACAGAGAGAGATCACAAGTAGGCAGAGAGGCAGGCAGAGAGAGAGAGAGAGAGAAGCAGGCTCCCTGCCGAGCAGAGAGCCCGATGCGGGACTCGATCCCAGGACCCTGAGACCATGACCTGAGCCGAAGGCAGCGGCTTAACCCACTGAGCCACCCAGGCACCCTTAAAGAGAGAGATTCTTAAAGATAGAGAGCAAACTGAGGGATGATGGAGAAAGTGAGTGGGGTTAGGTGGGGGATGGGTATTAAAGAGGGCATTTGATAGGATGAGCAATGGGTGTTATGTGTAAGTGATACATGACTGAATTCCACTCCTGAAATCCACATTGCACTGTATGTTAACTAAACTGGAATTTAAATAAAGATTTTTTAAAAAATAAAAATACATTTTCTTTTATATTAAGAATAGTAACCCTTGGTCTGGATACAATTTTGATTTGTCATTTACCTTTCCATTTTGTTTTCTTATACAAGTAGTATACAAGAAGTATTTTTTTTAAAGATTTTATTTATTTGAGAGTGAGAGAGCATGAGATGGGAGGGGAGAGTCAGAGGGAGAAGCAGACTACCTGCTGAGCAGGGAGCCGGATGTGGGACTCAATTCTGGGACTCCAGGATCATGACCTAAGCCGAAGGCAGTCACTTAACCAACTGAGCCACCCAGGCACCCAAGAAGTATTTTATTTTTACACAGAAATTTATTACTATTTTCCTACATGATTTTGTGTGACTACAATACCATCTTAATATTTACTTTTTGTACTTATCTTTTCAACCTACTTGAAACTAAGTCAAACATTTATGAAATGGGTTTTCATGGGCTTGGGTCTTAGGGACATGGTTGTCTGCTTTCATTAAATAACCGCATCACTCCTGGCACTTGCACTTTTGAGTGCTCTGTCTCGGAGTTTCACCACCAACTTACTCAGTAGGTCATGGTACCTAGCATAACAAGTGATGTTATCATTTCATCATTACATATCCCAGAAATAAAATCATTAAATAAATTTAAAACATCAGGGTGCCTGGGTGGCTCAGTAGATTAAACATCCCTTCAGCTCAGGTCATAATCCCAGGATTCTGGGATCAGTTCTCGCAGTCAGGGCTCCCTGCTCAGTGGGGAGTCTGCTTCTCCCTCTCCCTCTGCCTCTCCCCCCTTCTCCTCACTTGTGTGCACACTCTCTCTTTCCCTTTCAATAAATAAAATCTTTAATAAATAAATAAATTTAAAACATCAAATCAATTCATTAGGAGTGAAAGCAAAACAAAACCACCAAGCAATGAAAAAGAGCAGGAACTAAAATTCAACACACACAGAAACAAACTAATGGTTTATTAAATAGATCAAATCGCCACATAGGGCAAACATTTATTCCAAATATTTCCACCAAAAGGAAACAGGGATTCCTGAATAAATTACTAACTCCAGTTCTGAAGCAGGGAAAGGACAAGATAATTTGGGACATTTTATGCCAGAAAACAACAATGCCTCGGTGATGAAAGGTGATGCCATAAGAGCCAAAGATCCAGCTAGAACAGGCTCTTACTGGAAAGAATCCCCCCCCAAAATATGAGTCCATAGTGGTGTATAAGAAAGAGAAAGGAGGTAAGAGAAAGCTCTTTTTTGCCAAAGAATTTCAGCTAATTAACACAAAAGAGTGACTTCTGGTTTCTGGTGTGGCATGTCAGGAGCTTGGAAGTCATGCCCATCCAAGTAAAAAGCTGAACAAAATGAAAATCAACAGCTCTTCTTATCTGGCAAAGAAGCGAGGTCACAGGGCAAAACACTGACTCAAAAACTAGAGGGATGGATAGACAAATAAAGAAAATCCCAACCTAATAGAGCAAACCCTGTGAGCAGAGACCTCTGGGAACATGTGTCAGGATAGGAACACCTAAACTGGAACTGATGACTTATTAGAGGCTCAGTGGGAACTAGTTTTAAAATTAAAAATTTCAGGAGTATCTAGTCATAAGAAGGGCCCCCGGTTTTGTGAGTTTTACCACCAGTATTTCACACAGTGAATATTAAAGAAAAATCCCCATGTTCTTCCAGCAGGGGAGGAGAAAGGAACCAATTTGAAATAGGTCAGAGCACTCTGTTCTTAATGAGGCCTGCCTTCAGGGGCAACTAGATAATCAGAGCCTAAGTGACCTTGGGAAAGGGAAATACCCAGCTCCAGACCACTCTAGCCATCCTTTCCATCTCAGGGGCTAGGAGAGGACTGAAGAGTACTTAAAAAGTTCACAGTCTGGGGGCACAGACTCATTAGAAGATTGAAACTGTGGGGTACCTGGGTGACTCAGACAGTTAAGCCTCTGCCTTCGGCTCAGGTCATGATCTCAAGAGTCCTGGGATCAAGCCCTGCATCGGGCTCCTTGCTCAGCCTGAGGTCTGCTTTTCCCTCTCTCTCTGCCCCTCGCTCCTGCTCATGCCCACTCTATCTCACATAAATTTTATATATATATATATATATATATTTTTTTTTTTTTAAAGGAGATTGAAAGTGAATTATGGCACTGTAGAATGCTTCCCAGTCCTTCAGAACTCACTACTGTACCACTGAAGTCTCATTTACTAATATTCCTTTCACCGATTACACCATGTCTACATTTCAACAAAAAAATTACAAAACATTCTAAAAGGTGAAAAACACAGCTTGAAGAGACAGAGGATCAGAACCAGACTCAGATATGGTAGGGTTGTGGGAATTATCAGACTGGGAATTTAAAATTTTGACTCCTATGCTAAGGGATCTAATGGAAAAGGTAAATAGCATGCAAGAACAGATGGGCAATATATACAATGAGACAGAAAGTCTAAAACAGAATAAAAAGAATTGTCAGAGATCAAAAACCTGTAAAACAGATGAAGACTGCCTGTGAAGGGCTCATTGGTAGACTGGAAACTGCTGAGGAAAGAATTTCTGAGCTTGAGTCTATGTCAATAAAAACTTCCAAATCCTAAAAGCAAAGAAAGACTGAAGAAAAAAAAATATCCAATAACTGTGGAGCAACTACAAAAAAATATAACCTATGTGTGGTGTAAACAGAATACAAAAGAGAAGAAAAAAAGGAAGAGAAGAAATATTTGGAGCAATAATGACAGAATTTTCCCTAATAATGACTAAAACAGATCCAGGAAGCTCAGAGAATACCAAACAAGATAAATGCCAAAAAACACAGCAGGAATGATAGAATTAGAATTCTTTTTTAAGATTTATTTATTCATTTGAGAGAGAGAGAGAGAGCAGGCGCAACTGGAAGGGATGGGCAGAGTGAGAAGGAGAAGCAGACTTCCCACTGAGCTGAGATCATCCTCTGCCCCCAACATGGTCCAGGATCCCAGGACCCGGAGATCATGTCCTGAGCCAAAATCAAGAGTCAGTCACTTAATCAACTCTGCCACCCAGGTGCCCAAACTAGATTTTTTTTTAAATTAATATTAAAACATAAAGTCTACACTTGATAAATTCGTATTTTGAAAAAAGATTCTATATCGTGAAACGCAACTATCTTTTTTCAAAACAGATAGCTCTTCCTGTCAGGATATGAAACAGCATATATATACATGGGAAGAAAACATCTTACTTCTTTTTAGTTCAGTCCAGTGAAAAGGAAGGCACATCACAGATACAGAGAGTCCGCCCTTAAACAAAGTAACAGTCTTCTTGTATTTAGGTTTGTGATCAGTGTATCAAATCTAATGCAGATTCTGAGCCAGGACCAAGGGTATGATTGATCCACCGCCATCCCCACCAAGACCCCGTCGGTTCGCCAGATTGGTCCTGGATGTGGCAGGCCATGTGTGTGCCAAGGAAGGGTGTGGTGGAGGCAGAAGCCCACTTGGCAAAGAGAAAGAACCCAGAGAGTCAGATCGAAGCTGTGTCAGGAGGCAATGCCATTCTTCCTGCAGTTTCCAGGTTTCCCTTGAGGAACGCCTTCTGCTGGACACAAGTGTCAAGGGGGAGAATGAAAACCTGATTTCTATGTGAGTAGACTAAAGACAGAGTTTAAGGAATCCCATCAAAAGACTAAAGAAATGGCCTCAGTGATTTCTAATTGCAGGTGATTGATGGAAAACAGAGCTGCTCTGTGTGACCTTACAGAAGAGTAAATAACAGTATTTCATCCACTAGCTTGTAGGCGTTGTGAACCATCTTTTATTCCCCCTTGTATTCACATAGGAAACGATGTGACTTTGCAGATCCTCCTGTTGCCAGGTGGAATTTATCTGCTCTTCCCTTGAACAGAAGCTGGCCTTGTGACTTGCTTTGAATGACAAAATGCATCAAAAGCCATGCAGGCCTAGGTCCAAGCAGAGGCCTCAAGAGGACGTTCATCCTCTTGCAAACTCAAGGAGATGAAAAAGCTCAGGCTAGCTGCCTGGAGGTCAGACCACTTAGACCAAAGAAAAGCAGGTGAGGCCGTTCTGGTCCAGCCAGGCTCGGCTGACCTAACTGCAAATTGCGGTTGCGTGACTGCGCCAAGCCAACACCAGAAAAAAAGCCCAGCTCAGGCCAGCCGAAATGCCAACTTATGGAATGAAGAGAGAAGTAAAAGGCTATTGTTTTAAGCTATAAAGTTTAGGGCTGGTTTATCATGTACTAAAGCGAAGTGCTACCCCACTGTCCCGTGTTTACTATAGTACCGGGCATTTAGAAGGCACACATCAAAAAGTGGATAAAGGTGTTGTTGAATAAACTAATCCATGTACCGTAATGCCCATAGCATGCCAACGTTGTGCCAAGTGTCAGGATACAGAGACAATGGACGTGGTCTCTGCCATCAAAGCGGTGTCAGGTTAGTGGAAGAGACTAAGATTAGGTGGTATTTACACAAGATATTGTAGCGACCTACGCTGGCGGTATGTTCACGATAACATGGGAGATGCCCAGACCCCAGAGGAGAAGCAGGGTCAGCAGGCGCTCTTTGAGGAGGTGAGACTTGGCTAAGTGTTAAAAACAAACAAACAAGCAAACAAAAAAACCCACCAAAAAAAACAAAACAAAAAAACAAAACGGCAAAGTGACCAGATGAAGCCGTGGCATTGCGCATACGTGCCTACAAAGAGAAAAGAGTAGAAGGCTACAAACGAAACTGCTCAGGAAAATGGGGTTGCATTAGGGGAGGGGCAGATGATGAACTAAGTGTGGCTCCGCTAACAGCTGCGTGGACCTCCGCTCTCACTCTCACTAGGAGTCTTCCTTTCCTCCCCCGCAAAGCAGGACCTGAACGGCACTTGGCCCATGGAAGCTTTCTGAGCAATCGATCAGGTAACCTACACAAAGCGCATGCCCAGTGCCGGCATGCCCTGGCTACCTCATCAAGCCTATCTATGACTATTGAGTTTGCTGTCTTATTACCATAGGCATATATTTCTTTGGATTTACATATATTTCAACAAAGTAGGAAATAAATCTTTGAAAAATAAAGTGTTCCTTGAACAATATAAATATAGATGTTAGTCTTGAAAAGAAGCAAATTCTTGACTTGAATCTTTATGTTCTGTGCTTCTGTAATAAATCAAATAAATAAAATAAAAGCAGAGAAAAGGTTTCCCAGGTAGAAGGAACGTCGAGTATAAATTTAGCACGTTGTGAAACTGTTTGGCACATATGTGGGATGGCAAATGCCAAATCTGACCAAAATACGATGTGCCGGGGACATAGCTGGATAGATGGAGCAGAGTGAATAGCCAGAGCCGGGTCACGAAGGGCCTCACATGGACAGCAGAGTTTGGAGTTCATGCACAGGCCGTGCGGAGCCACTGTGCCTCTTATTTGGAAGGGATGTAAGCGGCAGTCTTCTTAGAAAATAAAGTATTATTTAAATAGGAGTAAGGAAACCATTTCCCTCATTCAGCTTTATCCAACAGTAATTTTGGGATGCCTTCCACAGATCACTGCTTCTCCACTACAGGCGAATCCAAATAAGTTCCGGTTCTGGCTCGCAGAGGGTTTCTAGGTTAGTAGGTAAGATAGCCTGGGAAGCAAAGGCTACAACTCAGTATACTAGGTTGTAAATGGGAAAGGAATCAAGTTCTACGTTATAATGGGACAGGACGACTAATTCTGGGAGATGGGGAGGGGCAGGAATGTTAAGGATAAAGCTTTTGGAGGTAAGATTTCAGTGGTTTACTAAATGAAAAATGATCCATCTCTGTCCATTCCTGGGATCTCCAGTTTCTCTACAGGCCACCCCTTTCTATAACCCTCTCCACCCTGTCAGAGTACCATTTCCATTTCTCTGTCTGCTGCCTTCCACTGCCAATGTGAACACCTTGGGCACCAATTATCAAAGAACTAATGCAGTTATTCATAATATTATATAAATTGGACCCAACAGTATTAAATCACAAACATTGCGTATTTAAGTTTACCCCATTCCCAAGTTGCAGAAGGGAAAGTTGGCAACTTTCCCCTTTTATTAATGAGACCCAAACTTAAAATAGCTCTCCAAAACTCCTATTAACCGACCACATGATTCAGCAAAAATCCAAGCTGATTACTTTGAACCCTGTGGCTCTCAATTTCATAAGATTGAGATTTTTGTTCAATGTTAGATCACACATTAAAAGTCATGTTATAATTTATACCATAAAATTTGAATGTTTGGTAAAATAGAATCCATAGTGAAAACTTTTAAGAAGTAAAATCCAACATGAAAACCCTTAATTAACTTTTATTACTGTATGGGCTCTATAGCTGGTTCAGCACAAGCAACTCATCCCCAGGCTTAAGCAGCCACTGAAGACGGTGGCATGCAGCGACCCTTCATATGCGGCGCTCTCATCAATGGATCCATATTTTCAGGATTTATATTTGTGTTCAGTTTGTGTTCACCTACACCACAATGTGCACTTTTATTACATTGATTGTCTTAAATTTAGTTGCTCTGCCAAAGTCCACCACAAGAACATGTATACATTGAAGAGTAGATAGTATGGGTTTCCTTATAACACAAGAAAACTTTCTTAGCAGTTACCAAATTTATGACTAGTTTGGGAAAGTTAAACCATCACCTTCAACATCTATTGATCCTTTCTCGATTTCATAAAGCCTCTCTCATCAGCAGCACATTTAGATAGGCAGGACTACAGATGAGATTCATATAAAATAATGTTCTTTTTGATGACTGAAATCCCCTCAGCTCTTTCACTATGATGTATTATGAAGACATTTATTTCTACATATTCATGTGCCCCACTGAAAGCTACTTCAAGTGGTACTAAAAACGGTTCCTAAAAATAGATTTGGAACAATCTATTCTAGCATGCTGTATATATTCCATGTGATTTCATACTTGAATACTCTCAGTGAACGAGAGCCACTTTAGCAGGTCTTGGCCAATTAGTAAGTTACAGAAGTAGGATCTAAACCCAGCCAGACCAGCTGCAGAGTCTGTGCTCTTAATCACTACATTATATGCCTCACTACCATTGAAATTGAGGCTGATGTCCTAACACATGACAAGTAGTATGTGTTAGCTATTAATATTTTTGTTTGACTTGAGCTATACATATGTAGTACATAGATATATATGTGTGTATACACATATATCTGTGATATATATATACATATATATATATGTGGCATACAATATACAAATATCTTTGATCATTAAAAAAATCAGTGAATGGGGGAGCCTGGGTGGCTCAGTGGGTTAGGCCTCTGCCTTCGGCTCAGGTCATGATCTTAGGGTCCTGGGATTGAAGCCCACATCAGGCTCTCTGTTCAGCAGGGAGCCTGCTTCCTTCTCTCTCTCTCTCTCTCTGCCTCTCTGCCTACTTGTAATCTCTATGTCAAATAAATAAATAAACAAAATCTTAAAAAAAAATCAATGAATGAAAACAACAAAAAAGAGACAAAACATTACAAGTAAATTAGGAAGTAAAAGATAAAAGCTGTATTTCTGGCATATGTTTTCTTTGATCTACTATGGCTATTTATTTTGTATTGGTGAGCAGTTTTAACCCATAATGAAATAGTACAAAAGTGATAGTACTCAATCAGATCTTCCCCAAAGAAATAAAAGAAGAATATCATGCTGAGTGTTAAGGTGAAATAGTATGGAAGCCCAAGTAACCTTCTAAGAAACCCAGGAAACAAAATAATTAATAATAATAATAATAATAATAACAACAACAACACTGATAATCAAGGAACAGCAAGATAATCAAGGAATCAAGTATGCCTTTCATAGAAGGCATACCCAGCACCACACGTTTAACAACCGTATCTTCAGATGGGTCTTGATGCATCCATGTATGAATTCAAGTGCCAATATGAAGACTCACTATATTGATTTTATGGGAAAAGTTCTGTGGAACATAGAAGGTGCTTGCCTAGCATGTGAATTAATTTGCTAAAAGAGCACTTTCTTAATGTATTACTATTTTAATATGGATATGAATATTTAGACAGTTAATTTTTAGATAAGAATACAAACAAAACAAAATTATTTACTTATTACTATATATTCTATCACAATTGGTGAGAGCTTATTTATATTCAATTAATAACTGATATGAAATTCTTTAAAGGACAATGAATCTTCTCCAATAAATAAAAATATTCATAAAATGAAATAAGAATAGCACACTGACAAGTGAATTTACTCAACATCTCAGTATAATGTAAATAAGATTTTTAAAAATATTCATGGAAATTTTTGTTTTATTCTGCTAGAGCAGAATCTTACTTTCCAATGTTCTTAATTAGTATAATTTCTCTAGACATTCACAAAAACACAATATGGGTCAACGTCACCAGGAAGTAATATCTAAGGAATAAAAGGGCTTCAGATAGCTTACAAGTCCATCTTGCATTTGAGGACCAAGGGGAGAAAGAGGAAAGTAGGCTGTTAGTGTTACAAGAGGTTTGATATGACTGGCAAGCTTCAACCTCTACTTGTCCTCACCTTATGAACCTACAGCATCACCTTGTAAGGAGATTTTAGCCTAGTGTTAACTCAGAAATGGACTTTCTCGTGAAACTTGGGGTCATTATAGGGCCTCATTTGTTGTCTTGGGGAACTCTGGACCCACAAAACTGTTCACAGGAATCAATTTGAATGTGACTATTAGTAAGCCAAAAAAGGCATTTGAAAAGAATACGAGGAACTTTTTCCAAATGCCCTGGAGACTTGGGCTGGGATGCAAAGAAGGCATCTCTACTCCAAACTCCAAGAGAATCCTCTTGGGAAGAATGGGACAGGCATGGAGTTTCTGCCACCATGATGAACCCTGGGAGCATGTCTAAGAGGGAAACCCAGGAATTGGCTCCTACAAGAGCTACCTACCATCAGGAGTGGCAGGAACAAATATTAGGCTAAACAAAACTTGTGCCAGGAGGTATCTACTCCAGCATGATTCATTTTTAAGAGAAAAGTTATTCAGTTACCAATGGGCCTAATGTCCAGGACAAATATAATTAAACTTTTAATATATGCCATATTGAGGACAGTGAATACATTTTTCCTATCACATGTTGTAGGTTTAGAGACAGAAACTCTAAGAGGCTTAAATCTACTACTGATCCCCTAAAACACCTAGTCTACCGAAGTATATAGTCCAACGGAAGGAGGTTAATCTTGTTTCAGACTTCTAGTATGTTGGTTTGTGATCTGCTGCCAACAGTTACCATTCCGCATTTTCCTGGGGCCGTGCTCATTTGCTGGCATCTTTGTGGGGAACCACCACTCTCCATTCTTAGAACATATGATTTGGGTGGAGTTGACCACCAGTGGGCTGCCCCCGTCCCTGATCTGGCCACAGTATACTTCTTCCCCTCCATAAAGTGGTGGACTCAGGCGTGGGGAGGCCACCTAAGCCAGACCACTGAGACTCAGAGGATCAGACCCACTACTTAAGCAGAAGATATCTGCAAGAACACTTCTCTTCCTGAGAAGGCTAGCTGTCAGGGCAACATAAGTCTGAAGCTGCTGGTAACCTCCTTTGCCTCCACATACAGGGAGTCTGCCAACAGGGAGGATAATAGAGTCTGGAGCAGAAAGAAGAAGGGAGAAGCACAGTGTTTCTAATGACACAAGGGGGACCCTTGGATCCTGCCAAGACTGAGGCCATGTGTATCCTTGGATATCACAGACATTTGAACCAGTAAGTTTCTATCTTGTATAGGCTGGCTTGCTCTGGCTTGGTTTTCCTTCCTTCCTTCCTTCCTTCCTTCCTTCCTTCCTTCCTTCCTTCCTTTCTAACCCTTTATTTATTAGAGAGAGAGAGAGAGAGAGAGAGAGAGAATATGGGGGGAGGGACAGAGGGAGAAGCAGGCTCCCTGCTGAGCAAGGAGCCCAATGTGTAGCTCCATCCCAGGACCCTGAGATCATGAGCTGAAGGCAGATGCTTAACCGACTGAGCCACCCAGGCACCCCTGAGCTGGCTTTTCTTTCACATGAAAGCCTTAGAGTCTTTACTTACTTGACTGTATTTCTATTTACTTGGATTCAACAAACATTGGTTGAGGACCTACTGAGGGCCAGGCACTGCGCTACCTGCTTAGGCTACAAATATGAATGAAACACAGTTGCTAATCTCCTGAGAGTTCTGTGCTGGGTAGTAAACCTAACTTCTAGTGATTCTCTACAGGTTAGCAGGCCACACGCTATTTTGAAACCACAGACCCACAGATCTCTATCCTGACCAGAACAGCCTCACTGGATCAGAACAGTCATTTTGAAGGACAAGGAAAGGGAATAACATCCAATTGGTAAGCTTTTTTTTTTTTTTAAATCATAAAACTGGCAGTATATTTTTACAGACTAATAATTGAAGAAAAAAATTATCCTTGAAAAGCTATTCGATGAGAATCAGAATATCATCTAAAAACAGTATTCTAGAACATAATAGTAAATACTTTATTCGAAGCTTACTGTGCCAAAAATCACAATGAGAAAAATAAACTCTTACTAAATTTAGTTGAGTGTTAACAATGATAGGGATAAAAGAAATGAACACAGAGAAAGCCTGAAACGTGGCTATACAATAAGTTAGGAGTTCATTTGAATAGTTTTGTATTTAAAATAGTGTACTTTAATACCTTTTATCAATACTCATTTTCAACCCCAAAATACAGCAGAAAAGAGATTACCTTCTCTAAGAGATCGAATGTTACTTCGTGCATGGCATGACAGCACAGGTGTTCTGGAGGACACAGTATTGAAAAGCTGTAGGGCATTTACTTTCAGCAAGTGAAGAGTTGCATTTCCTCATGAGAATATAGCAACGCCTCCTGTAAAACTAGATGAGCACCCTAAGAGGAGTCAAAGTAGTGACCTTTTCCGAAGATCTTGGATAGGCCTCACTCACCAGTTAGAAATAAAAGTAACACTTTGTTACAAGTGTTTTCAGTAGGTCATAACAAAAAGATAAAGTAGTATTTGCATTTCACTTTTATAGAAATAAATCTGATAGGAATCTCGAGGCTGTCATGTAGAGCAAACCCTAAATAAAGCTGAGAAATAAGTGAAGTTTTGGGTTTTCACTTTCCTGAGCTCTCCATTGTGTTAAACTATTCTTCAGAGGCCATCTACCCCTCACCTCCATTAATCTGGAAGTTCGCCAAATTCTAAAGGTATGTCTCTCCTTTTGTCCAAGTACCAACAGGGAAGAATGAGTTGGCACAGAGCTTGAAAAGCAATTTTCTTACAGTGGGACAGGGCTAGGAAAACTTCAGTCAATTTTCAGGCAAGATGACAATATTGTACCAAACAGGAATTTTGGAATTCACCTCCCAATGACACACCGAAGGCAAGGTCAAGGAATCAGCCAAACCCATCTGAGCATGCAAAGCTATTAAGAAGGTGAGGAAACCTGTGCTCTGCATTGCTCTTTACTTTCCTTTTTCCACAGTCTTCTGGTAACAATTTCTTTAAAAGACCAAACCTTATCCAACCTGCCCTACACGAAAGAGATTTTTTCAGACTTTTTTCAAGTACTCTTTGTTCCAGGTACAGTTTTAAGAACAGCCAGCCAGACTCTGGGCCCCACAAGGAGGACCAGATGGAAACCAAGAACCTTTGTTAAAAGTCAGGGCAGATCCCTCTTGCCAGGTCTCAGGCCCTTGACACACATTATTAACCAGCACAGAGCAATCTCAAAAAATAATTCACAGCGAGGTGTTAATGATTAATAAAAAGCTTAACATGTTATGGCTCAAACACAAGCCAGTAATATATTTTAAAATAAAAAAGCAAGGGGATGGAATAGTATAATGAAATCTCAAATGTCTAGACAGCTTATAAAATTTTTAGACCAATAAGGCCCTCGAATCAATATAATTTCATAACATTGATTCCATCTGTCATAAAGGAAAGCTGGCTTTGCTAACAACTGGTAAATCACCCATATCAAGACATCTTTCCCAATTGTACCATCTGATACTCTTCCCCTATGTGTCATAATATCCACCTATGCATGTGGTAAGGTCCTCCTTACCGAGCGGATGCTAATAAATATTTGTGAAGGGACCATAGCGTGGGGTAAAAGGAATCCAGAATAAAGACAGCCTTCGAAGGATGAAAATCTAGGAAAAATACTAATAAGTAGAAAAAATACGTAGCTACCTATTGTTCTGTATCTTCTACATAATAGATGCTCTATTTTTTAAGAAAAATTAAAATAATACTTAACATGCCATTCAAAGAAATCACCAAAAAGTGGTATTAAGTAGAAGTAAAATTATTTGCTTTGTAAAACTAGTCAAAATCTGGCACATAAGGGTTATCTGATAAGGGCAAATTCAGCATTATTAATAAGTTTACCAAGAGTCTGAACTAACCAATACACAGCCTGAAGTCCATGTCATTTTTCCTTCAGGGGGCTGGGCCTGGATGGATCATCCAGAATTCAGGATATTCATGTTCAGC
The DNA here is from genome assembly GCF_002288905.1 of Enhydra lutris kenyoni. NCBI lineage: Eukaryota > Metazoa > Chordata > Mammalia > Carnivora > Mustelidae > Enhydra > Enhydra lutris. The sequence continues at coordinate 19,431,083 of NW_019154103.1, forward strand.
AAATTCAGTCTTGACCATTTAGGTTTGCCCTAAGCCAGTACCTGTATTTCCCAACATAGGAGGATGCACTCTTTAAGCAAAAGAAAAGCAGGTTATCACTGGAAAGGTAAGAACAATACAATGCTGAGAGGCCCAATAAAATTCTAAAAAGTCTCTCAGATGCAGAGAGAATTACAAAACAAATTCATTTAGATTTTAAATATCTTTTCCTTGAATATAAATTCTCAGGAGATGGGGACTTTTTTGCTCACCGAGTGAAGTACTTGATATGCTGGCAATATTCTCTTTACTCTTAACTCTTGAGGCTTTTACCTATCAAATGAACTCTGGAATATGACTTCTGTCCTCTTTAGATTCCAGAGTCTTTAAACTATAGATTGAAAATGTGTCTTAGTACAGAAAGAGTCAGAACTTGGACACCAGATTTAAGTCTAATTTTATAGTTGAGGATGGTAAGGACTGGCCTATGGTCACAAAGAAGCAGAAAATGAGAGCAGAAGACAAATCTACTGACCTTAACGAGGGAACTGTTTCTTACGCACCTATTCTGTGTCCCTGAATCCAACGATTCTTACTCATTACATTCTGCTGCAGGTTAATACCTCTGGCAGAAGACAATTTCTTTGTATCAATACTTCATCAGCTCAAAACAAGTCAAAAGTACTTTTGCATAAATTCCCATTTCCTGAGACATAAGTGACAGTAGCCTAGTCAGGATTATTTTTGAGACACTTGACAGTCTGCAATAAAAAAGGTTCTAAACCATGTTCAAATGTCCAAGGTTCTGACTAAAAAGATGAATCTCCTTTTTCATTTAAAAAATATATACAAGGCATAAATCTCCTATGGCTAATAAATCTTTGTTCAAGTGATGAGTTAAATTCCAATGGAAATGTCTACTGTCTATTCTGCACCTGTTCTTGTAGTAACTAGTGATGGTGGTTCCTTCTTAAAAGAAAGCAAGGAGTACACTAGAGCTACATGTTGATTATGAACTAAATTGGGGAAATGTGATCATGAAGGTGCATTCTTATCAGTGGCATGCTGAAAAACAAAGACTTGAACAAGTAGGAAGTACATAGTTGCACAAAGTTTTTATCAGAGCTTATGGGACAGACAACATGATGAAATTTGAGATCTTTTATTTCATATGAAGCCAAAATTATGTTTTCAGCTTAGTTTGTCATTGCTTATTCTCAGATGTTGCTCACATAGCTCACACTATCAAACCTTTTAGCAATTTCACACATTTTAACTTTGTGTTATACTTGTCAAATAAGGTGAGATTACCCAAAGACTGTTTTGATTTGGACAAAACTTATAACTTAAAACCATACATACAAAAGACACTGTTATTATTGTGGAAAGGGGCCTATTTCAACTGAGCTGAACAAGAAAAATCAATGAAATGGATTTTTCTAATAACAAGTAACTAATTTCCTATGTTAATTTTTAATCAGTTTTATAAGAATACCTTTTTTATGAAGCTTTCCTTCTCTTTCTCTTGTGGGTATAATATCTTTTTCCTTATCTATGTACCTTTTATGGCACTGATTACTCTCTAATTTGTTTTTCTAGCTATTTACGCATTTCCACACTATTTACTTATGCTAATAGACTCAAGCTCTGAGGAAGCATCCACATCTGATTTACCTTGATCTTTCCCATACTTCAGTACCTACTAGAATGCCAGGCATGTAGAAAGAACACAAAACATGTTTCAAAAGAAGCACACACAGCACAGAACACTGCCCACGGATTCCTCACTGTAATATCTTAAGGAAATAAAGCTCATTCGGGCATGTCAATACAGGTGAGGATATCATTTCTGTCCCTTTTATTACAAAGCAGTTACACTGAGGTGCTGCTGAACATTTTTCTAATAACTTAACTCTCCTCTGAATAATGCAAAGCCAGTTCTCAAGTTAACCTCAGTGGAACTGAACCTAGAATAAATGCCCAAACACTAGCATTTAAAAGCTATATAGATTTAATCACCTCATTAAACATTGTGCTTAAACTACTCCATAGCATTTCCTCTTCCACATGATGGAATGACATTTGAAAATCAGAATATTGTATTTTTAAAATGCTAGTTCCATCCATCACAACATAGCCTAAAGTCTAAAAACAATAAATAACTGGGGATAAACTTTAAAGCATTTTAAATTTTCTTTTGGAGGTCTAAATAAAGCCTAGCAACCACCTCTTCATTTATTTTACCCCCATAATTCCAATTTGTCATTTATATTTAAAAAAAAATCAGATGACAAAATATTATATTCCACCTAATCTGAGAAACGTAATTATTTTGTGTCATACCATTATTTATTGTTCTATTAAGAAATAAAAACATTGCCAGTTATTTCTAAAATGACAATTACAAGAAGCATTTTAATTTCTGGAATGTTAAGATATGAAATAAAAAGTTCATCTTAAAATCAAAAAGTCTGGTTCTCCCTCTCCTTCTGCTCCTTCCCACTGCTCATGCTCGCTCTCTCTCTCTCTTGCTTTCTCTCTCTCAAATAAAGAAAATATTAAAAAAAAAAAAGCAGCAGCAGCAGTTTTAAAAACTATCTGAGATACATGAAAGGCAATTATGTTTACTAATCTCAGAGCATGTGCTGGAGGTGCAGGGATCATTGGAAGATTCCTCCAGGAACAAAGGAGCTGGCAAGTGCCATTTTCCCTCTGAACACCCCAACCTAGATACATGGACACCTATGAAAACCAGTGCAGCACAAATGTTCATTACCTAGCTTGCTAGCACCATGTACCCTGATTCAGCATTCTCCTACAGACCTGCTCCCTCCTATATACGCTAGGCTGGAGCTCATCAAAGTGGTGACATAAGCCTGCCTGTGTGGGAGCAGCCCCGACAGGGGCCAGCACCACTCCAAAGTGACTCCTGCCCTGGGGAGAGGGGAAGATAACCATACACACCAATCCAACAACAGCCCCAGCAGTGGCCTGGGGGCAGACATCTGATCTGATTACAGGCCCTACACAATGACAAAAGTTTCTCATAGGATAGCACAAGGGAAGCATCCTGCAGTTTAGTGTTGCTTCATCTCAAGCAAATGCCTAATCTAACTCAACTCAAGGTGGCTCAAGATTGGCCTACTAACAAAATAGGAACAAAGCCCTCCTACAATAGGCAAAGAAAGCCATTGCTGATGACTGGACTGAAGGCAAAAGTGGCTCAGCCACAATAGTAGGGTACACACATCACAAACAGGAGATACCCTGAAGCTCCAGGTCCTGGTGAACAGGAGACATTGCACTGCAGAGCACTATAGGACCTCTTCTTCATAAGGCCACTACTTTCAAGATCAGAACATGTAGCTGACTTTCCTAATACATGGAAATAGACACAGAGACTTAGACAAAATGAGAAGTCAGAGGAATATGTCCTAAATGAAAAAACAACACATTACAGAAAGAGAACTAAATGAAACAGAGATAAGTAATACAGCTAAGAGAATTTAAAGTAATGGTTATAAAGAGATAACCTGGAGAAAAGAGTGAAGGACCTCAGTGGGACCCTTAGCAAGAAAAAGAAATAAACAAAAAAGCCCTATCAGAGATGAAGAACTCAATAACTGAAATTAAAAATACACTAGATGGAGTAAATAGTAGATTAGAAAAACAGAATGAATCAGTGTCTTGGAGGACAGAGTAATTGAAAGCAATAAAGCTGAATGGGAGAGAAAAAAATAATAAAAAATAAAAATAGACTTATGGAATTTGGTGATGACATCAACCATAATAAGATTTGCATTATAAGGATCCCAGAAGGAAAAGAGAGAAAAAAGGGGGGCACAACATTTATTTGAAGAAATAATAGCTGAACACTTCCCGTATCTGAGGAAGGAAACAGAAATCCAGATCCAGGAGACACAGAGGTCCATACCAAGACACAAAGCAATTAGAATGGCAAAAAGTAGTGATAAAGAGAGAATTTTAAAGGCAGCAAGAAAAGAGAAATTAGTCACATATAAGGGAAACCCCTGAAGGCTATCAGCTAATTTTTCAGCAGAAACTTTGCAGGCCAGAAGACAGAGGCATGATATGTGGAGCTATTCTTAGAAAGTATATTTTAAGCCCTGAGGGGTGACTGTGGAAGCAGCTGAAATGTCAGTGGTGTTCCTATTCTCAGGCTATTGAATTTAATATCCTTGTACAAACAGGATGCCATGATTCCCTGGGGCAAGGCACAGGTTAAGAGCTAAGAAAGAATGTAACCCTCAGTCCCCCTTCCTGCAGCTGGTGATTGCTAGCACAAACATCCCACTCCTCCCTTATCCCATGACTGCCTCCCTGCATGCCAGTGCATAGGGGAGATGGAAGGCTGCTTTTCAGCTTCAAGATAGTTACCATCCCTTTGTACTCCTTTCCCACACTTTGATGCATCTGTCCTTTCTTTTCTGATAAAGTAAATAAAATAAAAACTACGTGCAAAATCCAGCTGCTGCTGCTCTCTCCCTTCCAGAAGCAGTTCTGCACGGCTGCTCAGATTGGTGTCTGAAAACTTTATTTCAGTGTGTGACAACACGATATATTTAAAATGCTGAAAGAAGTAAACCCGCAACCAAAAATAGTCTGTACCAGCGGTACTACTCAGAAGAGAAGGAGAGATAAAGAATTTCCCAGACAAACAAAAGCTAAGAAATTCATGACCACTAAACCAGCCCTACAAGACATGTTAAAGGAAAGAAACTCTCTGAGTGGAAAGGAAAGACCATAAGTAAGAGTAAGAAAAGTGGGAAGCTCAAAAGCAGTAAAATTAAGTATACTATAAAAATCAGTCAAGGGAGTCACCAAATAAAAGGATTAAGTTATGATACAATATACTAAAATGTAGGGAGGGAGAGGAGTATCAAATGGGTTCAAATTTAAATGACATCAACTTAACCTAGACTGTTACATGCACTGGATGTTATGTACAAACCTAATGGTAACCACAAATCAAAAACTGGTAAGAGAGGCAAAAAATAAAGACCAAAGAATCCAAATATATCACTAAAGAAAACGAGCAAACTGTGAGAAAAGAGCAAGAAAAGAAAGGAACAGCATAAGATAACATAACAATCATAAGACAAGTAATGAAATGGCAATAAGTATATACCTACCAATAATTACTTTGTATGTAAATGGGTTAAATGCTCCACCAAAGGATATAGGGAAACAGAATTGATTAAAAAAAGCAAGACCCATCTATATCCTGCCTCCAGATTTTAGACCTGGTCTGAAGTCAGATGCACAATGAAAGCAAAAGAATGGAAAACCATTTATCATGCAAATGGAATTGAAAAGAAAGCCAGGATAGCAATATTTCTATTGGACAAAACAGACTCTAAGACAAAGACTGTAACAAGAGACAAAGAAGGACACTATATAATCATAAAGGGAACAAGTGAACAAGAAGATATAACAATTTTAAATATTTATGTCCCCAACATGGGAGCACCCAAATACATAAAACACCTATTAAGATAAAGTGTGTCATTGATAGTAATACAATAATAGTAGGGGACTTTAACACCTCCCTTACAGCAACAGATAGATCACCCAAAAAGAAAATCAACAACGAAACAATGGCTTTGAATAAAACATTGGGCCAGATGAGTCTAACAGATACATTCGGAACATTTCATCCTAAAACAGCAGAATACACGTTCTTTTCAGGTGCATATGTAATATCCTCCAGAACAGATCACATATTAGGTGACAAAACAAATCTCGCAAATTCAAAAAGAATGAAGTCATACCATGCATCTTTTCTGACATAACACTAATGAAACTAGAACTCAACCACAGGAAAAAATCCAGAAAGAAAGTAAATACATGGAATGCAAACAATGCAAACAATGAATAGATCAATGAATAGGTCAACTAAGAAATCAAAGAAGAAATAAAAAAATACATGGAGACAAATGGAAACAAAAACACAATGGTCCAAAATCTTTGGGGTGCAGTGAAGTTTGTACTAATACAGACCTACCTCAACAAGTAAGAAAATGAACAACCCAATCTTACACCCAAAGGAGCTAGAAAAAGAACAAACAAAGCTCAAAGCCAGTAGAAAAGAGAAATAGCAAAGGTTAAAGCAAAAATAAAAAAGAAATGAAAAAAACAATAGAACATCAATGAAATCAGGAGCTGGTTCTTTGAAAAGATCAACAAAACTTATAGACCTCAAGCCAGACTCACAGAGAGAGTGAGAGAGAAAAAATACTCAAATGAACAAAATTGGAAATGAAAGAGGAGAAATAATAACCAAAACCACAGAAATACAATCATAAGAGAATACTATGAAAAAATTATCTGCCAACAAATTGGACAACATAGAAGAAATAAATTCCTAGAAACATAAAATCTCCCTAAACCAAATCAGGAAGAAACAGAAAATTTGAACATATCAATTACCAGGAATGAAATTGAATCATTAAACAAAAAACTTCCAATAAACAAATATCCAGGGCCAGATATCTTCGGAAGTAAATTCTACCAAATACATAAAGAGTGATTAATATCTATTCTTCTCAAACTATTCAAAAGAATAAAAAAGGAAGGGAAATTCCCAAACTTATTCTATGAGGCCAGCATTACCCTGATTCTAAAACCAGATAAAGATACCACAGAAAAGAGAACTACAGGCCTGAACATTTATGTTCAGAAGAATCTATGAATCTATGTTCCGAAGAACATAGATGCAAAAATCCTCAACAAAATACTAGCAATCCAAAGCCAACAATATATTAAAAATATCATTCACCACAATCAAGTGGGATTTATTCTTGGTATCCAAGGGTGGTTCAATATTCACAGATCAATCAGTGTAATGTATTACATCAACCAGAGAAAGGATGAAGACCACATGATCATTTTAAAACATGCAGAGAAAGCATTTGACAAAGTTCAATATCTATTCATGATACAAACCCTCAGCAAAGTAGGGTTAGAGGGAACAGACCTCAACATAATAAAGGCCATATACGAAAAGCCCACTGCTAACAACATACTCAATGGTGAAAAACTGAGAGCTTTTCCCGTAAGATCAGAAACAAGACAAGGATGCTCACTCTCACCACTTTTATTCAACATAGTACTGGAAGTTCTAGCCACAGAAATTAGATAAGAAAAAGAAATAAGAGGCATCCAAAATGGTAAGGAAGAAGTAAAACTCACTATTTGCAGATGATATTATACTATATATAGAAAACCTTAAGGACTCCACCAAAAATCTACTAGGATTGTCAAACAAATTCAATAAGTTCACAGGATACAAAATCAATATGTAGAAATCCATTCCATTTCTATGTACTAATAATGAAGCTGCAGAAAAAGAAATTAAGAAAATAATCTCATTTACAATTGCACCAAAAAGAATGAAATACCTAGGAATAAATTTAACCAGGGAGGTGAAAGTCCCATACTCTGTTAAGCTGTAAAACACTGATGAAAGAAATTGAAGATAACACACACACACAAATGGAAAGATGTTCCATGCTCATGGATTGGAAGAATAAATATTGTTAAAATGTCCATACTACCTAAAACTTTACAGATTTAATGCAATGCCTATCAAAATAGCAACTGTATTTTTCATGGAACTAGAACAAACAATTCTAAAATTTGTTTGGAACCTGAGAGGACCTTAAATAGCCAAAGCAGACTTGGGGCCGGGCAGATAAAACCCAAAACCAGAGATATCACAATCCCAAATTTCAAAATATACTACAAAGCTGTAGTAATCAAAAGAGTATGGTACTGGTACAAAAATAGACATATAGATCAACAGAACAGAATAGAGAACCCACAAATAAACCCACAATTATATGGTCAATTAATCTTTAGCAAAGGAGGAAAAAATGTGCAATGGGAAAAAAGACAGTCTTGACACTGCCTGCACATTTGAGTCTCCACTATAACTTTTTTCACCAGCCCACTTCATTCTAACCCTACCTCAGCAGAGAGTATGCCAACCTAAGCCCTCCCTTGGGGTTAGGTGTCCACCTACATGGGTATACTGCTCTGCATGTCCCTGGAAGCTCAGCAAGGACCCCAGCTTGACTTCTTTTGCCTTGTTGCAATGGCATCCACCATGGCAGTGGGAGGATGGCCACTGGTAGACACCATGCCACCTGACTGTACTACTTTCCTCTAAGTCTATCCAGGTCTTAGCCAGGCGGGGGTCCAGCATGGATGTCTTCCTATAATGTCATCAGCATCCCCAGGTCTGCCCGTGAGGTCACACCCTCACTGCCAATGCCATGGGGTCAGGGAGTATTTGCCTTTGACAGATGGGGTTGGATTCCTTCAGGAATAGTGTGTTTCCCCCTCCTTCCTGCCATGGAATTCAGTGATCAAGCTCTTGGGAGACTATCTAGAAGGGATCGTGCATTTATTAATCCCATCAAGCATTTGGAGAATCCCTTTGCCAAAAGCAATTGAATACATAGTTCTATTAAAGCACTTGAAGACAACCCTTCCAAAAAAAAAAAAAATTATACAAGTCAACACCCAAAACCCAAATAATCCAATTAAAAAATGGGCAGAAGACATGAATAGGCATTTCTCCAAAGAACACATACTGAGGGCCAACAGGCATATGAAAAGATGCTCACCATCATTCAATATAAGGGAAATGGAAATCAGAACCACAATGAGATATTACCTCACACCTGTTGGAATGGTTAAAATCAAACCATAAGAAACAAGTGTTGGCAAGGATGCAGAGAAAAAGGAACCCTCATTATCTGTTGGTGAGAGTGCAAACTGTTGCAGCCAATGTAGAAGACAGTACAGAGGTTCCTCAAATAATTAAAAGTAGATTTACCACATAATCCAGGGGTGCCTGAGGGGCTTAGTTGGTTAAGCATCCGACTCTTGATTTCAGCTCAGGTCATGATTTCAAGGTCATGAACTTGACCCCCCACGTTGGGCTCCACACTCAGCATGGAGTCTGCTTGGGGTGATCTCTCTCCCACTCCCTCTGTCCCTCCTCCTGCTCATGCTTTCTCTCTCTCATAAATAAATAAATCTTAAAAAAAAAAAAAAAGAATTATCACATGATCCAGTAATTCCACTCCTGGCTATTATATGTATGTGTGTGTATATATATATATATATCACCAACCCATAAAAAAGAATGAAATCTTGCCATTTGCAACAACATGAATGAATCTATAGAGTATAATGCTATATGAAATAAGTCAGTCAAAGACATATACCATGTGATTTCACTCATATGGGGAATTTAAGAAACGAAACAAATGAACAAAGAAAAGGAGATAAACCAAGACAGAATTAACTATTAACTATAAAAAATGAAGTGATGGTTACCAGAGCGGAGGTAGGCGGGGAAATGAGTGAAACAGGTGAAGGCGACTAAGAGTACACTTACCTTGATGAGCACTGAGTTATGTATAGAATTGTTGAATCACTCTATTGTACACCTGAAACTAATACAACACCGTGTGTTAACTATACTGGGATTACAATTCAAAAATAACTAAAATCATTAAAATAGGCTTTCCTCTTTGAACTATTGAAGGAATAGAATATAACATATAAAGAATTTGATTTTTCTAATTTACTGGTTTAGAAAAAAAACCTGAACAAGATTTATGAGTTTAGACTAACTGTAGGCTTCACCCAAATTTAGAGATCACTGAGGATTCATAATGTGTATTTCCGAAGAGAAAATACCTTTCTTTTAAGAGATGACATCTATCTTGGGATTTGCAAGAAAAACACCCACCTCTTTGCCTATGAAATGTTTGTCATGCCCTAAAGACATCATCGAGCTTCTTCAGAGAGGTAGAATTTACCATGCAGGACAAGATCACACTTTTACTTTCCAGGAAAGCATTCGGATTGTAACAAGATCTCATTTGTTTGGATAAAGCCATGTAACAACATACAAATAAAGGTATTCTGAGACATTCTTGGATGTCTAAATGCATAGTGGAAAAAAGATTTGGTCACATACACAAATGTCAGAATTTGTGTGTATCTATCCTGTTTGTGTACCCAACCTGGAGCCCAAGAGACCCACAGAGGCTCTGGGCTTTATCCATCTAGCAGTTACTCATATGGTGCAGCTTAGGATCCCAGATTAATGAAGGCTGATGATGAATTTTTACTTTTACTTTTGAGTTTTCACCCAACTGCCTCTAGCTGACTGGCATTCTCTGCTTCAGAAACTTTTCAAATTTGAACCATAGGTGGGTGTGGTAGATAAAGATGAGTGAACTGACAGATTTGTGTGGGAAAGCACACATTATCTGTCAGAGTATTTTATAAAATGGAAAAAGGCACTTTATAAAATGGGAAAATCTGATCCCAAAATGTATAGATTAAACAAAGGACTCGAAAATGATGCTTTAAAACTTTCCTTTTACCTTAAAAACTAGCTCAGCTTTTGATTCCCAGTCCCCTCCTGACAGTGTGCTATGATATTGTGACCAAGCAACTATGTGGGTAGCTGCCTGGAACATGCATGTACAAAAGAAAGGCAGATTCCATGTTACATGCGTGAGCTCTCTTACCACAGCACTTCTATAGGCTTTCAGAATCTCTCCACAGATTGACCATGGGAATCCAAAATAACACTTCAAAGAGAATATGGTTCCATTTTCACTGAATACAGATATGTACTTTCCATGGCCTTTCTGTCATTAATTGAGAGTTGAGATATTGTGGGATGGGGGTTTTGCAGGAATGGGTAGTGGAAAGACTTAACGGTTTTGTCTTGGCCAATGTTCAGTTTCAGATCCCTATCAGAAATCAAAGTACAGATGCTGGGTAGGATATTGACTCTGCTAAGTCTAGAGCTCATGGGAGAAGGCCAACCTAGAGATATTCATTTGAAAGTCAGCAGTATGCAATGATGGTAGGGTGTGAGAGAGGAAGAGGGCTGAGGACAGAACTCTAGGGAACTACAACCTTTAAAGGGCTTATGGAGGAGGAAGAGGCAGCAAATGCAACTCAGAGAGAATAGCCAAGAAAGCAAGAAATGAAAATTAATTAATTAAAATAAACTTGAAAACTCTGCATAGTTCAGAGGCCTAGAGATGAAGTGGTTCATGAAGGATATTATTAATAATGTTAAGGGCTGCTGAGATGGGAAGTAAGCTATGGATAATAGTGAATGTTCTGAGAAGAAATCCTGAACCAGGAAGCTCAGTTTCAAATCCTGGTTCCACCACTTACCAAAAGTGAGACCTTTATCAAGTTATTTAACCTTCAGGTGTCCTCATTTATAAAATGGGTGTTCTAATAGTACCTACCTTATACAGGTGGTTGTAAGAATTAAATGAGTTAGTATCTATTAACCACTTAAAATAGTGCCTGAAGCATCATAAACTATAGAGTTCCTTTACTATTATCACCACCACCATCATTAGCATTACTTCTGATGCTGCAAAGATGTTGACCTTGATGGAAGCCATTATGAGGAGTAGTAAGAATGAAAACCTGCTTAAATAGGATCAAAAAATGATGAGATGAAGAAAAGCATAAAACAAAACAAAAAAACCACTTTAAGGTGTGAAGGGAATGGGAGAGTACTTGGAAGATGACAAGGGCTGGAAGAGAAGTTTTTGCTTCTTTAATTATAAATGTGTGACATGAATGCTTGTTTACATGCCAAATGGGAATTATCCAGTAAAAAGGAAAAAAAAAAAAATCCAGAAACAGGAGAGAAGAGAGATGACTGCAAGAAATGGGCCTCTGAGCTGTGGATGGGAGCCAGGGCCCTGAGGGCAGATGTGGCCTTAGATAGAGCAGGAATATGACTGCCATTCTATAAGGCTACTGGCCAAGGTCAATAGATTTTGGTAGTGGAAGAAGAAGTACAAGTTGCCCAATTCTGTTTATTTTCTCTATATTTGGAGAAATATCTAACTAAGTAAGAGAACTTGCAGAAGATTTGGGAGGAAAGAGCTAAGAGAGAAAACTTTATCCCAGAGGAGGTGACTTTATTTGAGAGAGAAAGAAGTATCACCCTGAAGAGCTAAGCACCTACTTCTAATCTGTAATTATAAATCTGTAGCCAGTCGAGTCTGTGTTATTCCAAATACCCTTTCAAAAGCACTTCCAGTGTTTCATAAAAAGAAAATACATATTCCTCCTGTATCCTCTGTGTATTCAACAGTTGCATTTTAATATAATTTGTTAAAAAATTACTATTTAACTTATATATTGACTTAAGAATCTGAGTATTTCTTTACTGCATATAAATTTTTTTTATTCAGTGAGAATATTTATTTTCATCCTGGAAGGTGAGAATTCCAAAGATGATGACTTTTTGAAGTCATCAATAAATTAACACTAGAGGCATATCCATACTGAGAATGTATGTTAAGCCAGCAGTAACTGGGTATCTGTTAGGTATTAGGTTCTGAAATGCAGTACTTCCTTGTTTGAATTCAAGAGATCCTAGAACTGCATTCTGATTTGCTTTCCCTTTATTTTATTTTTTTTTTTTAAGATTTTACTTATTTATTTGAGAGAGAGAGAGAGCATGAGAGGAGAGAGGTCAGTGGGAGAAGCAGACTTCCTGCCGAGCAGGGAGCCCAATGTGGGACTCGATCCCGGGACTCCAGGATCATGACCTGAGCCAAAGGCAGTCACTTAACCAATTGAGCCACCCAGGCACCCCTGATTTGCTTTCCCTTTAAAATGACCCTTCAATATTTGCAACCCTTAATCATTCCATCATTATCAATTATAATGCATACACTGAAATTATTCTTCTAGTTTTTATAAGAAAGCAAAAGCATAATCCCTATATTTGTAGAAATTACACTCTGCATTATTTTCCATAAATATATGATTTTGCTATCCTGGATTTTGTGATGATTAAACCACTTAGTCAAATTATCTAATAAAATCTAAAGAGTTAAGACCGTAAAGATATTTATCCCAATTTTTTCCAACTCTGCTGCCACCTTTTGCATGTCTTTTTATTTTGTTTTATTAGAACTTAAAAGTGCTTCCATATGCATATTAAAGGTATCACTTCACCTAGAACAGGTTATAGTTAACTCATAAGATCTTTCTTTGAATATCCTTCAGGGATCAGCAATCAAGAATCTGAATGAATTGATTTTTTATCCTTGAAAAGCAAAATGTTCTAAAAGGTTAAGTAATTTTTAACACTGAATTGCATATAAACATTAGGATGTGTATGTTTTGTGTGGAAGGGAGGGGAGTAATGATCAACTACTGAGAAATCATTCTAATGTGCAATTTTGAATTCTGTCCCTTCCAATCTAACTGCTTACTTAACTGATGTAGTTACCTTTTTAAGGTGTTCAAATGACTCAAGAATTGTTATGGGCTGAATTGAGTTCTCCCAAAATTCCTATGTTTAAGTCCTAACCTCCAAGGTGATGGTATTTGGAAATGGGGCCTTTAGGTAGGCAATTATGATTAAATGAAATAATAAATGTGGAACCCTAATTCAAGGTTAGTGGTGTCCCTTTAGGCAGATGAAGAGACACCAGAAAGCTCTCTCTCTCTTTGAACGCCCAGAGGAAAGACCATATAAATACACAGCAAGGAGACTCTTCTTTAAGTCAGAAGAGAGTTCCTACCAGAAACCAAAATGTGCTGACACTTTCCTCTCAGACTTCAGGTCTGTAGAAGTGTAACAAAATAAATTTCTGTCCTTACATCTACCTAGTCTGTGGTATTTGGTTATGGCAGCCCAAGCAGACTAATGAAGTATATATGTGTTTACTTCCAAGTAGATCCAATTGTCTGTTCTTATGAAACAATTTTAAACATATAAATTGTTATATTGAAAAAAGAGTAATAATATCAAAATACAACTCTCTGCAATTAACTAATTAACCCGTGCTACCACCTGAGTCTCAGTGCCTTTGTCCTATTGACCCAGAATTTGATAGCTCCAGTTCTTCATCTGGCTGTCCCTTCATCTTTTAAATATCAACTCAAAGGGGTGCCTGGGTGGCTCTGTCATTAAGTGTCTGACTTAAGCTCAGTTCCTGATCTCAGAGTCCTGGGATCGGGCTCCCTACTGGGCTGGGAGCCTGCTTCTCCCCCTCCCACTCCCCCTGCTTGTGTCCCTTTCTCACTATGTTTCTCTTTGTCAAATAAGTAAATAAAATGTTAAATAAATAAATAAATATCAACTCAAAGTTTGCCAATTCAAGAAGGCTTTCTCATCCATCTAAGTTTTCCTTACCTCCGTACAATGACACAATGAAATCAGATTGTCCTGCTTTACTCCTCACACTCATTGTTTATTGTTTATTATTTTTTATTGTTTTTCTTAATGAAAATTAATTAAAAAAACTTAATAAAAAGTAAACTGAGGACAGTCATATTGTGTTATTGACTGGTGTATCCCCAGGGTTTAAAATAGCAATCAGCACATAGTAGGTGCTCAATCAACTCTGAATGAGTAAATGAATAAAACCATGTATATAAAGTAAACTTGCCTTGAAGTTAGTGTTCACAGCTTATCCGTTCTGGAAAGACTGATTCAATTTACTCATTCTGCACTGATCTAACCATGCATACTAAGTGTCTAATTATCCAAAAATCGTCTTTATCTTTTATGCCAACAAATCTTCAACTACTCTCCAGATTACTTAAAAACCGTATGCATCCTTCAATTCTTTATCTTTAAAATTATATTGAACATCCAAAACCTCAGGATAGAAATACCCAGACTGCCCAGAGGCAGTAGACATGTACAATTTAAGTCCAAAGATTGAAGCATGATATCTGAGGGGAACCAGAGCCACTAAGTGATGCTGGAACTGAAAATGGGAAGCAGAGAGTGGAGCAAGACAAAGCTGGAGAGATGGAGAGCAGGCAGATGGTTGGCACTCCTATACATCTTGTTATAGAGGGCTTGGACTTAACCAGGTGATAACTGAAAGGCATTGGAGGGCTAAAACAGGGAAATGACACAATTGGATAAGCTTAGATAATTCATTCTGGTGCCTATGCAAGGACTGGTTTGAGGAGGAAAAGGCTGGTCAGGTAGGAAAAAGTATGGCTAGCAGTGAGCTCTCCGCACTTATCTAAAGCTCCATGACAAGCACCCACAGCTAGTTATGATGGATGGTTCAAACCACAAGTGTGGATGAGTGCTGTGGAAAATATTCTGGCAGTTCTTCAAACCATTACTCAAATGGTTAAATATAGAGTTACTGTATGACCCAGCAATTCCGCTCCTAGGAATTTCACTCAAGAAGAAGGGAAAACATGTATCCATACAAAAACTGGTACATGAATGTTTACAGCAGCATTATTCATAATAGCGAAGTAGTAGAAACTCACATGTCCATCAGCTAGTGAATGGATAAAATGTGGTATATCCATAGAATGGAATATCATTTAGCAGAGGAAGTAAAGTACTAACACATGTTATACCATGGATGAATCTTGAAAACGTTATGCTAAGAGAAACAAGTCAGTCACGGAGGACTACATGTTGCTTAATTCCATTGATATGAAATATCCAGAGTAGGCAAATCTGCAGAGGCAGAAAGTAGATTAGCAGTTATCTATGCCAGAGTGGGGGCGGGGGGTAGTGCTTGGGAAGGGGAGAAGTAAGAAGGATGGAGAAACCAGAGGTGATGACTAAGGGGCACAGGATTTCTTTTTGGGTTAATTAAAATGTTCTGAAATTGATCATGTAACAAATGCACAATTTTGTGATTACATTTAAAGGTATGGAATTATATCCTTTAAATATATGTATGAATTGTGTGGTATAGGACATATATCTCAATAAAGCTGTTTAAAAAGAAACAGTAAGAGCTCCCACAATACAAACATTGTTAGATGGCCCTACAGGGGCCACCTGGAAAACCCTATCAGAAGTCAAGGGTGAAAATGTCTAAAAAAATGACGGCTCATGTTTATACTATTGGGATTACAAAATTATATCCATATTATAAAGCATTATAAGGAAAATAAAGTGTCCAGTTTCTTCCAGAGATCAAAGAAATCCTCTTTACTAAAACATGTAAGGTTAGCATAAATACTAGTTTAGGGACATCTTAGAGGAGAGACAGCATTGGGTAGAAAGGACCAGTTACAGGCCTTGTATTTTTCAGCTCACAACTTAAACGTTTCATGGTTCTCACCTAGTGCTTCAAATCCCTGTAACTCAATAAACTCACTTACTGCAATGTGTTTTCTTAGATGGCTCATCACAGTTGTCTTACTTAACTCTATCGGTAACAGTTACCTAAGTTACAAAATAAAAGGCACAAAGCATACTGGGATCTCTAATCTTTTTGTGGGGAAAAGTGTGTTTTCCCCCCAGACAGTCTGCGATAACTGATCTGGGATGGGCCATAAGCAAAGCATAGGTGCTTTGTTTCCACCGGGAAGAGACTTTTTGGCTCGGTACCAGGAAATAGAATTGAAGGGTACAAATTATTCATTCAATAAATTATTAGGGTGCCTGGGTGGCTCAGTCAGTTAAGCATCCAGCTCTTGATTTTAGCTCAGGTTATGATCTCAGGGTCCCAGGATCAAGCTCTGCACTCAGTGGGGAGTCTGCTTGAGGTTTTTCCTCTCCCTCTGCCCCCACTCCCAATCATACTTTCTCTCTCTCAAATAAATATATAAATCTTTTTAAAAAATTAAAAAATAAATTATTATCTTTAAACTTGTTTGAGGAAAATTCTGGATTTGTTTGTTCCTCTTGTTACTACTGTTTTGTTTTAATTGTAATTATTTCCAATGTTCACTCTATATTCAACCCACTCTGGCAAACTACTGGTAGACAAAATTTGTGTCAATTATTTCCCTTTCCCTTGCTGAAATGGTCTCATGTTCTCTGGGGATAACAGAGGAACAAATAGAGCTGCTTTTCCAAATCTTGATGTTGTCAGAGTCGCCTCTGAAAATAAGGAAGGAAACCCTGCCCTTCTCCTACCACTTCTGCTTAACTCTCAGATCTAAGACACTGCAATCAGAAGAGAGAAAGGCCAAGGCCTACCATTTGAGAGACAGAGTTATTAATAAGCTGACTGAGCTCCAGAAAATGTGATTTAGGGAATGGGTTTGACTCAATGGATCTATTTCTATTCGTGTGACTCAGTTTTGATGCTGAGGGCTTTTCCCTTACTCACTGGATCAAAGAACTTTAAGAGTTGTTAGTATAACCCTAAAACTTGACTACTTAGTGGCCAAGGTTGTGATAATGAAATGGAATTTTAGACAAGGACCTCAAGTAGGGTCAGGCTTTTTAATGATAAAGATAAAATTAAAAAGCAATCTCATTATTTACTATGATTTAGGTCTCATTTACAATTTTATAATGGTAGGTACATTGGTCTAGGTACATTCCTAATCCCCTTACTCTGCTCTACTTTTTCTTTTTTTATCATAGTAATTATCACTTCTAACATACTATACAACTTACTTAACTTCTTTTACTTTTGATTGTCTATCTATACCACCCTAAAATGTAAATTCTTTTAGGGCAAGGATTTCTGCCTTTTTTATTCACTGATGTATCCCAAGCACTTGGAATAAAACTGGTCTCATAGTATACATTCAATAAAGAATGGTTGGGGCACCTGCGTAGCTCAGTTGGTTGAACGTCCAACTCTTGCTGTGGGCTCAGGTCATAGTCTCAAGGTTGTGAGATCCAGCCCCATATCTGGTTCTGTGCTCAGCGGGGAGTCTGCTTGAGATTCTCTTTCTTCCTTTCCCTCCCCCTACTCATGCTCACTTTCTCTCTCTCAAATAAATAAATAAATATTTAAAAAAAAAAAAGAATGGTTGGATGAGTGAATGAATGAATGAATGAATATATATGAGTTTCATTAGGGGCAAGTTAATTTTTGTAAGTATGCATTCCAGAATTCATAACTTTATGTATAAGTATACAGGCTCTAAAATATCCTACAGGGCTCTATCCTCATTCCAGTTATGCCATTACTCAAAAAACATTTAGAATTTCTTAAGCTGTGGTTTATGAGCCACACAAGAAGTTACTCTTGTTACCTTATATTTTATTTTTCAATATAATTATACTTTTTCAGTGCAATCATCTATTTACTTTATTAAACCCTGTTCTAAATGACTTTTAGTTTTTGTCTCCAAGTGAGATTCTACCTGAAAGGATGAAGATTTGTGACAAATCCACAGACAATTAACAACAACATCTCTCACCGCACCATCAGCAGAATGGAAGAACAAGAACCCTAGGAACAGCCTATCCTGCTATTAATGTCAGTAGAGACTGCATAAAACATTTTGGGCAGGACACATAACTCTTGCTCCTAAGAGGCATTTGGATGATTACATTTGACAGCATGTTTGTTCTTTTATATCTATGAGTTCTGCGGTCTTTTGCTGATTTAATTGAATTTCTAAATTAAGTACTCTGAGCTGACGTTAAGTACAAAAGAAGCAAAGCCATGAAAAATTAGCAAAGTGATACTTCTTTACAAGGTATTTCATGGGACTACCTTTTGTAAACAATTCCCCCCCCCAATACAAATAGTTATTATGCTCTTAATGGAGAAAACTCAAAAGTTACAGACAAAAAACCAGAATAGTGTCTCAATGGAATTTCTCTGCGTCCAAGGAGTAAGTGCAAGGAAGGCCTGATGACCATGGACTTGGGCCTCATCTCAGACCACACTCCAGAGCTCTGCTCACCAGGCACAAAGCCTTCCTTGCTGACTGCTCTGTGCTCCTGCTGTCTCAGCACCCTTGCAAAAAGGCTCTCTTTTCTGCCAGGTGTGCTTTTCCCCTTCGTCCCTTCCTTCATCTGGTGGGACCGCCTGATCAAGTAAATCCCCAGCTCTAACACTGCTTCCGCAATGCAGCCTTACATTACTCCCACAAGGGTTAGGACCCTTGTGTTTTGGCTTTGAAGCACTGATCACAGTAGCTGGTTATGTCCTGGGAGGCTGGGATTCACACCTGTCTCCACAATTACCAAAGTACAGGGGGCAGGGGCAGGGCTGTTCTGCTCACGGTAGTCCCTCCAGGGCTCCCTTCTGAGCCCAGGCAAGCAGGTGCTCCATAAACACATTCGTTCATTCTGCACACACTCATTAAGTAGAGAATGCCTGACAGAAATCAGGTGAGCTGCTAGGAAAAGTGGGCATAAATGTTTCTGGATTCCAATCAAGGTCTGACTTATATGAAAATCATCCCACTTAATTATTCTAAGGAAGTCATGAGCTGATTTAAGATTTGATTATGTGTATTAAGCTTCTTATAAGAGACAATAAGAAATGTCCATTAGAATAATATATTTGTAACTTCTGCAAAACAGTAGTCAAAAATCTACTGTCTGCAACTAAGATCCATGTACTAAATTTCTCCAAAGGGGGGGGTGCTGGATTTGTTCTTTGGGTGAATTTGTGTGCTTCCTACTTGAATAAGAATTGTATAAACTGAAAATGTTTTACATTTTCTAGGCTACCCAGGAGGTCAGACTGAAGTTGAGCTCCCAATAATAATAATTAGTACATTCTGGGCATTTACTTTTCATCTGTTTCTCTTTCTACCAAATTTATTTTCATTCTACTCTTGTTTTTAATTACCTGCAAAATGCTTCAATTCTGTTCTGTAAATAGGTGAAATTATAAATAATAAGTAAATAATTTTTAGATAATCAAGTTTTCCAATGTCAAGTGTTTTAATAATTTTAGTATATGCCTTTTGATGCTGTTTTTCATATCTTGAGTTATTAAATATTATTCCATTAAAAGCACTTAAAGACTTAATCTAGTTTCAACTCTATATATACATCTATCTATGATCTCATGGTATAAGTGATATTATGTGTTAGAGTGGCATGCATTTTTTAAATAATAATAAATTATTATTTGTGAAACAAGCCTCCCCAACTTCGTAATTTTAAAACAACAATTGCCCTACTAGCTCAAAACTCAGTGGGTTGGCAGTTTGCACTGGGTTCAGCTAGACAGTTCTTCTGTGGGACTCATTCAAGCCACTGCTATTATGCAGGATTTCAGCTGGGACTAGAGATTCCAAAATGATCTCATCTCATACATTGGTGCTGGCTGTTAGCTGGGCCACAGATCTCCAGCAGACTAGACAGGGTTTCCTCACACAGCAGATGGATTCCAAAAGCAGCAAGAAAAAGACAACCCCCCAGTGCTTTTCAAGGCTCTGCGAGCAGCACTTTGCTAATATCATAGTCATCAAAGCAAATCACATTGTCAAGTCAAAGCAAATCACATGGTCAAGTCAAAGCAAATCACATGGTCAAGCTCAAAGTCAGAGTGGGGCACTGAGAAAGGGAGGTGTGATTAATTGGAAACTATCACGGTAACAATTTACTACAGAATATAATTAATTAAAGTAATCTTTCTTCTCAGTTTTCAAAATACCATTGGGGCTACTGTCTTTGACTAAATAGCAAGCATTCTATAAGACAGCAATTGTCATTTATTATAACCTCGATGTTACATTGTTTTTCTGGGATCTTAATTCACTTTTGCCTGATGGCAAAGGCAATATCCTTTTTTTCTCCCTCAAGTTATAAAAAAGGTTATACTCAGACACTGAGGGATGTGAAAATCAATATTTCATTAGATCAAGCATAGTTCCAATACCAGTGTGGAGAAATAAAATGAAGAAAAAATTATGTTTGAAGAACAAATACGAACAGTTTCTATAACTATGAAAAAATAGAGTCAATAATAATACATATTCTCAACTTTTCAGTCAGGGGTCATAAATACCAAAAGATCACACAGAAAGAAAGGAAAATATATAGCAAGTTGGTAAGCTGAGAATATTAATAACAATTATGGCTTAATGTTTATAATTTGAGTTCAAAAAATCCTGTGAAATGAACAAGTTATCAAGCCAAATGAAATATCACTGGGTTCAGTGAACATTATAGTATTCTGGTTCAATAAACCAAGAAAAAATTATAGCCTTGTTTATTGTTTCAAACCAATTTACTAAACATTTTCTATTTCAGAAAATAAACATATTAAGCATCAGGTTTTAGCATCCACTTGGAAGTTTGCAGTTAGACTGGATTTCAGTGTAATTGAAGTAGGTTTCAAAAATCTGTCCCTAAACTACTTTATTGTCCTAAAACACTTGATTCTTTCATATATATAGGGATTGAAAAGGATGATTTCTATGCCTTGACATCCCTTCCCTCTCTTTGTGATCTCACCCATTCTTTTCTTTCTGATGACCCAGAGAAATGTCAGTTCCTGGGTGAATGCCCCCAAGCAGAGGTAACTGCTCACACACTTTTGTGTGCTCCCAAAGGGCTGTAGGTCCTTTGTCCTCCCAGACGGTTCTTATTACCCACTGGGCTGCTTTCCTGGGTGGATGGCTCTGTCCACTCAGGAAGAGGCCAGCTAAGATGCCTCAGGTTCATGACAAGTTGTCAGCTATTTGCTCAAAGATGGGAGGATGAATGGGGATGAAGGAGAGGAGGAGAGGAAAGATGGAAAATGGGAAGTTGACAAGAGGGAAAGGATGGGGAGGAAGGAAGTTAGGGAGAAAGAAGATCAAGAAGGGAGAAGTGGGGAAGGAAGAAAGTCTAGGAAGAGGGAAGTTAGGGAGAAGGAGAAGTGAACAGAAGCAGCAGCACTGGCTCGGAGAGAGCTTACAGTATACCGAGCTCTTGGTTTTTACATACATCAGTTTTTTTTGGTTTTTTTTTTTTTGGTTTTTTGTTTTTTTTAAGATTTTATTTATTTATTTGACAGACAGAGATCACAAGTAGGCAGAGAGGCAGGCCGGGGCGGCGGGGGGCGGGGGGAGGCGGCGGGGGGGGCGGGGGGAAGCCGACTCCCCTCTGAGCAGAGAGCCCGCCGCGGGGCTCCATCCCAGGACCCTGAGATCATGACCTGAGCCAAAGGCAGAGGCTTAACCCACTGAGCTCCCCAGGTGCCCCTACATACATTAGTTTTATAAATGTTTATAATAATCTTATAAGGTAACTACTGTTATTATCCTTATGTAATGGATAAAGAAACTGAGATATTCAGTACCAGAATCTGACAGGAAGAGACCAAGCAAGATAATTCATAAAGACCCACAACACCTAAGCCAGAGAAATCCCCACCAAGTCTTCCTGCCTCACACTGACCTGCCCTCGAATCAACAGGGTAAATCCAGACTCGTGCCTGGATCTGTCTCCTGATCAATTTCATTAAGCCCACATGGAGGGAGATAACATTTTGCAGATTGTTCGTGAAGCACATTCCATGTATTCCTCGAAATAGCCTTGATTTTAAACCTCAGTGAACAAAAACTTTCTAAGCCAAGCGTTTGACACTCGTTCTCAGTTTGCAGCAGAAATTTTTCCTGAATTCCTTTAGCACGATGGCCCCTGCTGACCCTCAGAGATGTTGTAAGCAGCAGCTTTATGAGCTCTCGTGCTGTATTTGTTGCTGGCTTGCTGGTTATGACCCTGCTCCCCGCTGGAGAAGGCAGGGAGCATTGCACAAGGGAGGTATAAGGTCGTGAGGACAAAGACAACTCCTACAGTTGTCCAGGCCCTCCCTCAACTGTTAGAAACTATGTGGCATGTAAAGTTTATTGGATTCTCAAAGGCTTGGTTTTGTTATCAATAACATGGTAGTCTTTAGTTCACAGAGTTGTGGTGAAGATTGTATGAGAAAATGTTTGTAAAACCCTTAGGATGCCCAGCACATAGAAAGTGTTCAATGAATGTCCCAAGGTACCATGCAATTACTTTAAGATGTGCATTCTAGGGAAAGCTTTGCCCCTCTTGAAGAGTCAACTTTTTCATGGATGTGGAGCTTCTCTTTTAGCTTTGGTCACTGCGAATACCAGAGCCGAAATTGCCCCTCAACCTTGGGGCTCTGTGGAATTCTGTTGCTTGCTTATCCCTCATCGAACCCTGCTTTTCCACTCCATCTGTGTTTACTTCATCCAGACCATTTATTCCTATTGATATATACATTATTATAAGCTGCTTCAAACGCTTGTGGGGTAAAAGAGAAAAAATAATTTTGTTTGTATGTGCAGTCAACTACCAGGAAAGACTGCTCCCCTAAAGTTGGTAACATGTTGGTCCCCCCACAAGAAAACTGAATGTGATGATTTGTATGCAACACAGTCTCAGAAAATGTTCACTGCATTAATACATGAATATTGAATTACCGGGAATATGATAATGAAAGTCCCATTGAAAACATTAAAACTCCAGTTCTAGATAATACTCATGCAGGTTTAAATATTTTCAAATTGCTTTGAATTTATTTTTTAATGAGAAGCATTTTTCCCCATTTTTTTAGACATCTTTCACAATAATTTCATTTGGTATCCCATCCCTGTTCTCCCAGGAGAAGGTCTGAGCTGTGTCTGCTAGTGAGCTCACCGTGACTGAATGATGTGGGCACAGACCTTTCTTTTAGACCCTCATGATAGTGGTGATGTTCTGGGGGCTGCATAGGAATGTAGAAAGCATTGAAGCCAGCTGTGTTACTTTTTAGAGAAAGTGCAGGGAGTTTCTATGATATGAGGATAGTAGCAGCAGAGTTGAACAAGAACCTGGGTTCTTCATTCCCCATCCACTATGTTTGCACTGGACTCAACCTGTATCTTTCTAGAAGAGCAGGTATATTATGACAGAAGACTAGAGTAGTAACATAGACAAAGAAAAGAATCATCGGTTCTTTCAGTGCAATCTTCCTTTCTAAATTGCCTCATTATACAAACAAATCATTAAACAGAAATGCCATGGAACTGGTACATTGGTCTGGTAGGGCCTCTGAAAAGTTTAGGAAAAGGTCTCCTAACAGAAGGAACAGTCAATCAGCCTTCTTACCTCTAGGCTCACAAAATGACTATCACCTCTTCATGGAGAACTTCTCTGACAATCCATCAAGCTGCTGTCCTCAAACTGCCCTCACCCCGAGAGCTGTTCGCTATCCTATTACTCTTCTAAGTCCTCATCATGGCGTATAATTGTCTTCTCTATTTCTCACTTGATCTTTTAACTGGCACTGCCTCTAGAGTATGAAATTTAGAACTTGCCTATTATCTGAATGACAATTTTTGACTAGCAGCTGTAATGTTTATAGACAAAGTAATGAAGAGTACATTTTACGATATACAAATAACAGAGTATATTTTGTCCAGTATCTTATAATGACAATCCTAATGTCAGTTATCTTCAATTAGATCCTTTTCTGGAGTGCTGAATTGGTCAGAGTTTTTATTTATATCTTCTATGTATAGATATATTTAAGAACTATTTAGAGTGTGATCTTAAAATTATAGTTTTTTTTTTAAATTTTTATTTATTTATTTATTTTTATTTATTTATTTTATTTATTTTATTTATAGAGAGAGAAAGCACAAGCATGGGGAGCTGCCGGCAGAGGGAGAGGGAGAAGCAGGCTCCGCCCTAAGCAGGGAGCCCAAGGCAGAACTCGATCCTGGGACCCCGGGATCATGACCTGAGCCAAAGGCAGAAGCTTAACTGACTTAGCCACTCAGGTGTCCCAAAAATACAGTTTTAAAAATTTAGTACTTGTTCAAAGCCTTTAGAATTCTCTTTCAATATTCATATTATTTGAGTATCAATTAAGAAATAAAACCATGGGGGCACCTGGGTGGCTCAGTGGGTTAAGCCGCTGCCTTCGGCTCAGGTCATGATCTCAGAGTCCTGGGATCGAGCCCTGTATCAGGCTCTCTGCTCAGCAGGGAGCCTGCTTCCTCCTCTCTCTCTGCCTGCCTCTCTGCCTGCTTGTGATCTCTGTCTGTCAAATAAATAAATAAAATCTTTAAAAAAAAAAAAAGAAATAAAACCATGATTTAATACATTCACCAAAAAAGGTAGCTCTTCATGTCAAAGCCCAAAATATAAATGCCAAGAATAGAAGAATGAATGCGTGTCTGCTAATAGCCAGAAACATGTGCAGCTCAAACAAAGAAAACAGAACTAGACTGACTATATTATTCTTACAGTCTTGGTAACCTAGGAACATTTGGAGAATACACCCAACAGGAAGAAACACGGTTCGAGATTTAGAGATATTTGCATGGTATTCTTTCCGGCAAATGCAAATTCCTTAAGGAAATAAAAAGATCTAGAAACTGCAGCGTGCCCCATGACAACGCGTGCAGGTGAGAGCAGGATTTGCCTGTTGCATACCTGTGCCTCTTCTCCTGGGGACAGGAGAGTTTCTTTTTATGTTTTTCTCTTTTTTTCCCCAAACTATTTTAAGTCAAAGGAATTTTTTTTATTTTTTTTTTAAAGATTTTATTTATTTATTTGACAGAGATCACACGTAGGCAGAGAGGGAGGCAGAGAGAGGGAGGGGGAAGCAGGATCCCTGCTGAGCAGAGAGCCTGATGCGGGGCTCGATCCCAGGACCCTGAGATCATGACTTGAGCTAAAGGCAGAGGTTTAACAGACTGAGTAACCCAGGTGCCCCAAGTAAAAGGAATTTTAAAAGGACTCTCAAAATGAACCTCATTAAGATATAAAAAAGTTAAAGATATTTTGAGCCTGATACTAGATAAGAGGAATTCTTGCTACTCACAGATCAGTTTCTAGACAAAACATTCCTATTTGTAGCTCCTTATCCGGGCCTACAGGCCAAAACTAAATAGATACAGAGCCACAGAAGCTGTCTCTGTCTGGGCAACGTTGAGTGCTTATCAGTCCCACTCCCCACTAACTGTGATCTCCTCAAAAGTGAAATTATCCTTAATTTTTGTGTTATTATCTAGCACCTAACCTGGCACATAGTAGGACTTAATAAATTATTATGTGCATACCTGAAAGTAATACAATGTAAAAAATGATTTAATAAATGTATAAGGGAATTTTAATCAGCTTTCACATTTGTAAACTTGGCTTAAAGAAACAAGATAATCTGGAGAAGAATGGGCACATACCTTCAAATAACAAAACTGAATGCTTAAAGGGACCTTACTGTCACTGGGCCCAGGCTCCTCTTCAACACAGTCTCCTTATCAAGAACTAAATCACCTACTTCTGCCTGGCATTCTGCTGGCTTCCTTGCCTCCTACTCCCACATGCATGATTTGAGATGGCAGGAAACTGTTTCAAGTCTACAAAGTTTAGACAGGATTCTGCCTTCAGGAGAATAATCACACATTCCTTTAAAAAACTGATATTTGCCAAAACTGTGTTTTGGGGAAGCCGTTCCATTGATTCCAGTCCTGTTTTCAAAAGTTCTAGCTATATTCATGTTCTTGTCTACATTCTGGCACTGGCCACGTGATATGGAAGGTATTCTAGGCCAATAAGTAACAGGAAAAAATATGTGAACACAATTGGTTCATTTATTATTTCTCCATCCTCCAAAAGAAACCTTGAGAGGACAAAAGGAATCTTTCATCAAACAGGAAATTATTCTATGTACAAACTTTTAAAACAAACTAGTATACTGAGGATTTGAAATCTTCACAAAGTAAAAACTTTTTTTGGAAGGGAGAATCTGAAAAACAGTTGCCACAATAGACCTTTGGACCATGAGTTTGCTGTAAGAACAATTTAATGAGAATGTGCTAGAAAAAGCTACGGATACCTCCCATGACTGGCAATTTCAGAGCGGAGGTGTTTTCCCACAGAGGAAGCACAAGACAAAGCCAAGAGGCCTGGGTTATCTAACCTCATTAAGAAAGTCACTCACAGCCCTTTGCACTGAGGCAGAGTGATATACCCGTGCTATTTCTCTCTCCTAAAAACCGAAGAGATGGGACTGTACCACGTTGAAATTTTTTTTCACAGAAACTTAGGCCTGCTAACGAAAAGCGGGCATTTTGACATTTTAATAAAATCTCATTAGTCTGATTCCTACAAATTTGGGACCTATTACTGGAAAGTTAACCTTTGCTTTCATGATGGACATTTGAGAGGATCTGACCAAGCAAACAAAAAGTGTGAGAAGACTATAATGGATATATGCTGGTTACTCAAAAGAACAAGTCTTTTTTTATTCCCCCCAATACTTTTGAAACACATTAACTGCCTACGTTACTTTATGGATTAACTCAACGATTAAATCAAAGACACCTGTTTTACTTGATAACACACCCCCCCCCCCACAGTCTAGCACTTATTCACATGGTTGGGGGACCCTTGGATCCTGGTTCAGTTCTGATCATAGCTAGTAATGTGCAAGAGCTGAGATTTGGTTTTTACTTTTTTTTCCCTGAAGAGCAAAGGCCCACACATCTGGCTTGTGTTTTGCTCCTTGTTGCCATCTGATACCAAATTGGCGAGAGAGTTTCTTCACCTCCCAGGATCTGGCAATCAGAGCTTCTGCTCATCCTCACTGTCCTATTGATTCCCCCTTCCCTCCCCTCTTTCCTGCTTTTCTTTCTTTTTTTGCGGGGGGGCTAGGTTCCTGGGGGACAGGCACCAGTGTGTGTTTTCATATTAGAATTTAATTTATACCTTCATTTAAGTCGATATTTTGATTAGACCAGATCAGACACACTTACGTGAGGCAGTAAGTTGTCAGCTAAAAGGTTTTTCTTTAAAAAAATTATTTGTGAAGACTTTAAGAAAAACTACCTGAGTAGTAGACAGTAAGATGTCATGTATACCGCTAGTCTCCATTTTCAACACTACTAAAAACAGTTGTCTATTGCACAATTAAAAAATGTTTTTGTACAAGAGTTACTGTGAACCAAAAGAACTAAAACTTCATTTCTTTTCTTTTCTTTCTTTTTTTTTTTAAAAGATTCTATTTATTTATGTGTCAGACAGAGAGAGAACAAGCAGGGGGAGCAGCAAGCAGAGGGAGAAGCCAGTTTCCTTGTGGAGCAGAGAGCCTGATGCGGGACTCGATCCCAGGACCCTGGGATCATAACCTGAGCCAAAGGCTGATGCTTAACCAACTGAGCCACCCAGGCATCCCAAACCGTATTTTTTTTAAGTATACTCAAAATTTCTTTCTTCATCATTGACTCAGAATGATTTGTCATTAGAATTATCCTCATCTTTTTTTTTTTTTAATTAGATAACTGTCTAAAAGTTCTAAGGCAGGTCTCATGAAGGCTCTGTACAGAGTTAACTCTAGTGATTAGGAATTTTCATAACACAAGACTTTAGCTTAGTCACTGTCTCCAGAAAGGCACCACGTGATTCTCCTAATTGCCAAGTCTCCAGTTAATAAGAACCATGGCTTACCATGTGTCCCTATTGTTAGTACTAATTTGAACTCCCTGCCAAGAAATAAAGCTAACAGGAAAAATAATAACTTTTAAAAATAGAACTTGTGCTTATAATTAGGAATCAAACATGAGATTTCTGGACAAGGAACAACTCCTCAGCATACTTGGAAATTTCATTACAGATTAGACCTTCTGTCACATTTCCTTGCAGACATATATAATCAAAGCCTTCAGTTCCTGGAAAACTGAAAATTATCATTGTTTTTTCCATTATTACAGTCACTATGGATAAAGAAACAAAATAAATATAAGCAGGAACTGTGGACCAAGGACACAGTCACTAAAAGTTATACATTTAACTCCTATTTAAGAAAAATCTTAACAAAGGACCGTTTCCATTTTTTAAAAATATATTACTTAAATTCAAGTGAGTTAATGTATAGTGTATTACTTGGTTCCGGGAAGAGTTCAGTGATTCATCAGTTGCATATAACACCCAGTGCTCATTACATCAAGTCCCGTCTTTAATGCCCATCACCCAATTATCCCCATTCCCCCACCCACCTCCCCTCCAGCAATCCTCAGTTTGTTACCTATAGTTAAGAGTCTCTTATGGTTTGCCTCCTTTTCTGTTTTTATCTTATTTTATTTTCCCAAATGACCATTTCCAGTCAAAATTCAGCATCTAGTTGCACAGAACCAATGAGAATGAAAAGAGCTCTTTGGGTCCTGGTCCAGGATTGTTCTGGGCCCAGTGTGTATAACATGAAAACCTGATAGTTCACTAACAGGAAATAACATTTTAAAAAGCAGGAAGAGCAACGGTAAGGTAAATGATAGTTAACTACGCAGCTTCAAGTCATGGAGTGACCCAAGCTTGTGAAGACAAATCTAGTGCTTTAAGCATGATGAAAGATGTGGAAGAGAAATATAAATCTAAAAACATCCTGTGCAAATGAAAGGCAGTCTATTTCCTAATGACAAGAAAATTAAAATTCTAAAAGGACAGACAAGGGCCAATGCCAAAAAGCAACAAAACCATGGGTTACTGAGAATGTTCTTTCCCCTGCCTGCCGTGACTCCCCTATATCAGAGGCAGTCCCTTTTTGCTCAAGATCCCTGCCCACAGGGACACTCTATCCCACCCTTGACAGAAGGACACACAGAGAAACCAGAAGCAGCTCAAGACAGCGGACAGGCTCCATCCTCACCAACAGGCTCATAGGTTTTAACAACAAGTTTTCTGTTTGACAGACCCCAAATTGGCCCAGTTCTCCAGGAACAAAACATTTTACTATAAATTTCTAGAGTGAACTGTTACACTTAAGTAAGTAAAAGTTCTAGGAAACAGGACCTCAACTTCTCAGGTCACAGAAATAGCATTTCCATATTCTAACCAATTTTTTAAGGAGGCTCCATGCTGGGAGCCAACATGGGGCCTGAACTCACAACCCTGAGATCAAGCCCTGAACTGAGATCAAGAGTGGGATGCTTAACCAACTAAGCCACCCAGGCACCCCTTTATTTTAACCATTTTTGATGAAAGTATCCTAAAATGGAGTATCCCTTCTCAATATTTGTTTTCAGTATATAACCTAATGATGATAATTCAAACTTCTGTTGATGACTGGAATGTTATAAGCATCTTTATTTTCATAACTAATGCAATAATTATGTCTCTGCGTTCTGCTTTCGCTTTTCCCTCAATATCAGACTGTACTTTCAGCTGTCAAGGAGACAACCTCTCCCTCCATACTACTGGTTCTGATCAGCTGTGGAAGAGGAGGTAATTAAATTTTATACTTTTGGTCCCTAAGTAAGAATTCACGAATCATATGTGAGGCCTAAGAGCAGAAATTTTGATTTTTAGCTAAGAGGTTTTCTTATTAGCAGTCTTATCTAACTATTTTTGGATTAAAACACAGACTTAAAGTTAACAACAACAACAACAAAATTCAATTTATGAACAAACTGAATATTATTCTACTAGGAAATAAGATTACCAAATAATTTTCAATTACCACAAAAGTATTAGAATTATTTAACATTTCTTCTAAGACAGTGAAACAAAACAAAACAAGACAAAAACACTCAAGTTAACTGAGATTCTGTTTCACGTGTCTAAAGGCTACAGGATCTAAAAATGATGCCACAGTAAGAATATATACGTATATATATTTAAATGTAATATTACCGCATTAAGCTTATCATCATGTGATAGCATCTGGAAGCACATTATTTTACAGTTCCACCAGAGAAGGACCTAATAGTTAAATATAACTCATTACTGACACCACCTTGGACTCTCCCTAATGCTGTATTTCCATAATGCTATCAACCTACTTTCCCACTTACCCATCTTTCCCTCTGGTTTAGCTATTAGGATTAGGAGATCCTACCATGTGCCACTTGTTTCAATGTTCAGGCAAAATCTTTTCCCCTCACCAGGAGTGGTCTCTTACTCTTAACTGACATCTCCTCTCTGCTCTATCCTTTGACTCAATGCCTCCAACCAGAAAGGCCAGCACTCCTAGTCCAGCCCCTGACCACCTTCATGTGTGTGCACGTGCGTGTGCGCACACACACACACAACCTAGCAATATCCCTAGTCTCCCTCCCTAGACAACCAGCAATTTCAAATACCAGCACTTGTTTAGATCTTTACTGATGAATATTCTGGGTTATACCAAAGAAAATACTTTGCCATTTATCTTTCCTTTAAACGGTATGGGAGGAGAAAAAAAGCTCTGGAATATGAATGCAATTTACATCAGTTTTTAACATCTAAAATCACTTAATATAGCCAAAAGAGTAACGAAAGAAAAACTGAAATAAAGCCTAAAAATAATGTCACTTGCCCTCCACCACCCTACTGAGATTCAATGGAAATTCAAAAATGAGAGATGATTTGGATTTATTCCTCATTTAAATCTGATCAAAACATCAAGATCATTCCAAATTCTATTCCACTATTTTTGCATCTTCAAATTAGGCATGCAAGGGAGATGAGCTTGTGCAGCAAGCCTCAGGCACATCACATCGCACTGAAAGCCAAAAGCCAGAGAATTGCCTTCTATAGGAAGGGTACAAGATTTCTCACATATTCTTAACTCTAGGCTATTCTCTTTGGAGCTTCATCACAAGACATATAGATAATATGGAGGATAATTCTCCATTTGGAAACTAGAGAATATTGCCAGAGACAGGGAAAAATACTAACTTTACAAAGTGGGTTAAGTTCGGACCCAGAAAGCGAATCTAGACCTATTCAGCTTCATTAATGATGATTGCAACTCAATTTCATTCCTTTGTTTTGTTCCTTTGGCAAATATTCCTTCACAGAAGGGTGGGGGGTGCTGGGGAAGATAACCTTCCATTGGAGGGGAAAGAAAAGAAAACGTGTTCACATCTGTTAACATAACACTATGCCATTATGGTAATCACTGTAAACACAGGGGAAGATCGAGGAACCCAGACTGAATCCTGAGCAGTTCAACTAACCAGCTCAGCAGGCCAGACACAGGGTGAACTGTACCCCTGAGAGCATGCTCAGGCACTGTGGTCTTGACGATTGGCAACCCGACCCTCAGGGACCTGAGTGCGGGGACAAAGGGACAGGATGAAATGAGAGAAAATGCTCCCAAACGTCAAAGTTTGCACAGAAGTTTGAAAAGCTCCCTGTAATGTCAATAGATAAACTTTGGAAGCAGTGAAAAATGTGTCCCAAAATCTACCCCGTGGTTCTCTCTGAGGAGCAATCAGGGAGGTACCGAGCCAAAATGCTTTCCCATAAAGAGGAAATGGAGCTCTCAGTTGCCAGAATGGTCTTCAGGATTCTGACGCCTCATTGGGAGCAGTCTTTGTGTTTAAGGATTTATTTTTTTTTTCCTCTCCAAAGAGAATGAGTAATTAAAGGCCTTTAAATTATCCATGCTCGTCTTTCTAAAATCAAAGGTTTTTACTGTATTTCTTTTTTATCTCTCTTCTCTGAAAATCGTGCCTGAAAGAAATGCTAAATAGTTTTTAAGGATGCAAGAAATATTCCTTTGTGGTAAAATACGTTTAACATTTTATTCACTTAGAATTGACATCATAACAATGATGCTGTCAACCGAAACCTTCAAGTTGTCGGTGCTGTTGTTTTTGCTCTATTGTTGATGTATTTGTGCACATCTTGTCACTCAGCTACCAACAGTTATTGGACACACTGTGTCCCCCACCAAAGGTGAGCTAGAAGCATGGCTAGAACTTAGCTCTTACTAAGGACTATTATGTTAGCTTCTTTTTAGGAAGAGAAAAAAATTAGAGCATCTGATGAAAATTAGAGCTAGTGAAAATTGGAGCACCAAGAATACTGGAAAAATTAACTTAAACCATGATGTATCTTTTACACTAGAAAGAAGCTCACAGGGTTTAGGGTAACACAATTGAAAGTGCGGGACACTGAAGCAGCAAAATGGATATTTTATGCCAACAGAAACCTGAGGCCAGGGAACCATTCCGGAAATTTGAATGCATTTCCACTGGATGTTAATTCCCTCAGGAGTCATTTCTTTATCTGTGAATAAAGGAATAGAATCAGACAAACTGTAAGTCCCATTTTAGCTCTAAAATTCTAGCGTCCAACACAAAGAATAAGACAGCTGCCACCACATTTACATACTAATTAAGTATTTTTTGGCTTACAAAAATTAACTTCCTCAAAATGAAATTATACCGGATCCTAACTAAAAAACCAAAAGATTGGGCTCTGTGTAATTATGGCAAACAACTGATTCAATCATGTAACTAAAAGTCTGAAAATGCTGCCCAAAATTCCTACATAGAGGAATTTTTAAAATAAATGCAACAACAAAGAAAGATAATGAAATTTAGAATACCTAGAATATTAGAAAAATTAACCATGATATACCTTTCATAATAATTTTAAATACCAGAATTGGGGTTTTTTGGTTTTGTTTTTTTTTTTTTAAGGAAAAGTGTGACCATGATGAATAAATTTTGTGAAAATTCTGCCTTTCCCATCATTTATTAGAGGAAACATTGATGGTGAGATCCTACTTAGAGAAGTTTTCTTTTTCAATACATAAAGGAAAGTTTGTTAAAATGAGAATATGATGAGTTGCATGGGGTTTATAGAGAAGACAGAGGTCACTACAATTTAAGCACTATGTTGGGTAGCTATGTTTGGTAAATAGAAAATATAAGCCTGCATAATTTTATAGTCACTATATCCAATGAATATGAATAGAAACAAAATAGATGGCATTAGGGATATAAACACACCATTATTAATAAAATCAAATTTTCCTTTTAAGCCTTTCTTTAAAGAAAATTACTAGCTAGTTAGAGTTCTACTCATATGCAGTATATATTAAAGAATGATTAGAAGATAAGCAAGGATTTGCATGATTCGAACATAAAGACACAGGTGAGGAGAAGTTGAACTAAAGTTAAAGGTATTTTGCAGAGGTAAATGTTATAAGGAGGGAAAAGCAGGAAAAAGCATATAATTTACAGAAAACCAGGCTCAGCACATTCCTGTGTTCTAAGGAAGAGTTTCAGCAAGATGGTTGAACTCTTACTCACCTAATCACCTTGCATATAAAATTTGCTGAAGTATATAATTAACATTTGAAACCAATCTGTATGTGTATGATTATGATTATTTTGTTTTTTTAATAGCTAAGAGGTAAAGCTAAGGTAGAAATGTTATTTTTTTGCAAACTGACCCCTTACCCTTGAAATAGTTAACTTTGAACCCCAAACGGAGCCTGTAACAAAGACAAAAAGTAAATACTGGCAATCAATTTTAGGATTTTAATCATATTCCAAGATTGCAACCTACAAACAAGATGGGTAGAATCCATTAAACTACACAGACCCCAAAGCCATGGATGGAGACCAAAATTGCACATTAACCATAGTAGGCAGAATTGTGGCCCCCACAATTCTTGCCCCCGGTGCTCATGCCCCATATAATGCCTTTCCCTTGAGTGTAGGAGATCTGTGAATATGATAGAACCGGCTTGCCCTTGCTTTGCTTCCACTGTCTGACCAAGGGGATGGAGGTGGTCCCTCCCTTGCTTATGCTATATACTACACAGGCCAGCTTTGAAGACAGAAGCTGCCAAACTGTGAGACAGCTACATGGCTGGGCCTTCAAGTAGTCTTTAGGAGCTGAGAGCAAGCCCTGGGTGACAGCCATCAGAACAGCAGAGACTCAGTCCTATAGACACGAGGAACCGAAATGGAAAATGGAAATGGAAAGTGGAAAGTGTGAGATAATAAATTCGTGCTGCTTTAAATTAAGCTGATGGTAATTTATTACATAGCAAAAGAAACTAATGACCAACACCTGGCTGTCTATGAGACCTTTCAAGTCCAACAACTACAACTCCTAATTGATGGGCTGAACTGCAAAGTGAACTAGGGATCAAATGCCCGAACACTTTGGAAAACCTCTTTTGTGGGTTTTAATTATACTGCATATGCATTATATAGCAGTGTGGATAAGTCAGCTTCAGTTTCCACAATGATTTCTGTTCCCCGCCTGTCTCAGCTCAAATCAGACTTGTTCACAAACACTACTTCCCTGGCACTGTATATTTTACAATATTTCCTTAAAATTCTCTTCTGCTTTCTTCACAGCCACACTCCTACTGTTTCTGAAGACAAAGAGTGAAGAGACGTCGATTATATGACTCACTAACAAAGGCATTCCTAATGAGATTCCAAGTTGAGAAACTTGGGCTTTTGTCACAATCTGTACATTTACTGTAAATGTCTTTGCCTCCACCTATAAACTATAAATGTTTGTGCAAAAAAAATTGAGATTTTTATATCCATGTCGCTGGTCACCTGAAGCCACAAAACCAAATATTTCAGCACACTGATCTAACAATAAAATGTATGTCCCTGAAACTTTAATAATTCATATACTCTGATGCATTCCTGGCCGGACCTTTATTAATTCATATTTTCTCGTGCATTCCGCCTTCCCAGAGCAGCCAAGCTCACTGGGAAGTTTTATTTGAAGAGTGACTAAATGCTAACTACAGAGTTCTCATACCACCTCAGTAAGGAGCCCAGTGCTGCTATCATTAAGATGGACTCTGGGCTCCCAATAGTTTTTTGAAGTACATGTGTGAAAATTCTAAATAAGAGCACATATGTATATAAATAAATGAGAGTTCCATTTTTTTGGAGTTAAAATTACCTTAAGAAAGCCTATGGAAATCCAAATACATTACAAAGTAGGTGATAGATATTAGACTATATTAACCAATGGACTAGCTTCTGTCTTGCTAAAAGAAGGTACTGCTATCGGAGGACCTGGAGAGCGAAGAGACAGGATAAAGGCCCTGGGCAACCAGGGTGCCCTGCAGATAAACTGAATACTTCAGGAACTTACTTGCACTGCCTCTAGATATAAAGATGACACTGAAAGTTAATTTTCTAGTGCATGTTATTCTATCAAAATTATTCAAATGCCCATATAGAAACCCCAGGAAGAGAAAACTTTAGCACCTTAACCAACCGTCAGTGATGTAGGAGAGCCTAGAGGAGGCAAGTGATTAGCATTTAATCTATTTTTCAAATTAAGACATAACAGCTAAATAATACATCATGAAAAGTACTGGAAAAAATATTTAAGATTTCTAGTTATGATAAGCAGACAATGAACAAACAAAGCCATGGCTGCTACCGCCTATCCTAGTTTCTCATTTTTGGAATCAAAAACATGTTTCTATAGAGCAGGGATCAGCAAACTCTGGCTCATGGCCAATTCAGCCAGCTGTGTGTTTTTGAGAATAAAAATGTACTGAAACATGGCCATGCCCTTTCCTTTATGTATTGCTCGTGGTTGCTTTCCTGCAATGGTGACAAAATTGAGCAGTCATGACAGACACTGCATGGCCTGCAAAGCCTAAAATATTTACTATCTAACCCTTTATAGAAAATGCCAACCCCTGTTTTACTTCGTCAAACATTAGCATTTGGTCTAAGCCTGTATCTTTGATACCTACAATACCTAGAAGAAATTATGTATGATCCAATTTAAGGAACGTCCTTGGTGAAGTAAATAAGTGGAACTGACAGTAAGTGTGCAAAATTAACTTGTTATATGTTAAGCCTAGCTGTTGATTCCACAAAGACCCAAACCATCTGAACTGCGACCGCTTGCTCTTTTTTGGTAAGCCTTTCTAAAGCGGTAAACACATCCCATTGGTATTTTTGGTCCTTACCTATCATTTATTTACTGCAAATCTCATCAGGAGTTTTAGTCATGAGACATTTTTTGACGGATATCACTTTTCCACACACCTCTGTGTAACAGAGCTCTATATAAAAGTTTTATGACCTTCTGTGTGTAAATTAATTCTAGAACTTGGCTGAGAAGAAAAAAACAGAGTGAAAGTAGAAATTTAAAAAGGCCATGATAGCTCTTGACATTATAGGATAGGCTTTTGCAATAAATATTAAATCTAGTATGTTCTAAGGACACTATTGTCAGGGATCCAGAAAAAAAATTATGGCAAACTTTTTCCCAGCGTTTTCCAAAAGCTGTATAATTTAAACAGCACATGTAATTTTAGAGAAATGGCTAAACTCAAATGATTAAAACTCAGATATATCTTTTTTTCTTATAGTGTAGAATTTTTGAGTTTCCGATGAGTCTTTATCCATATCCTTGAGATGATTGTTTTTTGAAAAAGTATTTGATGTTATCTGTACACAACCATCCCAGTCTACAATCACATGAAAGTAGAATGACACCATGTCTAGAGAAGAATTCAAGTCAGAGTACCTGATTTTTTAAGACAGGTTGTCAATTTTATAAAAGAATCTGTCTACTCATCTAGTATAAAAACTTCCAAACCACAGTACCATGTCTCCAAATATGCCTTCAGACAGATCAACCATTACTTCAAATCTTAACTACTCAAAAGTTCAGATAACACACCTGACATTTGCAATTTGAGAGATTCAATGGGCTATGAGAATGGTTTCCCTAGATTCTCTGAGCTCTTTTCATTCATTCACTCACACATTCATTCATTCATTCATATCACCAAATAGCACACACTTCCTGAATACCTACTATGTGCCAGATATGTTAGCTGCTCTATCACTATGCATGTTAGCTCAACAGAAACAGAATGCCATAATTTTATTTCCAACAAGCATCTGTTAGGTAACACAATATATCGTTAGGTACTATACTAGATTCTAAGGATAAAGGAATGAGTAAAACACAAGAATGGTCTAAAACACTGATGTGTACAGATACATCTGGGAATTTCATAAACATAGAGAGGCATGGCTCCAAGTGATCCACTGGTTTAGAATTTCTGATGGTGTGACCCATAACTGAATTTTTGCGAGTTCTAGTGGCACGCAACAAAGACTTTGAGAGTCATTTGTCTGGAAGACGCACCACAGAGAAAAGAAATAAGGAAAGTACCAAGAATAAAAAAATGAAAGACGAGGAAAGCAGCAAACTCTACTGGAGAGATCAGAGAGCTCTTCTGTGAAGAAGTAGCCTTGAAGCTAAGTCTTAATAAATGAGAAATGCACCAAGCAGATAAAGAGGGAGACGTAGCTCATGT
Source organism: Enhydra lutris kenyoni (assembly GCF_002288905.1). NCBI lineage: Eukaryota > Metazoa > Chordata > Mammalia > Carnivora > Mustelidae > Enhydra > Enhydra lutris. Next base: position 19,468,849 of record NW_019154103.1, read on the forward strand.
GCAAAAGAGATAATCCATGCGGGGAAAAAATGAAGGCATGAGAATATCATGGTATGTTTGGGGAATTGCAAATAGCTAAGTCGCGATGGAAGGCATGCATGGGGAAAGTCCAGGAGAAGAAATTAGAAAAGCAAGCAGAAGAAGCCAGACTATGAAGGACCCTTTATGCACTGCTAAAAATTTTTATTCTATCTTGTGGACCATAAGGAAGTTACTGAAGTTTTAAAATCAAAGAATCAATTCTTAGACAAATTGCAAATAGTAAAGGAGAATTTGATAGAAACAGGGAGATAGGTTATTCTAGGTGAGAAATGATGGGTACCTGAACTAAAATGGTCGTGTTAGGGGGGAGAGGAAGGACAGATAAAATAGATTTTCAGGGAGCAGTAATGATTTATCCAGATTATAAAATAAATCGTGAAGGGAGAAAGAGGAAATTTGCTAGTTTCTAATTTGAGAAACTGACTAGATTGTGCGTGTATTGGAAACAATAATAAAAGCTAACATTTAGAGAACATAAACTACATTCTAGGACTGCTGAGAGATTGTCCATTCATTTATCATTCAACACCCAGAGACAGGTATTTCACCTGCTTTAATGACCAGGAAAGTGAGGACAGAAAGGTTGAATAACTTGCCCAAGGTCACCAACGAGAGGGTGACAAAGTCCAGATGTGAAGACAGTCTGATTTCACAGCCTATGCTCTTAATTACTTTGTTATACTCGCATATATGGATAATCTAGAGAAGCATAGGGGAATTTAAGAATTAGAGTTAGTTTTGTAGGAAAGGTGCTGTGGTCCACTTGGGAGACTTGTTGAGAAGTCAGGTGAGCAGCGGAGAAGTGCACCTGGGGTCAGCTGGTCTCTAGGCATGTAGAGTTGGAAGTCATTTTGTATGTAGACGGTCTGACATTCCTGGTATAAAGGAGGTGCCAAGGAAGAATGTGTGATGGGAGAAGAGAAGTAGCCTAAGAAGAGCACCAATAATATTTTAGAGGAAGAGCAGCCCATGACCTTTCTAACGTATGGTTATATTTAGATACATGTAGATCTATATCTACTTCTCCATATTTTCCATGATAAACAGAATTTCATTTCTTGGAGAAGGCTGCCTCTTCATTTATAATAAAAATTCTATTTTTGGAAAAGAAATGAGACAATTACTGGACAGCATTTTTTGACACTTCAGGGTTGGCCTAAAATTACAGGAGAGGGAGGCCATGAGGGAGAAGAGGGTTAAGTGAAAACAAAGCAACATAACTTCTTCTTTCAGATCATTTACAGTTCGGAGGTAAACAGGTTACCACACATGTGGCTAAGCCTACAGACTACTATGTCAGCAAGAATTTATCAAACTATTTTTTTAAAGATTTTATTTATTTATTTGACAGAGAGAGATCACAAGTAGGCAGAGATGCAGGCAGAGAGAGAGAGGAGTAAGCAGGCTCCCTGCTGAGCAGAGAACCCGATGCGGGACTCGATCCCAGGACCCTGAGATCATGACCCGAGCTGGAGGCAGAGGCTTTAACCCACTGAGCCATCCACTAACTCCCTATCAATCTATTTTTAAAGGATTATTTTTAAAAGACTCACTCTATTGCTATGAGACACTGTAGCCAAAATATTAATGGAATGCCACAATCCAATCAGAAACTGAAAGCTGTATGTATGCACATCATTTTGGTGGCAAGGAAAATTTTAGATTACTTTCATTTCTCCAAGCTTCAATAATAGCTTACTTCATCCTCCAACAGTGAGATTCCTTGTCACTATTACCATTTATCTGTCAAGTATGAACGTTACTTGACTTCGTGCTTTTCCTGAGGATTTACATATAAACCTGACAGCATCATCTGGGACCATTTTCTGGCTCCACTCAGCAAAGGCGCAATATTAGCAGAAGGAGGGTTGAATATTAAATCACACCTTCAAAATGGCCTAACCCAGAAAACAATATTAGCAATCTTATTCTTACTCTTTGAACAAGGTTATGCTACCCAGACTTTCAGAATTTCAATTTTATTGGCTATTAAAACATACTTGAGTTTTTAAAAATGTGTATTTTCAAAAAATTGTTTTCTCCATATATGAACCTACCCAAAGTACACTTTTGTAAATGCTATTTCCCCCCCAAATGTCCTAATTTTGTGTTTATTTTTAAGGAGTTAAAGATTTACTACAGTGAAGTGGAAAGAATGAGAAAAGCCCTCATTTGTGCCAGGGTGCCTATTTCCCAGTCGATGATCAAGAACCATTGAATGAGGGACGCCTGGGTGGCTCAGTTGGTTAAGCAGCTGCCTTCGGCTCAGGTCATGATCCCAGCGTCCTGGGATCGAATCCCACATCGGGCTCCCTGCTCAGCAGGGAAACTGCTTCTCCCTCTGCCTCTGCCTGCCACTCTGTCTGCCTGTGCTCACTCTCTCTGACAAATAAATAAATAAAAATCTTAAAAAAAAAACAAAAAACTATTGAATGAGCGGCATGGCCTCAGTTGATATTTGTATATATTTGTATATTTTATATATAAATATATATATATAAAAATATATATTTTATATATTTGTACATGATAGGTACAAATGACCTTTTGGGTTAGACAGATATTGTATGTTAACTGTGCTAGAGTCCTAATACATACACCATGGATTGATGTTTCTTAGTTGGCATTAACTTAAGAGTAAAAATCTATCCTTTCTTATGGAAGTATTCTAAATAGTCTTTTTGTTCATTCTTGCAGAGCAAATCCCTTCACTATTTCGAATGAAAGGAAAAAAAACAAAACACTGACATATAAAATGTTATCATTAGATAGAGTAGTAGTATTCCTTAACAGGTGTGAGCAATACTGTGTATTCAGTCCTGTACAAACCTTGTCTTGACATTTAAATATCTAGAATCTGTATGATTTGGAAAGATGTGTCATTTAACAGAAGTTGTACTTTTGCGCTTTAAGGCAATGAAATGTAGGTACTGCCCTCTTAATGATGAAATCGATTTTTTTTTTTTTGAAATCAGAATTTTGGTGAAACAGAATTTGGTCTTTATTCCCAGTTTTCTTTGATTGCAAGAATATCTTTGTAGGAGAAAGAGATGAACATAAAAAAAAACACATGGCTGGGTTTTGTAGCACTAATTAGTTGTGTGTCTTGAGGCATATTCATAACTTTTTGGGTCTCCGTTCCTTCTCTGTAAAAAAAGAAGGATTCAATTAAATGATAGTAGAGAACCACTAATTTTCTCTTAATTTAAATCTGTGACATTCATTATCTTCTGCTTTTATTTTGAAAAGGCACTTTTCTTACAGCTTTTCTACTTTATGCTAAGAAGTTTTGATTGTGATACCATAACATCAATCAATTTTTTATTTTCTCTAATTAATAACTCTCTGAAATTCTTTGTATCTGTGATTTTTTACTTCTGCATGTGAATTCATATATTCTATTTTCCATGACTTCATAGTGAGGCAGAAAAGAAACCAGCCCACCATGCAGCGATGGTGTTCCTGAGCTTGGCATAATTTGCTTTGAAAAATACAGTGAGCTTTTTTCCTTTATCTCTATCAAAAGGGTATGAAACTAAAGTGGTAGAATTATTGGTCTCCATAAAAAAAAAATCTACTTGTGTAAAACATTTAACTCATGTTTAATTCCCATTTTATTTTATTACCACTTCCCTTTATTATTCATTTTCAGGATAGCTTTACAAGCAGCCCCTTAGCAAATTCTCACTTCACATTATCTGCAACAGTAAAAGCCGTAGGGTTTTAAACTCTGAAATCCCCTATATAGGGTAGGATTAAAGAAAACGTTTGCTAATAAACAAATCTCTTCCAAAATAAAAGGTTTCATACAACAAAGTCATACTTAATGATCTAAACACAATTATGTCACCAACTCTTTAATTTGCTGACTCATAATTCTAGGGTTATCAGATAAAATACAGAATGTCTAGTTAAATTTGGATTTCAGATGAACAGTGAGTAAAGTTTTAGTATAATATGCATGCAATTTTTACAATATGCTTAAATTTATTCTTATAAATTACTGTATTAAAAATATTGCTATTTATCTAAAATCTAAATTTAATTGGATGCCATATATATATATATGGTTTGGTTTGGGGTTTCTTAGGGCATGTATGATACTACAATAGTGGTAGGTAAACATCATTATACAATTATCAAAATCCATAGAATGTACAACACCAAGAGTGAACCCTAATAAAAACCATGGACTTCGGATGATATGTCAATGTACTTTCCTCATTTAAAACAAATGTGTCACTCTGATGAGGGATGTTGTCAGGGAAGTTTCTGGGAAGGGGGCACAGCAAGGACAGGGGATGGAACTCTCTCTCTACTTCCACCTCAATTTTGCTTTAAACCTAAAACCATTCTAATAAAATAAAGTTTTCAAAAAGAATCTGTTGCAAGACACATTTAAAGATGAAAGGAATAAGGAGTATTTAAATGAATATGCAAGAGGCAAAAAACTATTCCACAAGGGAGAAGAAAATCCAATTGAATCTCTACTGGATAGAAGAGAATGTGCCCGTATATAGTTATTCTGCACTGCTCTCAGATATCTGTAATGCAGAGTTCTAACTAGGCTTCATGGAATCAGACTCAAGTGACCCTGAAAGGTATCCTCTAGAATTTAAAAAAATGCACTGAGACACAAATATCATCCTACTCTGTTTCCTTGCTTCCTTTTATAGTTTCTACAGAGTTAATTCCACGAGGGGAAACCAGTAAGTAGCTCATGCTGATTCACCTTTTCCTGACAGTCAGAATTAGAGGTGAACCCAATCTGCTTCAGTAACTTTTGCAAATTTATCATTATTTCTCTTCTATTCTTGACACCCTTTCTTGTTTTCCAGCCATATTATGGAATTTTTGTTAAAAAAAAAAAAAGTAATAGCAACGTTTTCCCATTCTTCCAAGGGGTTAGGAATTCATGCTCAGTAAGCCATGTTTAAAATAATCAAGTATTTTTTTTAACTTTTTTACTTTTTCAAAAAATGGAACACAATTATAAATATACTTTTTGACATAATCTAATAATTTTGGATTTCCATTTTTTTAAATGCTCTATGTTACTGCATTTAGATATAAAGACTTGCATACTTCACTTTAAATTTACATTGATAACATTAGATATTGTTTTAGGACTGAGAATATTTTACCTAAATAATAATGGCTAAATATCTGAATGTTGTAAATTCTTAAATCTATTATCAATTTGCTATATTACATATTGAGTATCATAATTTGATGATTCAGTATTCTGCTTGATTGATTTAATGTCTTTTACAGTTACAGTTTATATATATATATATATATATATATATATATATATATATATATATATATA